>NW_027185229.1:10137636-10737636 GCF_022577435.1 Embiotoca jacksoni | reverse complement strand
TAGCACAATTTATTAGTGTCCTCACAATATAGATGGGATTGAAAACCTTTTTTGCTGTTAAACTTTTTAACTCGTTCTAATGTAATATATGTACAATGCAATCATAACATGCTGTCTTTACTCTTATTTCTTTCATTGCAGACATTTTTAACAACACATCACATGAGATCCTGCACCGAGCTTACAAAAAATGGTGTGATGAGCTGAACGCCTGCTCCGACAGCAGCTGCAGCATTGTTTATTAGAGAATATTTTATATGTAGGGAAGTGAAACTTGTGTTACATACTCTAGTTTTGCATTTTTTTTTTTTTATACCTATGATAAAAGACAGTTGTAGTTTGTAGGGTCCACCTACTGTGTTTTCAGACAGTTTAGCTTCCAACGGTGCTCAGTGTATGTGGTCCTTCTCTTCATCAGTAGAGCCTAACCTAAAATATGATGGTGTCATATTTGATTCGGTACTGTATTCCATCAACATGTAAGATATTTGACCCGTACATGTTTCTTTCATTTACAAACAAAAACAAAACTCGGGTTTCTTTTATTTTTGAATCAGTACTGATCTATTGTATTACTTATGGCACTACATGGTGGAAACCAAAGTATTACTATAGTATTACTTCTTTTGGTTGTAATTTTGCTAACTTACTTAGTTTCTTTCTTTATTTACCAGAAACTTGAGGAACACTGATAGCCTCGAGATTGGCTCACAAAAAGGACGTCATCTGTAGCTACTGGACTTCTCTGTTTGCACTTATATATATAGTGACCAACCAATTATACAGTAATATTCTGTCCTCAGAGTAGGTGTCAGACCACACTTCGACAGATAGCGAACATACTGTTGTATAGAGAGTCAGACGAAGAAGTAAAGTTGAATGAACTTTTACTGTTTGTTTTCCTCTTCTCATGTACAACAATCTTTTTTGTAAAACTGAAATAAGGACAAAAATAAATCACTCAATCAGTATGTATGTCAAAATAAAATTACATATCTTTTCTGATGTACCACACAGAATAAAACACTGTGCTAAATTACCTTCCTTTTCAATAAACAAGGCATGGCTTAATAATTAACATTTTTGCTGAGTCATCACAATGCTTTACCTTAACTTAGATGCTAAAAAAAATACTAGCTCCATAAAAACGTCCCTCTTTATGTTAAAGTTCTATGTAAACATTCAATAAGCAGTACAATTCAGCACACATGATATTTTGGTACTCACAAGCATTGCTTCTCAAGGCACTCAATTTAAGAAAGGCAGAAGATTAGCTGCCCACGTGATCCCTCACCTCTGCTGTGAGCTGGAATCATTGCTCTGGCCACATCATGTGACCCTATTGGCCAATGAATGAAAAGAAGACTTCTACTGCTAAAACTAACTGCAATAACACATGCAACTACCAGGGGGATAAATTAAAATAATCTAAACATCAACCCAATATGCAGAACAAGTAATGTAAAACAAAATACAAACAACTATGAAGGTTATATGGCTAATGTGTTTGCAAACATTTTCCTATTTACGATTAATGGATTATGAGAAAATGGAACCTTGAGCACAGATGCATAAAAGGCCCTCCTTTTTATGCAAGAGACGGACACCTCCGTAAACTGTAGTCATTTGAGACTCTTTTTATGGCCTTTCATGGGCAGGTTGCATCTGCCTTGGTAATTGTGTTTCTTTGTGTTCATTGTTTCTCTTTTTGGTTATTTTGTGTGTCTTTGTGGTTCATTTATGTCACGTTGTGGTCATTGCAATCTATAGTCTACGCTCATGTGATTGGCCGAAAAAGATTGGCTTCATATAAAAAAAATGCCTTTGTGAATCAAGTCTGGGGAGTTTAAAAAAAACAAGCATAGAGAATGCCACTTTATATGCCACTGGAAGTTACCAAATTGTTCCTTGTGCTTTTTCTATATTCATGTTCACGCACAATAATTTCAAAACATGAACTCATATCAGAATAGAATGGGTAAAGTGGAACAGGATTAGATTTAACAGTGTTGCAGGGTTTAAGAGAAGTTCAGTTCGCAAAATAATCCACTAAATGGCTTACCGAGATAAAGATGTATGTTACTTACATTATTACTACTCCTCTCTGACTTTTGCTTTAGTCTTGGAGTTGATACTCAGTCATTTTCTATTAGATCCATTCAACCACCCACCATCTACTTCTTATTTTGACTCTATCAGTCTTTGTTCTTCCTCACATGACAAGTCAACACCGAATGGGATAATAACGTTACCTTCTTGTAGGGATCAAACACTATATCAAGAAATGTGCTTATGGTACCAAAACGTTCTGTAGAGACATCAAAAAAGACTCCCCTGTATGTACCTGTCTCTTAGCAATGCAAGATACATATCTAATTAATGCAAGTCTAGAAAGCAGTGGCTACAGAATATTTGTGGTAAAGACTGCTGTTAGCATATACACCACATTTACTTTATTTATACATTTTATTTTACATTCATTATAAACAAAGTATGATGATGTATCATGTCAGGACTTGGATTTTAGAAACTTGACCCAGTTTGACCTTAAGATTTGCCAAGTGGACTCAGTATGATGTGTACAGATTTTGTATCATCTGTTGATGTAAAACAAAATGAGCTTTCAGTGAAGAAAAAAAATAAAAATAAAATAAATTATAGCAATAATATGATACTTCAATAATAATAACAACAATAGTAATACTTATAATTTGTTCAGTGTTTCATTCAGTGTCATTTAAAAATAATGTGAATTTAAATATGTTTATCAACTAATTACTAATATCCTGAATTTGTAAGATTTAAATACAAATTTTGTGCATTTTCTTGCAATGGAGCCAAATCAGAGGTTTGGACAATCTTTGACTGAGTGAGTCAAAATTCTTACATTATCTCTTCAGCAACTTTCAGAACTTTGCAACCAACACTTGTGCACATATGCAAACTATTTCTTTTGACATGCACACTTCGATACATTTTGTATTCGGGATCAATATTAAAAGTATATAATTTAAAATACATAAAGAGATTTAACACTTTAGAGTTTTAAAGTTGATCATTCTATAATGACAGTGGATTGTAGTTTTATTTATGTCCATCAAAAGTGGCATCAAGATTAAATGACTGCATAAGTGCGTACAATGAAAGAACCAAAGTGTCTTGGGTCATTGTGACAATTAAAATTTGTTCACCAATAAATGGGAAAAAAAAAAAAAAAAAGAAACAGAACATGCAATCAAGATAAAAAATAACTTTTGAGTTCCTTTATCCACACAGTCATGTGAAAATATATAATGTCGGTGTCTCATCGGTGGGATGCTAGAGAAGTGTCAGTGTGGCTCATCGGGCTAACAGCCATGCTCTTTGTCATCCATACTTGAGCTGGAACTGTGGCAGCTGCTGACGTTGCTAGAGGCATCTGGGGACATCGAAGACAGCAGGGGATCACTTGGGGAAATTGGCCCGAGGGTGTTGTCCCTCACCAACTCCTTCATTTTACAGGTCCTGGAGTTTGCATAGGGGCCTGAGTCCCCAGCATCTGAAGGAAGCTGGTCGAAGGTGATGGTGCCGTTGTTTAGGTCCAATGTGGTCGGAGGGGACATGTCAGGAACAGAGCCATGCTGGTAGAGCTCTGATGGGCAGTCACTGAGGACAGGCTCCTGTTTAATGGCTCGAGCCATCAGCTCTGATGTGCAGAGAGATGGGGATGACACCACTGTAAGGCCATGAGCACGGGCCTGGATTTCCAACTCCTACATCAATAAAAAAACATGATATACTGAAGTACATTGCCACATTTGGAAAAAAGAACAAAATTACCCCCATCCTCTCAGCTTAAAGTAAAGAACTGTTTTTGGATCAAAAAAACAAGATCCCGGCTAATAATGTTTCACTCTAAAAACTTTCAGAGAATGCAATTTTCTCTTAACGTTGTCAGCAGGGAGTTTTGGTTGTTTTTTTCTTTTGTTCCCTGAGTTGTTTTTTTTAAAGGTTGGATACATTCTCTAAAATCTTTCTCAAAATATTTTGTGTTAGAATGTTTTTCAGAACATTGTCAGAACATTAGGACCAAATTCTTAAACTGTTTTCAGTGGCAATTTTTTTTTTTTTAAATAAATCGTGCTGAACACATTCTTACAACATTGCATTTTTATCAGTTGGGATGTCATGTTTTTCCTCACTTGGGCATGAAAAATAAGGTACCTTAGGTTTCGGCACCAAATAATAACGTGGTTTTAGGAAATCCAAATTTTATGTAAGTAATGTTACCAGCTAGTTACTTGAAGTTCTGCGCAAAACATCACACATTTGACTTATATGTAGTATATATAACGTTTTATGTGAGTTAAATAGTTTACTGAAAAGAAATCTAAGTCACTTATTCACTGACTTGAACCCAGCCTCCCACAACCTGTCTCCCTCCTCAGACTGTATCACCCTTTGTACTTTGTTACATGATCTCCCTCTTCCATGCTAGTTATATGTACTTTTCAAATTAAGGCAAGGCAAAATATGACACTGACATGGTATCCTCTAGTGGACCACCGGGTGTATTACACATCGGTCTGTACCTGGCTATGTCTAGTGATTATAAGTAAATCTGCATTAAAGCACCTTTAAGATTCACTAATTAGTGTTCTATTTGTTCAATCAGAAGAAAAACAGAAATGTAAAAACAGGGGTTCTGCAAGAATAAAGAGAAATGTGCAAAAGTATAATTCTGAGTGGATCAGTGTTGTATGGCAACAGCCAACTTCCTGCAAATACTACAAACACTGGTTTTGTGGAGAGGTTCTGGTCGGTGAATTTAGTTTTTTTTTAGGGCCAAGCTGTGAAAAAATAGCAGACAGAAATGATTTTGCTGTATTGATTTCCTAGCACTTAAGTGGACAATGATCTCTGGTACTATGTTCTGTATGGGATCAGTCTACTGTTTAGTCTGATAAAACGTACAACTTTTTGGTTGATGTCTCATGGCCACCTTGACCCACCTGTATACGAAGCATCAGATGGCGGTTGGCATGCTCCAGCTTCCTCTGTCTGCACTCCAGCTCCTTGGCTCTCTGCTGCTCCCGCTGTAGTTTCCTGATATAGTCTACTGAGGCTTTCAGAATGGTGCCCTTATTCCAGCGCATGTCTCTGGGATATAGAGGAGACAAAGGTCTACAGTCAGAGTCAGCTGACCAGCTGACCAGAACAGCACAGGATGCTTTATGGCCTCTCTGAGCAAACAAATCATTGCACTTTAGGGATAGTTCGACGCATGAAGAGTAGGGTGTTAAGTAAAGCTAATTAAGTTAAATTACTAAACAGGCATTTGGATGGCTGGGTATATGTATTCATAAACGTGAATATATATAGAAATACTTACGGATCATTTGACTTAGGTATTAAGGTTCCCAGCTCTTTAATGCGATCATTGATGTTAAATCTCCTTCTTCGTTCAACTAAAATTTGTCAAACAAGAATATACAGTAAATACAGCAGCCTGGTAATCCATTACTTTTGACTAAAATGGTTTGATTGCAAGTCATAAAACTAATTAATAAACAATTTAATTTTACAAATAAACACTTTTAACAATCTATAATACCTAAATTAAACCATTTTCAATTTGATTCAATGTGATTAAATAGGAAAAATCACACGACTTACACACAACACAATCAGAGAGAATAAGAAAATTAGCTCTAAAAGTTAAACTCTATTTTAATTGACTCACTTAAATTGTGGTTGTCTTTCTTCTGTCTCTCTTTAGCCATAGCCCGAACTTCAGCCTCTGTGAAGCAAAGAGAAATATGAACACCAGTGCTTTGAGAAAACGTCCTAATTTGATTTAATGATAATTAGGCACCATGTCTTTAAAATGAATGAAAATACAAATTAGTATTCCACATACTGTGAAGTAAATCTTTTACTTTGTATATTAGCACATTTGAAATCTGTTAATTACAGCCAATAAGAAATGATCTACATGATCTGAGGGCTACAGTAGCAAGATAAGGTTAAAATTAGTTTCTCAAATTTTACAATTACAGATCATTCCTATTGTGTGCAATTTAGTCGTAGAAAACATACAGTTTCTGAAAATCGGATTGGAAACAGGGTTTACATCACATCATCCTTCTCATTTTCTACATTTTGCTTTGCTTACCTACTGGAAAGCCCTCTGGCCTTTGATAGTTTTCATACTGGCCACAGGATCCAGGCTTGTCCAGTACTTGCTTCATTCCAGGAGCTGGAGTAATTATTTGGAACATAATTGACTCAATAGTATGTTGTTGTGCACTTCCACATTGCAAACAATATTGACATGAGCCTGAAGTAATGCTCTCACTTTCTATAGTCTGATGAAAAATATTTCTGATTTTCTGATGACTGGGATTTAGTTATATAAGCAAATGATATGTAGTTTAATGTTTCATAAAAAAATGTTTTAATTTGATTTGATAACCAGATTAAGGTAGGTCACTGAAAGTAACAGAAAAGTGTACTAAACTGACTGTACAATGATTTCACAGTCTGAATTTGCAATGTCCAAAACATATTTAAGTACAATAAAATCAATATTGAAAAGAATAAGCAAATACTAATAAACTGGGGTTGTGTTTGTCTCAGTAGTTTACCTGTGAATTCCCTTTTAATGTTGGGTGGGCAGGAGTTGCTGATGGCGAGGCCTGAGAGTGGAAGTCCTTGGTTGCCATACACATCCAGTAAATTACCAGACACAGGGAGCTGGAGTATTAAAGACACACCATTACAATGTAGACTTCAAAAGAACAAAAGTGTTTTGTGTTTGAATGAACTCATAGACATACTGTAGGTATTGACATTACACAGTTAAAGAAAAAAACAAGGATCTTGATAAATTACCGGGTTGTTAAGTTGGAGTCCTGGGTCCATCAGTCCAAGAACTTCTTCATTGTAACTTGACTCCAAGCTGATAATGTCATCAATGACATCATCCATCTGTGTAACAGAAAACCACATTTCATTCAGTAACACTGTAGCAGGGTGTATAAATGCAATGACATCAAAGGTTTTACGGCGATGAGCAGGTGTACCTCTTTCTCGCAGTTGGAGCTGAGGGTGAGCAAGGCCATGGGACTGTTGGGCGCGCTGCTGCCAGGTCCGGGTGGCATGCTGTGCTCTGGGGGCTGGCTGCCAGCTTTACCACCCAGGGTGGTGGACAGATACTGCCTCACCTGCTGCCTCTGAGCCTGGTGGAGGTGATACTTGGTGGGATTCTCCAGGTGGGACGGCACCTACGGGAGCAAGACGTTAACTTTACAACCTATGATTTTGGACTCATTCTTTAACTAGATTTAGTATATTATAGAGGATATGCTATTTGCACTGAAAAGAAAGATTGGTAAGGTTGATGATCGAAATCACAAAACTCACTTACAAAACCTGTAAACCGAAAGGCGTATTCAATTTAATCTTGTGTTTGGAAATTTTTGAGAATAAGGTCACCTTAAAAAGTAACTCAAGCAAATAAAACCGTTCTACTGTATTGCAAATTAATATTTTCTTTTGTACTACGCCTACCAACAGATCTGAAGACACCAGTTTGAAGGTCAACTTTTATTTATGAAAGACTAAAAGTTCCTCTCCCCAAACCCCCAAAAGTATTTCAGCAGTGTCACATGATCGGTGACCGCTAAAACTATGTGCAGCCTTTCAACAACTACTTCAAGCAATATAAAAAATGTTTGCCTCTGCCAGCTTTTCTGTGTTAATGCGTAGTTTTCATGGCACCACACAGTTGTAAACTGTATTTAGTGAGCATACATAATGGTCATGCAGAAATAATAACACAAAACATAAAGAAGCTCCAAAAAAGTATCATCTTGTTTTTAGTCTAAAACTGTGTCCATCATTGATTTTTGGAACAATATTAAACAAAATAATCAACCCATCTCACCTGATAGTGGCTGTATTCAAGCATCTCCAGCATTGTCTTGTTGTTATTTCAGATTTAACCGATTAAAAACAATGTACATGCAGTAAAGATCCCTTTATCTTGTTAGCCTGTAGTGTGGACAGCAAGCTAGCTTGTGCAAATCTGAAAGCAGTCTCCAGACCTGCTTAATTTATCCAGAGTTTAGGGCTCATTAGTTATGCAAGTTAAGAAATGGAGGAGGACACCAAGACTCATCCTCCCACTGCTGTGTTGTTCCAGATTAATTATGAATTTATGTCTTTATAGACCCCATTTGACGTCACCACCACCAGCTCACAAAGGAGCCTTTCTACTGATTGGCCAGTAGTCTGCGAACTGACGCTTGCTTAAGGCCAACTAACATTTAATCTTTAGTTCTGCTCATCTAGCATAAAACATCATTTGTTCTGTCCACCAGAGACACAATTGACACCACTGTTTCACTACAAACTAACCGTATGAAAACCCAAACGTATGCTGTGTTTACTAACCCCATCCATGTTTTGGGATTTCTAGAGGTTAATAACATTTAACCATTGACTGTTATGCAGTCACATTTGCAGGGTAAGGAAGGTAAACAATTTGATTTGGATGAAAACAAATTTTAAGTCTGAGGAAAGATTGCTGAATTTGACTATTTAGATACGGTTTTCTCTGCTTAATTAAGTTCTCTTTGTACTAGAAAGCATTTATTATATAATGAAGGAGCAGTCAAGGGGAGTTTGTCTCTTGTAATGCTATTTTTAAGCTTTATATTTGTGAATCGCTTGATCATGACGCCAAGCAAAACTCACTGATGCACTGCAAGGAGCCCAGAGGGTGTGGTTATTAACTTAGAAAAATGTTGTGGCCAGAGATGCATGGTGGAAGTGTAGCGCTGGTGGAAATAGGCTGGGTTCATGACCTGTCAAATCATATGATTTCTCTCAAAAGCAAATGTAAAATGTGGATTTACCGAAAAAAGAGTAGAAAACTCAGCACAAACATCTTTTAAACAAAAGACAATGAGTGACTATGACAGCAAGGAAGACCACCTACTGGTAGCAAACATGCAAAGAAGATGATGTATGCAGACGATGATACTCATGCTGTGGGGGCATAAATCTGTTTTTTAACAAACAGCAAGTTCAGATGATGTCAGTTGTTATATTTTAGGGTAAAGACATCATTTAATAAGTAAGGTAAGTGTTAAAGTTAGGCAAAAATAAATTAATGTAAATCAATGTAATGTCCTTTAAAGTAAAAAAAAAAATACAACTGTGTGTGTGTGTGTGTGTGTGTGTGTGTGTGTGTGTGTGTGTGTGTGTGTGTGTGTGTGTGTGTGTGTGCAGCACATTTTCTATTGCCAGCAGTCATTTGGCATTGATTTTCTTTATTTTCTTAAAAACAATGTCAAAATGCATAATACTGTGGTCATCAATATGTTATTTGTGATGTGCTAATAAAAAATGGACATAACTGAGTGGAAAAATCCTGCATGAGAATCTCAACCACAAAGATCTGCATTGTAAGGCTTGTTGTTGTTGGTGATGTTATATGTACTGAACATACTTTATTCCAAGGACAGCAATGTGCCGACACTCTGATATTTTAAAAAGAAAAAGGCCTGCATGCTGGAAGAGCTGTAATGACCAAAACCATGGGCATTTAACCTGACGGGATATTTGAAGAAAAAAACAAAAGCACTGGCAGTAATGGTTTTTCCAGCCTGTTTACCAACCCAGGATTGGTAAAAAAAATCCTCCATGTCTTGATGGCTCACAGCTAGTAACCCTTTAAAAGCAGAATGCCCGTGTTGACACACAATTGTTGTAACTACTGTTTTGTGTTATAACAAATGAAGTTATTTTACAACTATCTCTGGGACCTCAATCAAGGAACCCTAATTTGTTGGGATGAAAATAATCACATTTGGAACCTATATTGGAATAAAAGGGGTACATAATCATCACTATTTTGGACCGTCATCTCATTCACATTCCCAGGGTGTAAAATACTGCCATTTTGTCAACACCATTGGCGTCAAAGAGATACACAATAAATGCTCTTTAGTGTCAACACATGACAAAGCAAAAGTCAAAATGGATTACTTTTAAATAACACAATGTTTTTAATTTACCTAACTTATGTAAAGTATATAATGTTACTTATGTAAAATTACAGATTGTAACCCAAACCATGGTATTTTCCTAAACCTAACTATGTTGTTATTTTTGTGTCTTTTTAATGCAAGCATAAAAGGCAGTTTTAAGAGAAAATGTCTTGCACTTGCAATTAAATATATATTTTTTTTAAGTAAAAACATATGAACTGAGAATGAAATTATCTGGATTGCAAGCAAATTATCTCTCACAGATTTGAATTGGCTTTGGAATCCTCCTTACTGTGTCACAAAATATTTTGATTGCCAAACAGGAGTCTTTGATTGCGAGTCAAAAATCTTTTGCTTGCAAGGTGGACTTGATGGGGAGGGTCATGAGATGGATGAGACCAGAGTTTTCATTGGTGGGTTTGACCAGGATCCACCGCATAGCTGTACACACAGCTCCCTTGCTCAACCACCAATATAACCTTTTGTGTCTTCCATCAGCAAAAGCAAACCTTTTTTACTGCAATCAAAGAGGCCTGATTCGTAAGTCGAACGTTTTGGGACGTAAAAAGAGTATTCATAAGCAATATATTAAAGTGTGATTGAAACTAACAAAACTCTAAGGGATGACTTGTTTGCAATCATGATAATTTTGTACTCAATTATGTTTTCACTAATAAATTGGATTTTTGATTGCAGTGCGATTTCTTCTCAGAACTGTCCTGTATGGTTGCATTTGGAAAGACAGAAAAATAACTTAATAGTTCGGTTTTGGAAAAGATCATAGGTGCCAAAACCCATGCTCCTTGTGCTTGTCCATGAGACACAAAAGACCATGACAAAGTGGCAGTATTTGGCGCCATGGCATAAGAACGGGTTGAGTTGACAGTAGTTTGTGTGAAATGTGTGAACTTTGATCTTTGTCCATAATAGGAAACTTACCAATCAATTAGCCAGTACCTATGATTGTGAAGAAAAATGATTACATTTACTAAACTAAATTATTGTCAAAACTTTACAAGTTTCATCTTCCATGCACACCAAAAATCTGAAATTATTCAGCTAAAAGTCAGTTCTGTCTCTAACAAAAAAAAAAAAAAAAAAAAAAGTTTTGTATGTTATCGAAATGGAGATGCCATTTTCACTCTATTGTTGAGTCTCGAGAAGTTTTCCAGTTTTCTGAATTTTCAATCAAAAATCTGGACTTTATGTAAATTTGCTAGACTCATACCACTTTTCAGACATCTGTCCTCTCTGTTTATTTAAAATGTGTATTTGGGACATTTCATTCATAATAACTTGTTGTAACAGCAGCATTGGATAAACTGTACGCTTTGTACCACCGACACAATAACTAGCTTTTTAGGCTGTAATTAATACTCCACAGAGGGATAACATCAACGTCACACTAAATTCTTTTCCAGTTCAGGCACCGCAATTTAACTGTTTAGTAGATTGCCACACTGTGCTCCCGATTATTAACGCGCTCATCTAAAAATACATGAAATGTTTTTCTCTTTAAAAAACTGAAGCATCGATTATTTACACTTTTTCAAATTAAATGTTGTTGATGATGATGATTTGAGTGTGCTTACGAGGAGAACACAAAGAAGCAGGAGTTAATACCCTGTGCTTCAAGTTGATTTTACGCCTCTTTATTCAAGATAGTGATAACTACCCTATCTCCAGAATATTGCATTTATACAAAGAATGAAACTGCTGATTGGGATCCTCACATATAATAAAGGGCAATCATGCCAACGTCTGACGCAGAATCTCGTGTAAAGCTGCTAGTACACAGGATATCATGTCTATGTCTGGATAAGTGGAAAAGCTGGTGAGGTGAGCACAAACACAGGGGAAGTGTCTGCTGGCTGGATGGAGTTTTATTCAATAAAACAGAGAGGGCATTCTTTGTAAACCCATAGTAGAGTGTTTCTTTGTCTCCCCTTTGCAATTTGGCCTTTTCCCTGAGCAAAACCTTTGGGTTGAGAGGCAACTATTAACAAGGGATGCATTTCATCTATCCCTACAGCAAGCCAAGCACTCACTTTATTCATAGACTCTTTGTGAGATAGGGGTTTATTACCTTCGCAAGGAAAGCACATGGGTCCGTGTTTTCGTCCTATGCCTTCAGGACCAATAACGTTTCGAGAGATTGTCGTCACTCTTTGACTCTTGAGGAGAAATAGATCCATTCATGTACTTCTGCTTCGATCCATACTCCGCTGTTTCTCACTTCCTTGGTAAACAGCCACACTTGAGGGCATTTTGTCAAAGGAAGATGCTAAACATTTACTGTGTGCTAAAATGTAAGAAGATGGCTACAGTAGAGGTCCTGACGGATGGATAATTAATTAAAAAAACAAATAAATGTTAAGTAATGAATACCTAAAGACCTCTCGAGAGATATTAGTGTTGGGAAATTTTATTCTTTAACTGACTCAGTTCTCTGCTCTTACTGTTGATAATAATTGACTTATATCCATTCATGTCATTTTAATAGATTTTAGAATATTGTGGTGATACAATTTTAGAAAACATGAGTTTAGCATTGAATTTGAGATTAACATAATCATAGCTTCAGAGTTTGTGATTTTAAACTACAAATCATACACTTTTCAAAGATTATTTCGGTCTATATACAGTAGATAGTTGCTGTTGGTAAGGTCAAGTTGAGTGTGACTGAAAGTGGTATTCGGATGGCATGAGTGTTATTGTTTTTTCGAGCAAACATATCAATTTTGAGGTTATAGTGGAGCAATAAGACATGTAATGGGGGTCAGAAAATCAGGAAAGCTCATAAAGCAGGGATCATGAAAGCACACGAAATTAACAGAATGTCCAGGTCCATGTGACCACCTGACTGTTTGACCGTTGTCATATTAGTGAATTGGCTTTTATCATCCCACCTCTTTCCCTAATATTTGGGCTAGTGTAGGCCTACTAAACCTGTAAGCAGGTTCAGGAGGCTGTTATTAACCACATACCATTGGATTGTACCAGTGACCAGTATACCAGACCTTTGTCATGGTAGTAAAACTAAACACATTTTACTTAACATAATGTTGTGACAGGCGTAGTAAGGATAGGTTTAGACACCAAAACTATTTGGTTAGGTTTAGGAGAAGATCATAGTTTGGGTTACAATAATAAGTAATTTCTTACAACCCAATTTCCAAAAAAAAGCTGGGACGCTGCGTAAAATGTGAATAAAAACAGAATGCAATGATTTACAAATCACACAAACCCATATTTAATTGCAAATACACCAAAGACAACATATCAAATGTTAAAAACTGAAAATTGTAATTGTTTTATGAAAAATTTGCTTATTTTTAATTTAATGCCTGCAACAAGTCTCCAAAAAGTTGGGACGGGGGCATGTTTACCACTGTTTTGCATCACTTCTTGTTTTAACAACACTCTGTAAATGTTTGGGAACTGAAGAGACCAATTGCTGAATTTTTGGAAGTGAAATGTTGCCCCATTCTTGTCTTAGAGGATTTCAGCTGCTCAGAAGTTCAGAGTCTCCTTCGTCATATTTTTCATTTCATGATGAGCCACATTTTTTTTTTAAATTTGAGACAGGTCTGGACTGCAGGCAGGCCAATTTAGCACCAGGAGTCTTCGACTAGAGAACCATGCTGTTGTACTATGTGCAGAATGCGATTTGGCATTGTTTTGCTGAAATAAGCAAGGCCTTCCCTGAAAAAGACATAGTCTGGATATCTGCATATATCGTTCAGCAATAATGGTGACTTCCCAGATATGCAATCTACCCAGGCCATGTGCGTTCAAGCATCCCTATAACGTCTCGGATGCTGGCTTTTGAACTGAGAGCTGATAACAAGCTGGGTGGTCTCTCTCCATGATTTCCCCCCAAAATTTCAAATTTATTTGTCATACCAAAGGACAGTTTTCCACTTCACGTCAGTCCATCTTAAATGATAGATGGTAAAGTTTTAACTAGCATTTGTGGATGCAGCAATGAACTGTGTTCACAGGCAATGGTTTTCAAAAGTGTTTCTTTGGCCAGAAAATAATTTCCACAACAGAATTGTGTCTGGTTTTAATGCAGTGCCACCTGGGGGGGCTGAAGATAGCGGCCATTCAAAATTGATTTTCAGCCTTGTCCCTTGTGTACAGTGATTCCTCTGGATTCTCTGAATATTTTGATTATTCTAGGTATTGTAAATAATGAAATCCCCAAATTGTGCACTTTGCAATTTTATGTTGAGGAACATTATTCTTAGATTGTTGCACTATTTTCCCACACAGTCTTTCACAGAGGGATGAACCTCTCCCCATTTGCACTGCTCATAGACTCAGGCTCTCTGAAATGCTCTTTTTATACTCAATAATGTTACTGATGTTTTACCAATTATCCTAATTAGTTGTGCGATGTTTGACCATGTGTTTTTTTTTGTGACACAACTTTCCCAGACTTTTGTTGCCCCTGTCCCAGCTTTTTTGAGATGTGTTTCTGGCATCAAATTCAAAATGAGTGATAGAAACAATACAATTTCTCAGTTTCAACATTTGACATGTTGTGTTTGGTCTAGTTTCAATTGAATATGGGTTTACATTATCTGTAAATCATTGCATTATTTTTATTCAAATTTTACGCAGCATCCCAACTTTTATGGAAACGGGGTTGTATGTAAGTTATGTGTCATACATTATGTATGTACCATTACATACATGACGTTACTTAAAGTCCCTCTCCTGAAAATGATAAACCTCTCCAGATTTGTCACTGTTAAAACTACAATCCCGCATACTGCGTGAGACTTTTCTCCAAACTTCTACTTTAAACTAACCGGTTTAAATAATAACACTTAACCAAAGAGTTGCTGTGTATGTTAGTTATGTTACCAATAAAGTAAAAAATGCTAATCTTTGATATCTTCCACTAACATTTACCCCAAAAAGATCCTAATACAGGGGCTTTATGGCGCCAAACTATACAAAGGGAAGAAAATGGGATGCTGTGGGTTATAACGTAGCTTGGTGAGCTGTCAGAGCAAAGTGCTATTGTTAGCTAGCATACTACTTTACTTTGTAGAGCACGACTAAAAGTCAAATATTTCACTAGTAATTTGCTCACCTGCAAACGCTGGTCTTATGTATGCAACTCTTCACCCACCCTACATTTAACCCACCACTGCAGCTCTTGATCTGGAAAGCTCCCACCTGCGAGTTGATTGGATTGGTTCCTTAGAGTATATGATATATGAAAGCCTGTCCTGTCTGAATCATCGTTTTTGAGACTGTCAGAGTAACTGCAGGTCCAAAGCAGAAATTCTTAGCCATAATGTTGACTACCTATTTCTCTCATGATATGTCTTCTAGCATATAAAAAACATTAGTCATTTCAAAAATTACAGATTGGACTTCCCCTGATATAAACAATTCTTACTTCAACTACAGTAAAGCTGGCTGAACTCATAAGCGAACTAAACGCGTAGCTCGAAATGTTTCGTTTTCTTGTGGCATATAATGCTATGACAAAGGTGATAACTTGATGCGTGGCGTGTGCGTTACCTGTCGCACGCTGCTCAGTTGCGGCTCGGGTTGCGTGTGTGTATCCACACTGGCTGCGTGTCAGCTGCATGTCCTACCATTGAATCAATGCGTTACTCTTTGATAATGGCCATCAGTATTGAATTTTTGAGGTCCAACAAGAAATGAGTTGTAACTATAGTCTGTATATAAAAGTGGACATAGGTTCTGGGTCTGAAAAATGAGGCCAATGAGGTCGGCTCCAAAAAGCCTCCGGCCCCATGGACTCCTGTTCAACTAGTCTCAAAATTCTCACAAAAGTCACTCCATGTTTTCCACTACTTTTTTCTGTTAAACAGGCCTCAAAAAGCTGTGTTTTGGGGGGGTTACGGCTATCGGTGGGCCGGACGAAGTATCTTCGGGTTTCCAATCACATCGAGTCAGATCCACTGCTCACTCTTCCCCTAGCTCCTCCAAATATAGTCACTTCTGGCTCCAAAGGAGTCACATGACTTTTGTCTACCCTCGTTCAGAGCGAGACACACAGACACACAAAGGCACTGACACAGAGACAGAGGAGGGTTACAGAGAAGGAGCGAGAGCAGCAGGGAAAACCCTGCCCTTTACCTGGTACAGTGTAGTCATGACATAATTAGAGCCTACACTGGGTTTGTGCTATCATTATACATTGCACATGTGATCATAAATCATTTCACTGTACATTTTACATTTGACATAAGGCGTCGGCTCTATTCTCTGGATGACGCACCGCACACGCAAGGTGTGAGACACACTTGAAACACACATCTTACGCAGGCAGCATGGCCGCTCTAATCTATTAATATGGACGCCAAAATTAAGTGACACCAAGCAGCAACAGGGAATACACAAGCCAGAACATATGGCAGTGCGTTCCGGGCCTAATACTGCTAGTTTATTCAAATCCCACTGCGTTCGTGAGAGCTTGTGTCAGGTTCATGTGCATGCACACTGAAATGTATGTTGGTTTCATTTTCATGCATAAACAGCAAGATCCCACCCCCACTTTGTCAAAGTGTGTTTTTATAACCTTGAAAAGTGGGGGGAAAATAACACCATCAGATTGAATTGCGAGAACAGCTATCAGGTAAACTTTGATTTTCTGCGCGACAAGTTTGATGTCAGCAAATAACAGTAAGTTTAAGCTTTCTTTGCATCTCCTTCTGTCTCTCTTGGTCTGTGTTGCTTGCTGGGTTGTTTGCCAGCCACTTCCAGGCCTCTGGCAAAGGGAACAAAATACATTTTTTGCATCTGATAAACGACAACAGCACAAAGTGACACACGTGTCCTAACAAAGTGGATGTAAGATATCAGTGTCAGTCAGTTCATCCAGGTTGCCATTTGCAGCTTATGCACTCTAACTTGTGTACTGAAAACAATCTTGCAGCTCCTGCTTTGCCTCGCTGGTTAATTTCTTCAATGTTTTGACCACAGTCTTTGCACAGCTTAGTTTATGCCTGTGGGTTGGAATATGATAAACCAAGCAGTGATTGGAGTGCCCCATGGCAGCCCAGGAAACAGAAAGATATGCATCTTCAAGAATCGTGTAGCAGTAGTCCAACGTGTTCTGATCCCAAGTGAAACAGTCAGCATCTGTCTATATTTTGGTAGTTTGTGGTTTAATTTTTCCCAAGGATTTAAAGTAGAATGAATTCTCCTTTTCTTTGATTTTAAACTGCTGCAGTGATCACACAGCAACAGCAGCACAGTACAGCAGACACTGTAGAGTTTCTACAGTAAAATGATTAGGTACAAAGCAGCTGTGCTCATGATGAGTCCTGCACTAGTGGAGCTGTTTCTACATTTACCACTTTAAGCAAAAGTTCTAAGATTTTTTTCCTCTGGAAAATCACAAGAACTTTTTCTGGCGTTTCAAGTGGATCCTTACAGGGAACGAGAAAGAACTACAGACACGTGAAGGGCTCTTTCTTGATAATGAAAACAACCAATCTTAGTTTTAGGTAATTACATACTAATGAAAACATGGATATTATGTTCAATTTAGGCCAATAGATTCACGGGAATTCCACATACTAAACATTTGGTGAACAAAAAATAAGGCAACAAATAGTACACCAAATAGCAAAAACAAAATTTATTGTGCAGCGTGTAGGTCACTGCAGATACTGTAGTTGCTTCAATGCACATATATGGTATGTCTGTTTGCATGCATGGCAAAAATGTCAGTTTTTCCTGAACAATAAATTAAACACAAATTCTAGTATTGTACCAATAATAATGCTAAGAGGAATCTGTCCCTGCAATGTATTTGGTTACAGTCTAGTATATTTCAGGTATGGATTATTGACCTTTGGGACCTCATACTGCATCACAGTAGTGGATGTTTTTGCCCCAACTTCCTTGAAAGGCTTGTCCCACTAAAATTACATACAAATAAATAAATGCATACATAAAATATTAAATATGGCATAGTTGCTTCTACAGTTTCCGAAGTGGATGTAAATGAAATGTAGTTTTTTAGTCTTAAAAAATTATAACTACAAATTTCAGCGCTGACATCTCTCCAGAAACAGTGTCACTGTGACTTTGGACGATTCACAGAACACAGTGTGGACGTTTTTTACTGGAAACGTTTTAGATTAAAGAAATAGCCCCAGTGAAAACTATCAAATGTAGCCTATGACCCCTCCCGCCAAAGCTGCACAACCTCATTGGATAGAGGGAAAAGGGCGTTTCCTTCTCACAAATCCAAATTTAACCACCATCTTTCATTTGTTCATTTGATGTGCAGTTAGGAACACATTTCTGTGTGTTGTAAGATATATATTAAAAAACACTGTCTTGGTGGGGGCTTACATTTAAACAAAATGTTTATTTTACAGGACATTTAACTCAATAGTACATTTAAAAGTATTTATAAGAGGAATCTCAAGTTGAACAACTACAGCATGTGCTAAAAGCTGCCATCGCCTCAACGAAGCACATTTTGCTGTCTTGCCTCATGTTCTTTGTAACGCATCTCTACAGTAAATAACAGCTACAGCAGAGACTTCATCGCTTCATCAAGAGGAGGAGCTTGGGACAAAGAGTTTTCTTCACTGCTTCTTACCCGGAGGATACTGGGTAACATTAGCAAGAATGTAACATCCTCTTCCAAGAATGAGACACATTGTCCAGTCAGTGTGGGATTAGAAACTTGCACTTGCTTAAATTCCAAACAATAGAGCTTAATTTAGCAGCTACATGAACACAGTCTCATTATCATGCTGGTGTGGAGCTACGCCATCAGCGCCGCTTGCTACAACAGAGTGAAAAAGTAAAACGCTGCAAGATTTAAGCTTTAGATTCCCAACAAACAATAAGGACAAAGGTCATACAGTTCAGCACTATCATATTTTACAGATGAAGTGCAGTACTAAAATAAAACACCAAATTGGACAAAGCGGGAGGAAAAAAACAAAATAATTTCTGTGAATTCTAAAACTTGTACAGACATGTTCCCCTCTTTGAAAACGTTATCTTGAAGAATCTACTGGCTACTTGAAATTGAGGACAGAGCTCTAGGTATACTCTGAAGAAGTGTTTAACAAACAAAAGGCTCTCTCTTTGCTCGGCCTCAGTTCAGTTTGAGCCTACCCAGAAAATCAAAAGAGCACAAAGATGCAGCATTATTCAGCTCAACTGAGTTTGAGGAAAAGGTCAGGGTAAACCACAAATGGTTGCACGTGGAATTGTATCTGATTATTTTTAAAGTCAAGGCTTTTCAGGGCTATCAAATACAATTCGAAAGTCTTTGATGCCATTGTAGAATACATTTAATGCCCAAATTTAGGATAAATATTTTCTAGATAAATCAGTTTAATGGTCTGACTTTTAAAAGTATGAAGACTGACTACTAAATTTTCTCTAACATTTTTAGTTTATTAGTTTATTATTAGAGGGTTTTCTTTATAGACGTACTGTATAAACAGAAATAGGAATACAGATACAAGCTCCCACGTTACCACAGCAGATTACATATGCAGCTATGCAAATGTCATCATTTGTGTAATATAACTGCACCATTATAAAGAGCCCTCAAAGACAATAAAGTATGGATTAAAATGGCAGTTTATATATGGACAATATATTTAATTTGGTTTGATAGAAATTACCAAATACAGTAGTTACCTTATGGATATAGAATTAAAAATAAGAAAATAACTGGCATTAAACATTCAAACCATACTTCAGAGATGAGGTTCATTAAAAAAAAAATGGATGCAATGCCTGTGGTGTCAGACATGTAAGAGAAAACCTGAAGAGGGAAATGGCATTTCAAATATACATAATGATAAATGGCAAAGGCACAGGACATAGATTTTAATATTGGATTCAAACTAAGTGGTATCCTACTTTTCTTTGAGCTGCCATTTTGAAGTCTTGAGTCTGTTATTTTAGCTGTCACTGTCTTGGTTTTTTGGAGCCAATAGTGACCACATTTGGACACGCTACTGTGGAGCAAGTTGTGGATCTGACAGAGATTGAGGATATTATGCCCCACCCACCGATACCAGAAACTGAACTGCACTCCAGGCATGTCAGTCAAACCAGGTACCCCCCAAACAAACCTTTCTTTGAGGCCTAATATCTAATTAATCACGACATTATTTTCAGAAGGACCACCAGAAGACTGATTAGAAAGAGTGTGTTTAGCTGATGACACCAAAATGACTTGTGGGAAGAAATGTATTGACTTTATATTTCATGAAAGAAGTTCATACTTTTTGAATTGGAGTCTGTTGGAGGGCCAGAGGATTTTTGAAACCAGGCCACAGTGGCTGTCAGTGGTATAGCTCTTTATGGCACTTTGTATTGGCTTAATTTTTTTTGAATCTGAGATCCAAACATGAGATGAGTTTTTTTAGTCCCATAATTGAATAAATTAATAAATGCATGTTTTGCTTCTGTTACTTGCCACAAATACCTGACGTTCACTGTACACTGTATAAATGATGGACAGCACTATATTTGAGGAGTTTGTTACTTCTTGAAGGTTGGAGTACAACTGTAGATGGACTTTAAGCCTTTTCTCCAAAGTTAAGGGAACACTTTCAGTTGAAACTGAAAATGGAATGAGGAGCTTTGATTTCATCACTTTTGAATACAGTTGACAATCAGCACTCACATCCTCCGGGGTATCTAATATACCGTAGACCAAAGATAATCGCCAATACTTGCTATCTGATTTGCTACAGTTTTGTAACTGTCCTTTCTGAAGGGACACAAGTATAGATACATATTATGTTACATCTTACAGGGGTCTATATTACGAGTAAAAAAAGTATATTTAAAGTCTATTTAAAGTTAAATAAAAGTTGATTTATAGATTAGGAGTAACTGTATTCTGTTGTATAAAAACAAAGTTACTAAAACTATCCTTCATTATCTCTTTCAACAGTTTTATTCTGGTAGAGAGGAGGCACTGTCTCTTATTTTTAGGGCTTTGTATTATTATTTTATATATACATATATATTATTTTATGAAAACTATGTGATATTCTTATACAAATTTCAAAAAATTCCTTTTTAAGAAAAAGAAAATTACATTAGACCTAACAATGCAAATCTGTAGTTCTCATGCATTTTGGAGGGGGACAGTGTAACCCAGGTTGTTTTCTGTGGCTGCAATTAAAATATGACCCAAAATGCCTCACAAACAAGTTATGGCAAGACACTACTAATTACCCATTTCCTGAAACACCTCATGTGTTCTCATTGAATAGACACTGGCTAGCTGGCTGCAGAGAAGCCTCACAACCCAGACAGGTGTGTGGCCAACATTTTGCTTGAAAAGAGTAAAATAAGGTGTCCTTATGTAACACTATAACTCCAGAATTGGCCTGAGAATCATTACATTTTAGAAGTTGTGTGCACTATCTACAATAAACTTGAGATGTGGATGTCCATAAACACATTGCAAACAAGAAGTACCTAATTCTGCATGCTTTTATTGGTGCTAAATTGACAAAAAGTACACCTAAAAAGGCAACACAACAACAAAATCTGTGTTTAAGTTGTAACCCACTGAATGTTTACATGTGGGGGATTTGATTATCTTCCAGTATTTTAATTTAGTGTTCTGCTTAAACATGTTCTAGATTAAACCTGATTATGAACATGTGTGGCTGACTTGTGAGCTGAGTGTCAGATAAAAGGCTGACTGCCTTTGTCTTCTTCCCTGAACAGGTTTTACACTTGATTCCCACTTGGGTCAGAGGTCACCTGGCTAATTGAGGGTCCCCCCTCCCCTTTTGGACAGCCTCATCTGAGCTTTATGTTTTCACTTTCATGGTCCAGCAGGTCTGCCTGGTACTTCTAAGCTAATTTTGCCTTGCCTGCTTGGCTTTTGGAGGTGAGCACTTCTATAATCCACAGACAGGTTAGGTTCAAACTGCCAAAAACTGTTTGCCCTGGAAACTAGCATCATTGTCTGGAATCTGTTCTGTGAAAATGAAGTTTAAGAAAAAACTTCCTCCTAATTGATTTTCCAAATAATTTTCTGAGTTTTTCTGAGTGAAAGACACAATTGGAAATTAAGTACAAAAATATTATTAGTGAGACACAGTAAAGTAACTTTCTGTTTTGCAAACAGACACAAAATCACATGAAAATCACAGAGCCACTTGCCAAGTAACATTTTTATGCTGCAATAAATTGAAGAGGTATGGAGCTGGAGGATTATGTTTCTCAGTTATCAATAACCACACTGATCTGTCAAAGACAGAATTGTACTTCACACAAGTCAACAACTGATGTTTATGACCTTAAAAGAATGTCCTCAATCATCCAACAGCAGACATGTCACACTCATCCTAACCTAATCATATCAGAAGCATATCTGTAATAACTGGCAGAAATGATGAGGATTATATTTATTTAACTCGTATGCACAGAAAATCCATAAATCCAGTGCAAATAACAACATGTAAATGATCTGACAGCTGGATTTTCTTCAACAGATGCTGTTGACAAACTTAAACACTTTGAATTTCATGATGGAAACTCATATCGTATATTAACCCTCAAAATGCAATGTTTATATAATCTCTATTATCTGATATTAATATAGTACGAGTTTAAAATGTATTTATTTCCAGTATTTGTGCAGGGTTCTTTCTCTTCACAAAACATCTTCATATTCTCACATGTTTAGGGTCCATTTGGTCATACCAGGGCTCAAATGAATGAAAATATGTCAGTGTAGTCAAGCAAATAGGATTAAATGAGTTGAATGCCAAATGTCTGGAAACAGGAATTCTGTCAAGAGATAATCCCCCTATGGATTTAACACAGTCCACTCTCAAAGAACTGTGTTTGTCTCTCAAGAGCTGACACAGGAATTTCTGAAGCCCAAGTCCATAATCATGTGGATTTTGTGATTTAAAGAAATGTAAAAATTATTAACTCGGTTGGGAAGACGTAAAGTCAAGGATCCAGAAGAGGGTGTCCATCATCATGTTTCGTACAGAGTATTTGTCAGTGTTCACTCATACAGGTGTATCAGAGAGTTTGTAGCCTTACCTTCAGGACTTCCATGGACGGCTGGCTCACAGCAGGCCGGCCAGGTGAAGGTGGGACACAGGCAGCGAAGGTGTGTTGGGTGCGGTGGTGCAGAGGTTTGCTGGTCCTCCTCTCACAGTCCTCCCTGTGCTCTTGACCCTGGCAATGGGCTAACACCGGCTGCTCTACGAGCTGGACCCGTGACGTCACGGTGGGGAGAGGGGGGGAACTCCGGTGGCGCTTGTGGAGGCCATGCAGGTCCGGGGGAGCACTGAAGACCCCAGCCCACCCAAGGGCAAAGAGAGAAAGGAGGAGTTAGGGAAGCCAGGCTAACTAACACACTGGTGTATGTATGCCAGTGGCATTTTTCTGAGCCATCCTGAGTCAGGCAGCAATATGAGGTATTGTAGTAGAGTACAATGTCATGATTGAGTGTGAGGGAAGCCAGAGATTCTTTTACTGAGAATATGTTATTGTTCTGTGAATGAGGGTGAAAGGTGCATTTATGTATCGGGGAGGTTATACAATATAAGAGAGTGGGGTGAATAACTACACAGCCCTGATTAAATGTTTAAATAAAGAAGTATTATTGTAGAAAATGTTTCCTTTACAGTTGTATCAGGTGATCTTTTTCTCGTGTGATCTCAGAAAACTCTTGAGGGAAATATCTTTTTAGCTGCTAAATACACCACAATATGCACTACCTATAGGTGCTAACTTTGTCTGCCATATAAAACCTACAGCATCTTAAAATAGCATTTACGATAGTGGTGTGACTGAACCAAAACATTAAAGTCGTAGACCATTAAACCAAAACAATAAGCTGACCTGCTCCTTAGAGCTGAGGGGAACTCTTTATAGGTTCATTGTAACATGCAATGCCTTTCACATGTAGTTTGATCCGTTGGTCACATAAAATATTGACTGAAACAGCTTTAAATCATGATTTGTTGCTCTAATTCAAAACTTCCTGGATTATTAGAAAGGAAAAAACAATCTCTGACTGAACTAAGGAGTTACATCGATTGTTAATTCTGTTAATTAGCCCCCCCATCAGCAGCCAAATCAGTTTGGTAATATTATTAGGTCTAAATTGGTTTACCCTCCATACCCTGCCAGCACAGAGAATGATTTGGAGGTAAGCTGATGTGGATTATGTACCACCAGACTCCCAATAACTGATCTGCTGTGAGGTCGAAGGCAGTACCTTAGCCCTGTGGAAAACGTCTAATCACTTCACAGATTTACTCATGTGCAATAATACTTTGAGCAAAAACTCAGTCTGTCCACTCTCGAGTTCACCCATTCAAATCTGCCGCATATTTAAGCAGACAGCAGCTGCACCTCCGAAACTGCAATGGATCTGGCAGTGTACACGCTGTCAGGGTGAGGCATTCGCTGAGAAAATGATCCTTTTGATAAAACCACTTCAAATCCTCTCAGACTCTGCAGCTGTGTGATAATCGCACTAATTAGGTTGGCCTGTCAAATCTAGCCCCAGCCGACAGCAAGTGCTTTAACATCACCAGTGGCAGTGCCTCAGGAAACTCAGTGATCTTTTTTGGTTTTAGTTTTAGTTTTTTTTACCCAACAGTATCTTGACAGTCCATAGAAATCTGCACCTTGGCTGTGAGATTTTTTTGGGGGGATGTCTTTTTTTATGATTCTATGTATTCACAGATAAAAATAAAAGTGCCATATGTTTTCTGAGCAGATGTTTATCATTCTGTGTTTATCCAGATTTTCTGGCTATGACTGTTTGTGTACATATTTTTTATTCTTCTAAGTGATGATTCTTTGCCCTGTAAATTATAAATGATATCTATATGTAGATATAATTAGATATAATATAATACATATAATTATCTATCTATCTCGATATTTTTATTGTTTTCCGTATGATTATTACAAAGTATTTTTAGTATACCAAACAACAGAGTTTACTGGGTTACTGCAGAAGTGCCACCACTTTGAAAATATTTGAATCTTCAAGGAAATTATACAATTTCATTGTTAAAAATGAGTTATGCTGGCCATGGCAAGCATTTGCACAATCGGTGATTTAAAGAAAACATTGACAGTACTGATGCATGTTCAGCTGACCTCTCCGCATTGGTCATGGCTGTGCATCCATGACCAGGTCGACAAAGCCAAATGTTAAAACTTTACATTTCAGATGCATGAATTTCTGTTGTGGGTTAAATGTTTTTGATGAGTTATTCAGGTATGAAAATAACAGTTAATTCAGCAAAACATAATTTGACGATGGCTTTTCTTTGTTTCTGAATTTGTTGAGAGTCAGTAATATAATGCAATACAGCATGTGTTATTTCATCAATCTGTCAATCTGAACACTGTAAAGCAATGTTTAATCATGCAGTTGGTATCACACCTGTGAGCCATCCAATAAACTATTGTTTTAGTGAGCTCACATTGTAAAAATAACAAGTAAGACATTTAGATACCAGATGTAGCCTACAACTAGGTTTTGTATTCTTTAATGTAGGGCACAAGTAAAATGAATGAGATTCGACACACACACACACACACACACACACACACACACACACACACACACACACACACACAGTAGAAAAAAGTACAGAATTGAGCTTGAATAATTTATTTAAAGCAATATATTGATATTTTGAGAAATTATCTTTCTTGCTGGGAGGTGAGAAGATGGATATTGCTCTTCACCCATCACACATAATACAAAAACAATAATCTATTAGCTACTGTCACAGCATAAAGTCTGGATGCAAGAGAAAGCACCCTGGCTCTGTTCAAAGGTACAAAACTCCACTTGTTAGTATACTAGCATGGCAGAAGATACACACATGTTTGTACAACTATCTCGGTGAGGACATGCACTGACATAATGCATTCATTGCCCCGTACACTCAATCAAACGGTCACAAGTAAGTGCCTAACCTGAACCATTACCATAGCAGTATCCGTACCTAATTCTAACCTGAACCCAAAAAACAATTCTAAACCCTCAAACAACCTTTGAGGGTATGTGACAAAGTGAGGACCAACAAAAATATCCTTACTGTAATAGTCTAAAATGAAAACTAGTCCTCTCAAATATAGTTGTACACACACACACACACACACACAAACACACACATTTTCACCACTTTACAAGACACTGACTTGCCCTATAACCATACCCACTACTTACATAACCCTAACCTTTACTCTACCCTATAAATAAGTCTTTACCCTAAAATTTTGTGATTTGCTCTATGAGAACTTTTGTTTTCATCACCAAAAGTGGGTCGGGTCACCATCGTGTCATTGTGTAAACATATTTATGTTCCTTCAACATAATCCATGCAAACACATACACACACACACACACACACACACACACACACACACACACACACATACACACACACACACACACACACACACACACACACACACAAAGAAAAGGAAACATGCACAAAAGTAATACATTATTTTTTAACATCTAAAGGAACAAATGGGATGTTTAGTATATTATGCTCATGTGTAATGTTACAGAGTAAAATGGTTAAGGCTTGCCAGTGTTGTGCAACACCACTGTATGCTTTATAGCAGAGGCTCTGAAATCACTGTGATAAGGTTTTGATGATCGGGGGAACTGTGGAGTGGAACTAAAGATTTGTTTCAGGACAATAAACAAAAGACTCCATTCACACAAAACTCCATCATAACATGTTCTTATTATTGGTAGATTGCCCAATAAATTAAATTATTTTTTACAGAGGCATCTGCAGAAAGATTTTCAGAACCACAGCTTCATAGTATTACCATTATGACATTTAGAAAGTATGACACTTATGTAAATTTTTGTGCTTCTGTCATAGGTCAACAGATTTGTAGTGACCTAATAAATTCCCTAACCTGCATTTAACCTTTAAGTAGTCAAAATAAGAGAGAAATATGCTTCACATTCAACTTCTTTAATGTCAATCCACCATATGATATACAGACATACAGATGGATACATATAACTTGAACCCTTAATATATTGATAACACACTTTATGTTATTTTCACATTAATAATGATCATAGAAACTGAATATGTACATCAAAAGACTCCAAGTTAACTGCTGGGAAAATGGGAACTAGCGTGAGTGTTGTTCTGCCTACCACTGCACATAGCTTGTTCCTCACATCTGTTTTAGGACTTGCTCATCACCTTAAATTGAAAAACTATTATCTACAGTAACCAAGCTAAATTAAAACCACTGCACACATGCTCACACATGCCTCAGCAGACTATTGTTGACTGTTTATTGCTCAGGCTTTTTTAAGCACAGGCAGAACACAGATTTCTTGTAACTATTAACATTCCTTGACCTAACAGCAGTGCACTGACCTTTTACTGTCCATTATGTCATTTGCATGTTGACATGCTGCGCTTTAATTAGGTAATGCATTGTCTCTACACCAAAATCAGTCTAACAGAATTCTGTTTGTAAAATTAAGATACTGTCCCCGAGCAAGGGCCTGCTGATTCCGTGAAAACCACAGAAAGCCAATTTTCTACAGTCGGCATTTAACAGTGGCACTTAGAAAAAGCTGCACTTGCAGCTAGGGCACACAGCTGATGTATTGTACAATTGGTAAGATATGGAGCTCAAGCATAACACGCTTATGTTGATAAACATCCATCAGTTAAACATGGAATACGGATACAGTGAAAAACATCTGTGAACTTCATCTCGAGCCCAAGAGGCACAAATATCCAAAACAAAATAGAACAAAATAGAATTTATGGAGAATAAAGGAGGTTTTCTTACCTTTTTATTTTCATGCTCGTCAGTGATTCACAGATCCCCACTTCACTATTGCTTTGGTTTGAGGAATTAGGTCTTTTTAAAGATGTCAGAACTTCCTGGTGTGACACAATAATGTCTCACTTGCAAAGTTGACACGATGACGAGTCCCGGATGTCTTGGCTTCTTGTCAAGAGATCTTGCAGTTCAATACATATATTGGTTCAGGAAGGGGGATCAGCAGTTTTGCAGTTTGCAATCGGAACAACCAAGCACGCTATCTCAAATCACTGCTGCAACTGTGAACGAATCCATGAAAAGGTGGATTGTAGAGTATTTTCAGGACCTTTTCTATCTCTGTCCTGGACACAATCTCAGTGTCTGCTGGACCATTAAAATATCACTGACTATTTGAGGAAATGTGTAGATAGTCACAGAACAGAAAATGCCGGAAAGAAAGAAAGAAAGAGGACTCTGGCACTGATATACCTCCAGGTGCACTAACAACACCACAGAATCACACCAACTGTGTTCTTGGGGGGGGGGGGGGGAGGCTCCTGAATTACTCAGAAAATTTATGTTAAACACTACAAACTCTTATTGTTGCGCTCAAACAAGCATCAGACTCTTCCAAATGTACAACATTGAGCTTGGATAATTCATTTAATGCAGTTCTTTGATATTTGGAGAAATTCTCTTTTTTGCTCGGATTTGAGAAGATGGATATCGTTCTTCATCGATCAAACAGAGCAAAAACAAGAATCCACTATCTTAGCTTAACATGAAGTCTGGATGTAAGCGAAAGCCGCTTGGCTCTGTTCGAATGTAGAAAAGTTCCCTTGTTAGCTTATTAGCAGTGCAAAAGTTAACATGGTATAATTCCAAATCATGTTAACATCTTTCACCAACACACATGAATTTGGGATTTTAGGGTCCAAACAAACAAGCTCTGCAATAACCATCATTATGCAAAACAAAGATTTAAGCTCCAAATGTTTGTTTTATTACATTTCGGGGCCATGAAAAAGCGCCTGAGAGAAGAACACTCTCAGCAAAGGCTTGTTCGATAAAGGATAGTCACGCAAAAGCCATGTGCTCCTAAAAATGAAGTAAAATCTGTCTACATGTGTTCAACTCAGGGCATACCTGATTTAATGTGAAATTCATCACAGCAATACATCTTGTTCAAATCAGCAAGATGATTAGAACGGCGCAACAGAGGCCGTGTCAGTAAAGATGTGCTTGTGCAGCACATGTTTGGCTTCAATTTTGAGGTAAAATTTCGCCTCAAACCAGGTCTAAGTGCAGCGCAGCCGATAGAGTGATATTTTCTTGGCTTCAATGGGCAAGAGTGCAAACAGACCTTTCCAAATTCCCACAGGTTTCCGTGATGTCCTGTGTATTTTGTGTAATTACTTACATAAACAATTAAAGCAAGATTTTTTTTTGGAAAGCAAACTTCCAAGACTGTTAATAGTATAAAAAGATAAGCAGATCGTCTATTGAAATAGATATGAATCAAGCAGTTGGCGCGCATCATGACGCAGTACCTACTCTCAGCCATATAATATACCAGGCAACTTGGGTTGACCATGAATGTATTATGGTTAAATTATACATAAAGGGTAACAATTTAAAAGCCTTTTCATCTACTCATCTGGTTTAGTAATCCACAAAGGCGGTGTACACTGCTCACATGTCACAAGTACAATAAACACAATAATAATACTTATTTCATCAACATAGACGCCTTTGCACATCTGGTTTTAATGTTTTATTGTTTTGCTATGCCACTTTGCTGATTACATTAGTCGTCAGTATATAATATTATTAGGCCACATGTATTACGTACGGGTTCAGTTGGTGCTTTTTTTTGTTGTTGTTGTATTATGTCTTTACTGTGCAGATTATGTACCTTTATTATTTGTACCTTGTATACATATGTGTGCAGCACTTGTGGCTTGTGCAAATTTTGTTTTATATCTTATGTTATCTCATTATATATAATCAATTGATATGCTTCTGTGTCTGCTGAGCTTTTACACATTTTTGTTTCACAGTGGTGATACCAGATGTGAAACACAAAACAAACTGTGCTATTTAGTCCACAGGGTTAATGTACTCATACATCGGATTTGGAATTTTTCCCTAGTTTCACCTCTTGTTTATGTACACTGAATGAGAACGTGTATATGAATGTCATCTTGACATCCCTAAACTGGATTTCTAATGATTTGTTTGTTGTTAGAAGGTTGTTTTACTGTGCTATATTGTCATTGTGGAAAGTTTCTGTAAACACAACCTTAGTGACCTGTTAGTGTAATTATGTACATTTTTCTCAGAAAGATCCCTGACTCCACTACACATGTACAGATGGACTAATGGAACATTGATAAATATGGCAAAAAAAACTTACGTCAGTTTTCCTTTAGAAATGTACATTTTCCGAGATTGTAAATAAGACACATTTAGCGCAGCCATTAAAAACAGGAAGCGTAGGTTGTGATTCAGACATTTCCATGCTGAAACTAAGCTCTAAAATTGGTGCTACCCCTCCACACCAGTGGCAGCCACTGCAGGAGGCATTTAGTTATTTGAGTTGTCCGTGCCATGTACTTCAGGCTACTTCGGTACATTCTGTTCTTGTGAAGGCAATATTTAAAATACGCCTTGAGGTAATATTTTAAAACTTGGCAAAACCTTTACTTGTTTTTTTTAGGAATGCTTTGAGGGACCTTCTACAAATTTGACACGAATGTTTATTTGGACTCAGCGATGCGGTGAAATGATTTTGTTGATAAAAAGTCAGAGGTCAAGGTCACGGTGACCTCATGCCTGTCCCATGCATTCATCCCATCATTGTGAACACGATATCTCAGAAACATCTGATGAAACACTAGCAAAAACGTTTACTTGGGCTCAAGAATGAGCTGATTAGAATTTAGTATTCAAAGGTAATATGACCTCACAAAACATGTTTGTGAACACATTTCAATGTTTCATTCATTAATTGTGACAACATGCCATAACTGAAGGACAGAATCCATAATTATGACATAAATGTTATTATATTTTCCATTTATGTCAGACGCTGAATTAATTTAGTTTTTTTAACAGTGAAATATGTTTCAGAATACTCTGTCATTTATAGTTCCTAACAACAACAATAACAAAATCTCACATCCAGTGCACAAATTGCCATTCACTACACCAAGTAACAACAATACCCGCCACAGATTGTGTGAATTAGGAAAATATGGCTTGTTGAATGTGTTTGCTTCATGCAGTATTCACTGGAAAAGATCCCCCTTCCATCCCTCAGCTCTCCCTACCCCCAGCCCTCCTGTGTCTCTCTGCTCCATAACTGGGTGAGGTATAAAACTGTATTTTGCTGGTTGATGTTTGAGGATGCGACTTGTTACGAGGCCAGTTGTCTTCATACAAAAGGACAATTCAAAGCAACATCTTGTGTTCTCTCTCCATGTTAATCAGTCATTCACAGAATCTACTGTAGAATAGCACGGATAATGCTTCCCTTTTCCAAGCCCATTAATACCGTGGGTACGGAAAGTATTCAGACCCCTTTAAATGTTTCACTCTTTGTTTCATTGCAGCCATTTGCTAAAATCAAAAAAGTTCATTTTATTTCTCATTAATGTACACTCAGCACCCCATCTTGACAGAAAAAAACAGAAATGTAGAAATTTGTGCAAATTTATTAAAAAAGAAAAACTGAAATATCACACGGTCATAAGTATTCAGACCCTTTGCTGTGACACTCATATTCGCACTTAGCTGGTCGCATATTGATCCGCCTTTAGAGTAGCTTGTACGTTAATACGAGCAGTCTATCCAGGCTATCATCACAGTGAAGAACTGAAACTGTGACCAATAGTCTGGAGGAACCAGGCTAGATCACAGAGGAGCTAAAGCTTAACCCAGCTGACTTTAGCCAATTTAAAATCACCAATTAATCAAACATTGGGAGCTAGTTGGAGCACCTGGAAAACCCCCACAAAAGCACAGGAAGAACACAAAATCTCCACAGGCACCAAGCAGGTTCAAATCCAAAACTTTCGTGCTGTGAGGCAACAGTGATAACCACTGCATCATCATGCTGCTCTAGTTGAGTATTTATTCCTTTTAATTTCTACTTTTATAACTGTTGATCGAAACAAATACCAGCCAAGTGCCATGCTTTACAATGGTCTTGTTGTTGTTGTTGTGACTGAATGACAGAGGGATCATAGTTTCATCATTGGTTGGCTTAATGGGATGTGACTAAATTAATTTGTACCACTCGTCAGTCAAAAAATGTACAAGTAGAATTGGAAAGAATACAGTGTTTTCTTTATATTTGTCTAAGAAATCCTTCACTGCCCTCTTTACCTTCACCCAGCATTTGCTGGGATCCCTTAACATTCTATACTTGGTCCCTCTCCAGCAGCAGTTAATTCATTTGTTATAACCCCAGCTAGCTAATTCTGAATCTTATTGTAAAAGTCCCCTCTCATACATGGACAGATTCAAATCAGTCAAGTAAATGGCTGGATTATGTATGAAACGCTAAAGGGAGTTTTTCATTTGAAACAAGGTTTTTTTTTTAATGTAATTTGGGTGGGAAAGTGGCAGCAGTAATGCAGTCGCCGTACTGTAGATGGGAAGAAGGAGCTGAGTTATAACAGCCTGGTGTCACCAAAATTTACTGTGTGAATAGATAGAATCTACCATATCCCCATTTAGGATTTTTTTTTTTTTTTTCCCAGTCGTTGCATCCTAATAGATGAAGACCTTGAGTGAATTTGGAAACTTTTGGAGCAGCCTTTAATCAATCGGTATTGACCACTAAATAAACACATATTGTGTGCAATTGCCGACCTTGTTGGAACTACTACCCCCTACTCGTTCCTGATTGATATACCCTTCAAGTGAGCAAACCTTAATGCAAACAGGGTTTCCAGATTAAGATTACAACAAAGACTGAGCAATAGTCATCAGAATCCAGACTAGGGCCACAAGGGAAAGCTGTAAATTTACAGGTTTGTTCTACATCGCTACCCTCACCCTCACAGGTCATGTCTGGAAGAATTAGACTGCAGAGCAGCTCCAGATGTCCGGAGACAAGCTGAAGGAAGTTGTGGGGAACAAGTACATCTAAGCGTCTCTGCTTTCGCTATAAACACTGAGATGTGCTTTTCATTTGAAACGGAGAGTTCCTGCTTTTGACTGACGAGTAGTACAAATTAATTTAGTCACATGCCATTAAGCCAACCAATGATGAAACTATGATCCCTCTGTCATTCAGTCACAACAACAACAAGACCATTGTAAAGCATGGCACTTGGCTGGTATTTGTTTCGATCTAGTTATAAAAGTAGAAATTAAAAGGAATAAATACTCAACTAGAGCAGCATGATGATGCAGTGGTTATCACTGTTGCCTCACAGCACAAACGTTTTGGATTTGAACCTGCTTGGTGCCTGTGGAGATTTTGTGTTCTTCCTGTGCTTTTGTGGGGGTTTTCCAGGTGCTCCAACTAGCTCCCAGTGTTTGATTAATTGGTGATTTTAAATTGGCTAAAGTCAGCTGGGTTAAGCTTTAGCTCCTCTGTGATCTAGCCTGGTTCCTCCAGACTATTGGTCACAGTTTCAGTTCTTCACTGTGATGATAGCCTGGATAGACTGCTCGTATTAACGTACAAGCTACTCTAAAGGCAGATCAATATGCGACTAGCTAAGTGCGAATGCCGCCGGAGTTTACTGTTTTTTTTCTAAAGACAAGTGAAGCTGTGGCAGAGTGTCGGCCAGTTTTGGCACGTATTGATTGGTTAAAGTTGCTCTAATAGTTTCAAAATGAACCCGACATCCACTTCCAGTTGGATGCAACGACTGGAAATAATTCCAGTATACTCAGACCCATACACTCAGTGAATATTTGGGTCTGCGAACACCTTGCTACCCTTCACCCTGTTCAGGATGAAAATCAGGTACAGATAATGAATGGATGGATATATGGAAATAGTCAACAAATACTTTTTAACTTTGGAGTTAGTCACACAAGCTGTTAGGCCGGGGACACACTGGATGCATGACGTGTGTTGTGCCTGTTGCTGCTTTGTGGGTTTTCATTTCAGGGTCTATGTTACCAGATTACAGCAGCCACACTGCCTGGAAGACCCTGTGTGTGTCCGTGTGTCTCACTCTGAACAAGGGTAAACAAAAATCACCTGCCTGCTTTTTGGTTACAAATCATCACTTGTCGGATCTCAAAAATTCAATACTGATGGCCATTATCAGAGAGAAACTCATTGATTGAATGGTGGGACCTGCAGCTGCACTGCTGCTGACATGCAGCCGGCGTAAATACACACACGCAACCAAGCCGCCGCAGCTGAGCAGTGCGTGACTGGTAGCACTAACTGTCCCAGGCCTTGACTCCGCCTCAATATAGACTATTTACCTTAATATTGCAAACACATAAGAGTATCACTAAAGAATATTAAAAAAATATATATTTTTCAAAATTCATTGTCGCTGACCTGAAGAAAATGTGTATATCCACCCACCTGAATAGCACCAACACTTTATATTTTGCCATTATGTCTTAATCCCATGTCCATCTTGTTCAGAATTCTAAAGAAAGGCTCAAACCTCCTCCACTGCTTCCCTGTTAATTATTGAATTGAACTTCAAATCTTGCTGTTTGTCTACAAAATATTGAAAGTTCTTTCAATACATTCTTTACATTCATATCATTTTCACTCTATTGATCCTTTTAAAAGTCCACTTAACACACACTTTCTGTCCCACAGTAGGAGTTTGTTGTCACCGTGTGCTCCATTTCTCTGTGCACTGTAAAGTACACAGAGAATGTTGTTTTACATGCTACATAAATCACGCAGAGTTGGATGTAGCTCAAACTTACAGTAGGGTTTGATCATAATTAATATGTATGACGTCAGTACATTGTACGGTACATTGTTTTTTTTTCTTTGTTGTGTGGCTGAAATAAAACGTTCTGCTGTTTCCTTTGACTATCAGTTGAGCATGAAATTGTAGAATAGACTTGAGTTATATTTTGACATGGTGGATGTTCCTGTAATTTTACACAGGTTAGTCAGTCACATGTTGCCACTGCTGAATATGTCTATTCTGCATATGAAAGCGAGTTCATCGAATAGGCGATCATCTCTTCTTCTACGCTTGCATATAGGCAGAGGTCGTATACGTTGAATGTTTAACCATTGTGGAGGGCAAAGATAACGTAAGATAAGAACATCAATTAATAAGTATAGACATGCAGAGAGATACCAAGCATAATATTGATAACAGATTATTTGATTTCATGTGTTGCCTAAAGACTGGTTTGTTGTGGTTCAGGGTCAGCCAGACTGGAGTTTACAGGAGTAGAAGAAAGTCATGCAGCTGATTAAGGCACGACTGCAGCACACAGCTTGAAGTCAGATGATCAGTTTAGCGGCTGTGTGTGTCTACTAGACTGGAGGAGAAATACCAGAGAAAAGAAGATGTATGTTTATGTGCTGCAAAAATTACTCAACACTGAAAGGTTGAACTTTAGGGTGATTACTGTAGCTAAACATCTTCACCAGAGGGCGCCAAAGACAAATAAGAAAACACACCAATAGTACCATCATCTTTACTTTAAGTAATGTCTTTTGCTAATTTAATTTAAATAAGGGTTGAAAGTAATTATCTTTAATTCATCACAATATCGTTCTCTCTAATTAGGGCATGAAAATATTACAACGTTGGCCCAAACTTTAAATATTTATGTTATTATTATTTTTTTAAATATCTACCTATCTGAAAATATCTACCTAACATTTTGCACACGAGCCCTTAACATGAAGCAACATGTCCTTATCACAAGTTGCCTGTCTATTAGTTTTAAGCACATTATATCAAAGAGCATTTATTGCCTTCTCATAATGTTTCAAATGAATCATTTACCTTTCAAGGTCTGAAAGGGCAAAAATACAGTATTCTCCAAGAAAGAGGAAGAGAGCTGAGTAAAATCTGAGAAAAAAAACCAACAGATTTACATGCACCACTATTTACTATTTATTGTTTTATTCTTCTTCCCCACACATCCAAGACATAATCAGAGGAGCCGTAATGAGTAATTTGTGATACCTGTGATTAACTGTAACTTTTAATCTTTTTAATGCATTGCCTTCATCTTTCATACTCAATTTTTGTTTCCAGTTCGTATCTCATTCTATTTTACCACTCTAACTGTCATTTTAGCTTTAAATCTATCTTTTACATTTGTTTTATTTTTATTGTCTTGCGTGCATTGGGCTCAGTGTTTTTTAAATCGTCTTATTTTCCTTTGTATTTGTTTTTAATCGTGCTTTTAATTTGTTCTCAAATTGATTTTATTTTTCTGGTATACAACTGTCTGTCTTATCATTGACCTGTTAATCACTTTGAACTGCACCAAAATGTACGAAAAGTGTTATGTAAATAAAGTTTGATTGATTGATCTATATGATGTTAGAAGAGCTGTTGACGATAGCACAATACGTCTACCCTACATGGTGGTACTGCAACAGCAACTTATAAATGTAGTTTTACTCACTATCAACAAGCAGTGTTGGAAAGGTTACTTATGAAATGTAATAGTGTACAGATTACTTTAACCTTTTAAAATGTAATAAGTAATTTAACTATTTTAATTACTACACTACAAAGTTACATAACTTATTACATTTAATACATTTTTGACTACTTCTCCAGCAAATGTTCAAAACTGGGCAATTCTAAAAAGTACATTTAAACGAGTCAGAGTAAGCCTCCCAATAGTGCTCAACACTGATAACCATACCATAAGTAAAAGTTCTGTAATATAACTTAATTTAAGATTGGAAAGTTTTGATTTTAAAGCAAAATCACCAAAACAAATTATTAATATGTAGATCACAACTGGTTGCAGTGAAGTGAAAATGTACCCAGAACTTCAAACCAAGGCATTCAGGTCAATTATCCGTACTGTCTTCTAGTTGGTTTCACTTTTTGAGTGCTGTTTCTTTACACATTCAGCTTCCTGGTGAGTCAGTGTCTTTCCACCCTGATGACCCCAAAAACCAGAGGATTTGATTTTTCTCACAATGTGATCACATTTGGTTTTGAAGCAAGCAGCCAAAGGAAAAGTCACTAGGCATCATTGAAGAAAATCTACACATCTCAGTACAGTAGTCCTACACATCCAGTGCAGCCTGCCCTCTTGCCCTCTCTTCATGATATCATAATTACAGGATAACGTGAGGAGTCAGGACACAGACATAAAGCTCTCTCAGTAGCTATACAAGGCAAAGTCACATGGGATGACATGCATAAGATAAATTATTCCAAATAATTACAACAGATACCATCTGTTCAGAAAAAGCCACACGATGAAAGTTTGCCTTAAGAAGAGTTTGAAAGGATGATATTGAGTTTGCCTGTCTGTCCTCTCCAGGCGAGATTTTTCACAGCTGAGGGGCCCGAACAGCAACGGCCCAGTCACCTTCAATAACAAGTCAAGATTTTGAAACCATTAGTCGGGCCCTGCTGGACGATATCAAGTAGCGATGAGGCAAATAGGGAGCCAGCAGATCGTGGATAAAAAAAAACGGTAAAATCTTCTAATCACTTCAAAAACTCACAGGTACCCAGTAAAAGGGCGCAAAGAACGTTCTATAATGTTGTCACTTCTCTTAGTACGAGTCAAAGGCTTTTGAAGAAAAGTTCTGAATCATCTTGTTTACAAAGAAATCTCCCAGGCAGTGCAAATCGTTTAACGGTTTTCTATAACATTCAGAGTGTTGATATCTTGTAAACTGTAATCAGTAAAAAAAAATGTTTTGTTTTTTGAAACTCCTATCAATATGTTTTCAAAGACAAAATCTTATTTGTAATTCCAGGGTGATCCTAGTGTAATTGTTGTAATCAACAAAAACCACAGAAGGCACAATTACTGCGGACCCTGACCTCCTCACTCTGATTATGGACGTGGGGTAGCTTCAGTGAATCGTGAGCCCAGATTACAGTGTATAGGAAATTCGAAGTACTTTACTTAAATTTGTTTTCATTACAAGCCACTCTGCATTTAATACTGTTGGGAAAAGTAAGCACTTTCAAAAGTCACTAGTTACTTTACAAATTGCGGTTTTACATGCAAAACATTGGTCAGCGTATACCTCATATATCAATGTAGAGTATTAATCATCTAATTATTTTATCGCTGTTATGATCAAAGTAAAAAAAAAATGTACAGCATGTCTTTTTGCTTAAATATCTACTTATATTTACATATTTTACTCTTGTCCATGAAAAGAGGTGTAACTTGAAGGTTGACGAATAAATGAAAATTGTTGCAGACCACTGACAGCTTTGGTCATTAAAAGAGTGTAAATAGGAGTGAAGTACATTAGTCTGCATTTTAAGGGTTTGGAGAGTAGAATAAGAATGATCTGCTTTAATAGGATGCAAATGTTATTTATGTAGTAAACCTGCCGCTGGGAGAACAGAGACCATGACAGGCAACAGAAGCTAAGGGGGGAAGGGTGTGTAAGGCACATAATAAAAAATAAAATTCTATGCTCAGTCGAAAAGCTATATATTTATATTTTATGCAAATGAGAAAATTGTTTCTTCCATTGCCTTTTACCGGTTGTGATCTGCAACAGTTAAAAACGTGTTTGTTGTATGAATGATGTTTTTCACGTCAACATACTTCTATAGCCTCAGTTTTTCAAGAAGATGCTCCTCATTTTTAAAGAAGTTGTGGGGGTGGGGTAACCCACAGTGGAGGACCGCTGAATTTATTCACCCTGACCTGGAAAATACTAAAGAAACACTGAATTGACCAAACTATCAAGAAGAATGAAGACTGCTGGCACAAGGACAACAGCACAACAGCTGACCTGCTTCAAGGTCCGATGACAGGATGAGATGGAATGGAGGGGGGTCAGTGCTCACTTATTGTTTGATGTTACTTATTTTCATTCATTCTTTGTTGATCTCGAGCTACTCGTGAATGCAGGGAGTTTGCTTTTGAAGGAGCCCTGAAAGTTGACAAGAGATAATGTCTGTCAAAGCACAAAGGAAGATGACATTACCAGTCCATCAAGGTCAAGGCTGGTGGCAGGGGGGCCGAGTTAATCTGTATTGGAGGGGGTGGGGGCGGTATGCAACTAAAGACTCAGATGACAGGATGCACATTGACAATGGGCCAATGAATATGGGGACAGTGTCAGTCAGGGGCCACTCTCAGGAGGGTAGACCTCTCCATGTTAACATCTGTTCCACGAGCACAACATAATCCCCTTGTACTGAAAATTCATAGTTTCCTCTCTCTGCACAAACAAAGGTCCCCTTAGACAGTTTGCATTCTCTGGTCCTCTCAGTTGTTCTCAGTTGTTTAACTTGAGCAACACGTCCCTTGTTGGAATTGATATCTATTTAATTTTCCGTTTTCATATCTGCATCAAATCGATAAAAATCAATTCTCACATTATTATGTCGGTAATACCTTTTTGTTATTTCCCTCCGTATCTACTATATTTTTGCATTACACAAATCAATTCCAGCAGACTAACAGAAGACATCTTTTAGTTTTCTAAATCATCAAGTATGTCATTGTATTATCATAATGAGAGTATAGCTGAAATGAAGTGTCAACAGAACAATAGCTAGTGGGCTAATCTCAACGGGAGCTGAGGCCAAGCAGAGATTTGGTGTGTGTATATGAGGTGGGGGGGGGGGGGGGGGGGGGGGGGGGGGGAGTTGCGGCACTTGGTGCACACATGGCACTGGGGTGAGCCTAATCACGGGCTCGCAGAAATCCTCACAAATGGGGAGGGGGTTGGGGGCAGTCCCTGGGGTGAGTCATTTGGATTTTGAAGTAAGCATTTAGCTCCAGTAACACAGCCGGCCTTTGCCCAGACACGAGGACTCATCTTTTGTTTTCTTCTTTTTTGTTCTCTCTGCGCAGCTGAGATAGCCGAGGGAACGTCACCTTGTAGCTGCCCTGACACTTGGTTCAACTGGTTTGTAATAAAATGGACAGTTTCATCCCTCCCATTTCCTTTCTCCTGCAGTCTAGTGGATTACTGGGTTTTTCCATTGTTCAGCCAACCATGGAGGCACAACAGTGTGGCACTCCTTTCCTTCCCTTCACAGCTTAGTCACTGGAAACCCTACAATATGTCCAAAATGTTACACGTAATGTTCTAGCAAACCTTCAAATGGATTATCACGTCAGTGTAAATTGTCTTTACAGTATTTATAACAATTTGTGACGTCAGACAGGTAGCCGAGAAAAAAAAAATTAAGAAAACTAACAACAGCCATTTACAACAACTAAGAAAAAAACTTATATCCATACTATCTGCAGGCTGATGTCTCGCTGCGGCATCAGGATTTAGTTTTTGGGCTCTTGTGGGCAGTCAGATAAGATTTGAACACAATTCGTAAATCTGTGGGCAAACAATTACCTGCCTACACATGAAGCAACATTCAAATTTATTTGTGGTAATGTTTCTGGTCAATGAGACCAACATTAAGTCTCATTTTAGCTGAGTTTTGGAAAAGTATGCCTTTTTAGTTGTCAAATGCTGCACTGTGTTGACCAGCTGCTATTTTTGTGTAAGTGCTGTTTCCAGATTGTTTTTTCTCACTGCAGCTACCTGCTGCTGCTGCTGCTGCTGCTGCTGCTAGAAGTGGCACAGATGAGATTAATGAGCGGTGTTGGGTAACTATGAACATGTTACATGTTATGGAATTGAATTAGAAAATAAATATAATTGTAATCAGTTACAGTTACTCATTAAAAATCTATAATTTAATTACAGTTACTATTCAAAATGTTGGTGATTACAAAGGGGTTACATCTGAATATAATCTTTTCAGTAGAACATTTTTATATACATAATATTGTTTCTGTTGCTTTTTTATCTTTTTGCTACACTGGAACGATTCTGCTTACATCCAGACAAGCTCCATTCATTGGGCAGAATGTGTTTATATTTTGAGCCTTGTTTTTGATTGGTTCTCTTGTTTGAATCTGCACTAATTCTCATCTCCCAATTAGGTCAATGTGCATTGCTCTAAGCAACCACGGCATGGCAGTTGTCCATGTACCCGGATAGGATGAAGAAATATATAAAAAGATTCATTCAGGAACCAGTGTCAAAACATTGTGAACAGTAGCCAGCCCTGTTGATAGTTCAATCATGACTAAACGTGGAGTTGACCTGAATTTATACTTGGTTTAAGGATATTGGAACATTTTCTTTTCCTGCAGTAATTTGTGATCTACATACTTGTGATTAGTTCCGGTGGTTGTGATTTCAAAACAAAACATGTCAATCACAATTTCAGTTATATTGAAGAACTTGATCAAAGTTTGACAGTAATCAGTGTTGAGCACTGTTGGGAGGTTTACACTACCTAGTTTACATTTCTAGAAAAGCTTTATTGCCCAGTTTAAAACATTAAAAAGTGGGCCAATTGAATGTAATAGGTTACATCACAAAGTAATTCAAATAGTTCCATGACTTATCACAGTTTTAACAAGTTAACAGGTCAACTGTAACCTATTAACCTATTGCTTTTTATAAGTAACCTTTTCAACATTGTTGATGAGAACAAACATTAAAGCTGCTGGTGGGAAGACCAAAACAAAGAGCTGAAAGATGCTAAAATGCTTCGTAAGGGAATTTAGAGGATGATTATCTGTGAATTTGTCACAGGTGATCTACTTTACACAACACATGGTGATTTGATCCATCGCTGGTAACTATTTTTTTTTTTTGCTATTTTAAGACAGCTACTTTAGGCTCTGTAGGCTATGTCAATAGTATGGCTGATTTTGTGTCATTTTGCAGCCCTAGATTGTTTCTCAAAGTGAAAAGTGATTTTACTATCTAATAATTGATTAATGGAAAATGTAGAATATTTAGTTGTTTGCTAAGACAAAATACTGGTCGAATTCTGACGAGATTATCCTGTAATATAGGGTTAAGATATAACATTGCATAGAATGCTGCTTGGTATTTGTGTACATATTGTGTACCAATAGATTAATGTAAAAGAACAGCATAAATAGATGGGAAAGTCTCTGTTTGTGTATGTGGACTCATTTATCATCAAATAATGGTCTAAAATTAACTTTTACAAACAAAGACGCGCAGTAGCGTGTACATGTTAAAATATGAATTGAATGTGGTCAATTCTACCTCGCACAGTGTTATGACTTTAATTTTCTCTTCCACTGAGCAGTTGTGCCTTTACGCAGCAGAGAGCGCTCCTCTATTGGCCAGCAGCCGTGCGCTTAGACAGCAGCAGAGGGAAATTCATCTGTCCCATCCTGAATCCGTGGAAGGTAGAGAAGAGGAGGAGGAGGAGGAGGGGGAGAAATAGGGGGTGGAGAAGTCGGGGAGTGTGAATAGATGGGACTCACTGTGTGGAGTGTGGGTGACGGTTGTAATGCCGAACAAGCAGCAGCTTCCCCTGCAGGACTTTTCAGCCCGATCTCTGAAGAACTCTGCAGAAGCGCCTGTTCATTCTGATAAAACATCTCATTCTAGGAAGCCTCGTTTTTAATAAGGGAAGTGGCTGTGTTTGACTGACCGGTGCTGAGACGCTCCGCGGACAGACAATAAAGTGGGAGCGATCAGATCACAACAAAAGACAGAAGGTGAGAGTCGCTTCATTTCCACACAAACACAGCTAATTAGAGTTTATTCCGCGTCCCGTTTAAGCGCTAAACCACAGCCGGTGTTGTGATCACCTTGTGACAGCTTTCCAGACAGCCACGCGCTTTGTTTTGTTGTCTTACAATTTGAATATCGTGCACCCTTTTGCTCATTATTGGTACGCTACCTTAAAACGTGTATTTGACATATATTCAGCCTTTAAATGTATTTTATACTGTAATAATAATGGATCCCATAAACTACATAGCCCACATGTGTTTTACCTGACTCCTGCTGATTAAATGTCAGCTGCATGGGCGTTGAACTGTTGACATATCAACATGAATGTCTTGTTGGTCAGAAAGGTGTGTTGAAGTTGTTCATTAATTATTTGGACAATGATGTCTATAAGGACAGAATATGGCAGATTGTTTGTTCTGAACTCGTGCACTTGTTAATCTTACCCTGTGGTCAGCTGGCCTGCTCTCCTCTGTGTGAATATCCTGTTTCCTGGACTAAACAAACAATGGTGAGGCAGGCATCCTGTCACCTCAGACCCTGAAAAATAGGACTGTGCGTGATGATGGGGATGGCAAAAATTTTCTAAAAAAAAGAGCTCCAAAAATACAATTTTAAATAAAACATAATTATGCCTGACACAATGAGTGGTTCATCTTCATTTTTAGTGCCATTCATTTGTTGTGACACAGCTCCGGTGTGAGGAAACCCAGCGACAGGAAGTGTGAGAGTGATACAGAACAAAGGCACAGGACTGCTTTGTATAGGTGACTATATTGAATTTGTGCCTCATGAGAGCAACATGTGCTGTTTCTTTTTCTCTTTCTGACACACACACACACACACACATACACACACACACACACACACACACACACACACACACACACATACACAAACACACACACACAAACTGCAAAGGCAGCGCTGCTTTGTGTTGACTTTAGTCTAGGATGTTCAGCTGCTTTTAATGGGGTCAGTGCGCTTCCAATTCAATAAAGCCATTAACCGTCACAGAATATTCCAACGCCGCTGCTCTGCTCATCACAGAGGACTCAAACAGGGTCCATTAACAACCTTGTACACACACCAGTCAGTCTTTAAAAGGATAAACAGGATTAATCACCACATCCAGTCCACCTGGGCAGTGTGACCTGAGCTGGTGAAGTGTTCCCACCTCTCCTCAAAGCCCCTGTTTTGAGTTAAAAAGTCATTCATCAGCATGTTTTCTGTCTCTTTCCCACGCATCTTCATTGTGACGCTTGTTGCTCAGATTTGAATGATAGCATTTGTCAGTGAGGCTATGTGATACAGTTGTCACCCAGGTTCACATAATTCAACACCACTGCTAGAAAACAAAGGTCCTGCCAGACTGGTTCTGACAGATTCATTCCACAGAGAAAGATCAAACTGTTGATCAAAGGGTGGCTTGTGACAGGAAGAGAATGTAAATGGGAATCCTTGCAATTTACAGCAACACACTTTATACATTCTGTTTAATGTGAAGGTACTATTGGTTTTCATACATTTATAAATTAATTCACCCCGGCAAGCTTATGAAAGCTTCTGAATGTAATCCTCTGCTATTTCATGAGGGAAAGTCTCTGTGAAGCAGTTCTTACAGTGTAGAATATTACGGAAAGTCATTTCCATAAAGTTGGAGAATACATGAGATAATACTTCTGAAGGAACAATCAAATTTGTAGCAGGAGTGGTAGAGAAATCCTGACTTTTAGCCTCATCATCATCATCAGAGCCTCGACAACCACTTTCATCCGCTGCGATCTGTTGACAGTCAGACCTCTTGCTTCTCTGGCCATGACGGTAGTCCATTTCTTGATGTCGTCTATCTAAGTTATCCTATGTTTGCCTCGGCAGCGGCTTCTTTCTACTTTTCCTTTAAGCACATTGCGTTCCAGTGTGTTATCAGTTCTTGAGATGTGTCCAAAATAGCAAAGTTTCCTTTGGTTTCCAGAGGTATTGGTTTTTCTAGGATTTAATTGTTAGGTTTTCTTTTAGTAAGTGGTATCTTTCGGTTTGTGTGTCAAATGTTGTCAACCTCTCTTTATCAGTTACTTTACGGGTCTATGCCTCACATTGACACAAGGCTACTGGCCAGACAAGAGTCTTGAGGATACGTATCTTGGTGCTATCTTTCCAGATGTTTCAGAGAATAGTAGTGCTGGTGCGTCCCATTGCTAGTCTTTGACTTCCTTGCTGCATTTTCATCTGTAGTACAATTCAAAACACTTGATCCTACATTAAAATCCCAAAGACATCATGAGGGGTTATTTTCCGTGGCTTTGGGGCCACAATTCAGAACTAGAGATGTAATCCCATTGTTTTGTGATGAGTTTTTGAGTGTGATCTGTATAATTGGTGGTGAGCAGCCACTGATGAATGTTAAACTACTGTTAGCTAGATTATGGTTTCCTCTAAATGCTAAACTACTGTAAAAATGGCACAAATGGACAAGCGTCACAGAGTCAACCTACTGAATCAGGCATGTGCATTACACATTAAAGCCAAAATTTGCAAATGCACACTGACATTAGCTCCCGCAAGCTTTAGCAGCAAAGTGTGCTGAAGGATAACTCCACTTTATTTCAACCTGCAGTATTTTCCATGTAGTTAAAGTGGCTCTGTGTCATGCTAACTTTTTTTTGTACAAAACAGTGTATTTAGTGGCAACAGCTTTAAATAATTAATGTAAAAATCAGCTCCCAATTGTCCCAATATATTTTTTTTTGTGTAAACCTTGCTTTCCCCACCTCTCTACAACGGAGGTGAAGAGTGCAAAGTTGGCATGACCCAGACACACTATCGATGAATTAATGGAAAATCCACCTAAACTGGAATTATCCTTGAAATTGAGTAAGGTTATGTTCTGCTGCTTATGACTTCAGCTTTGTCGTTTGAGAGAGCAACATTAACCTACAGAAATTCCAAACAAAGAAATGTCATATTACTTTTGCAAGGCAAAAAAACCCAACAACAACATCAGAGCATTGATAAGCCATTTCAGGCTCGCTGCTTGAGGCCTAATTCAGGGTCAGGCACAAGTGTTTTCTAGTTAACGTGTTTGTGGGTCACCAGTAATCTATAGGCTTAGCAGTAGAAATCAATTCAGATCCCCAGACCAGGGACGACATCTGAGTGAAGAGGATATGTGCACGTTTTAGGAAAGTGATTTCATCCCGAATGTTTTATCACTAATGTCTCAGTCCTCCGATGTTTGCTGTAAATGTCTTCAGTACCTCTAGAGGTTTCTGTAACATAATCACTGCAAACATTGCTCAAACCGAAAGTAGTGTCAACAGGAATCTGTTCCTCATTGGCTTTAAACCAGTTCAGCAATGCGCCGACACTACATCTCTTTTCCTTGTTTCATGTCTGCTTTGTCCCCTTAGACAGGACATCCTGAGTAAAACAAAGAGTCTGGACTTTAGTTTCACATGCAAAACATAAACATTGTGAAATCTCCCACATTCATTGTCTGTTTCAAAATTTACGATTCTTGTACACCAGAAAAACCATGTGCAAAGAGTTTTATGAGACAAAAATACGAATGCTTTTTGTTTGATTTCTGAGGGATTTAGTCCTTTAATGTGTGGCTGTCTTGAATAATGATGCTCAGAGATGGTTGTGTGTTTATTTCCCTTCAGAGTAAAGCAGAAAACACAAGTATTAGCCCAAGGGAGTGACTCTCAGCTGGTTGGGAATTCCTCTGGGAGCTGGTTTCCATATAATTTAGATGAAAGAGACTGCATTATAACAAGCTTCAATCTGTTTAAGGACAGGGACTTGCCAGTTTGTGGACAATTTTCTTTCAAAATGCATTGTTTGAGCCCACCTCCTTATGAATTATTTAAAGAATGGACACAAGGGTGGATTTATAGGTTACCCATGTGTATCAGTGGCTATTGACCTAGGCACTTCAGAGTAAAAGCCTTCTGTCCCAAGGGAATGTTTGTAGGAAATTAATCACAATTTCAACAGTGCATGGTTTATACCAGTGCAACAACCTAGACAAATTAGGTGAAACAGTTGGTTGGTGATAAGTCATCATTTACCCATTGTGAAGACAACTGTTTCATTGAAAAAGATGGACAGAAAGTTAATACTTCACTCTTTAATAATAAGCAGTCTTTAACTATGAAGTAACAAAACATACTGACAAATGATTCAATAATTTTATTTATATAATATGTCTGTTTGAGTGGTCCAAATTCCACAATGTTAGACCATTGTAAAGGCCATGTTTTTGACAGCAGAGAAAAATTTAAACAAGCTGGAAAAATGACATTAATTGAAAGCCTTCGTGGACATCACAGGTATAATCAATTTTTTATCGAAATTACAGTACAGCTTTGGACCGTATTTCTTTTACCATTATGACAAAGTGCTGTTCCTAACAGTATCTGATATTTTGCTGAAGGTATCAATGAAATGTCACTGACAACCTCAATCATCGGTTTCCTGCCAAAATTCAATCTTGAAATGCAATATCTGCCTTTAGCAATAAAAGCATAATTGAGCTTTTTAGTATTACGGTCCATCACCTGAGTAAGGTTAGGAGTATGTTGAGGTCTGACTTAATTGCGAAGTTGCTTAAACAACAGACTCGACTCAGGATGTCAACCGCATTTTTTCGTGTCACAGTCCGGCTTTGTACACCCACCATCCGGCCGACCTCTTTCCAATATCCTTTGTTTGGTGATGCTGCAAAAAGGAAAATGCAATCCAGCAAAATAAAAAAAAAACTGGATTGCACAGATAATTGAGAAACTGTTTCAATAATAAATGTCCTATTGCAGGAAAATGTCATAGAAGCTGTAAAAATGTAATTCCAACAGTAAAAGGGGTAACAGATACTCATGTATTTCAGAATATAGACAGTTAAACCCTGGAACATGGAAGGAAGAAACCCTAAATGAAGCTTGCATTGAAGTAACGTGATTCCACACCAAAGCATGTATTACACTTGTCAGTAGACAATATCGTGTCAGTGCCACCTAGGCCTAGGCGTAAAAAGTAAGGTCCTCAGGTTTTGGCACTGAACCATGTAGTTAAGTCCAGGCAAGCATTGTGGTTTGTTTGAAGGTGACACGGTGGAAATTTGGTTAGGGATAGGAAAAAATCATAGTTTGTGTTGAGTAAAGTCATTTTATATAATTAATGTTATTTAGATAACTTAACGTAGGCTATGTTGCATAAATTAAATATGCCATGTTATGTTACTCAAAATAAATGTATGTTGACTCTTGCTTTCTCATGGACTCTCCTCCTAACTGGAACCTCATCACTTTTTGTCATGTGACCTCTGTCACATGACCTCCTTCTTGGACTCTGGTCATACAAATGTCTACTTTTCACGCCTAGGCGAGGCAAAATGTGACACTGACACGGTATCGTCTACTGAACTGACAGGTGTATTACATGCTTTGGTGTGATTCAGGCTGGCTGATGTACACATGAAAGTGGAACAGTGTCTCTCTTTTAGGACTTCAGCTGTCGATAATTTACTACATACCTGGAAAATGAGATAGTTATTACAAAGTAAGTGGTTTGTATGACATCATCTGATGACATCTGAAGGCAAAAGGAGTGAAAAGCCTTTTAGCTCATAATTGGTTATTTGGAACATACTTTAATGACGTTACCATCCATTATCTATACCCACTTTATCCTGAACAGGGTCACAGGGGGCTGGAGCCTATCCAAGCTCACATTGAAGGCAGGGTTCACCCTGGACAGGTTGCCAGTCCATCACAGGGCCAACACGTAGAGACAGACGGAAACAAAGACCATTCACACCTAAGGGCAGTTTGTAGAATCACCAATTAACCTGAGGTGCATGTTTTTGGACGGTGGGAGGAAGCCTGAGTACCCGGAGAGAACCCACGCAGGCACAGGGAGAACATGCAAACTCTGCACAGAAAGGCCCGGCCTCAGATTCGAACCCGGAACCTTTTAGCTGTGAAGCGACAATGCTAACCATTGCACCACTGTGCCACCCTGCACCACTGTGTCGCCCACATTACCATTCATGAGGATAATAAGTTAAAGGCTAAAACGAGGAGAACAATTTTAAAGACGAAATAAAATTTAAAAAAATTCTGAAATACAACTTGTATGTTCAAAAGAGCTGTTTTGTCCCTCCCACCACTCATAGTTCCTAGTGTTCCCACTTTTCAGTATTCATAAGATGGCTAAGAAAAATATTGTATGGTGCTGCACAGGTGGGCAGGTGAGATGTAGATCTGTTATCAGATCCAAGAACTGGAGCATCTTCCTCCTGGTGGGTTCACCCACATCCTCAGGCAGTGGAGGGAACCTTGAACCCACAAAGATCTATGCAGTATTACACTCCAGAGCAGAATACCCGTTTTTGTTTGTGTTTGCCTCCTCCTTGTTCTCCTCCTCTATGTTTCTCTCCAACTGGGATGCAATTGCTGTGAGGCTGAGAAAATGAAAATAGCAACAAAGCAAAGCCCTCCACCACCTTTCTCTCTGCCTGTGTTGCTGCTGGCTTGCCTGGGAGGTTTTGGAGAGATAAAGGGGGAGTGGTCTTTCCTGAAATTATGCTGCTTGTGACACTCCATCCATCCATCGATGGATCCCATACTTTACTCTTACACCCACACTACACAGATATCCCACATGATGTAGAGGGGATGCTTGAAAGCCTGAATGGTAATCATCAGAATCAGACATCCCTGCACTACAAATGTTTGTAAGTTTAAGGAGGAGGGGCGGACAGAGAGGGCCTGAGCTGCTATTATTACCCTCTCAGGCACAAATAGAGAGGTACATGGTGTCGAGTCTGGAAAAAAACAACAACCGTGCTTCCACAGCAGACATACCCCACAGCCTCATATCCACAGTGATCGATAAAACCCCATGTGAGTGTTTCACACATTTAGTGCCAGAAGGGATGGAGGCATGGTAAAAAGACACACTGGAGACTTTGTGAATATACGATGTTCTCAACCCCCCACAAAGTGATTTCCTGTTGAGTTAGTGTGCTCAAATTCTCTTTTTTTCAAACCATACGACCTTAAGTTAATTTGGTTTGGGTTGCATTTTCCAAGGATTTGTAGAGTGCTTATAGAATGTTTGGTGGACCACAGAGATGGAAACTGGGAAGGTGGTCACCCTCTAGAGTTTAGCATCCATCATTAATGGAGTGTTACCTGAGCATCCTGTAGTACTGGTTTTATAATGGGAACCAACACCCCCACCTGGAGTTATACTCACACACACATGGATGCTAGCTGCTAACAACTCCTATCCCCTGCAGTTCAGAAAGACAGAAATCATCCAGCTGTGGTCACCTTCACCACTGCAGCTGGGGATGAGGAGGAGCAGGGAGGGGAGGGAAGTCATTATCACCTGCCCTGTGGACCGAAACCAAGCACCCTGCTGGTCCACTCAGACAGGCCAGGCTGAGCTCTGTGATGAGGACGAAGGTCTGTATGTTAGATGTAACATGGAGGGAAGGTGTGGGAGTTTGGTCATATAGTGACAAGGAAACCATATGAGCAGGGAAGTGTAATATAATAGAAAAAGTCATCTTTGATCTGGAGATTTTTTAAAGTTGCATTGTGCTGCTAAGAGGCTTGGCTACTTCCTGTTAAAATGCATCATCGTGCATTGTCCTAAATGAGTGAGCGAATGCCCTTTCACCTACTGTACTCTATTGTATCAGCAGCACACATGTTGGTAATATTTTACAGGAGCGTTTCAAGCAACAGCTTAAGGTGTCCGTCAGCAACATTACCCCCTTCAGCCATAGTCAGTTATCAACCAGAAATAAATGATGTCATGACGATGTTTGGTGATACTGCAGTGGACTAGACTTGGATAGAAAGCTGATATGGAGGTGATGTGCAAGGCACAGTTATAACAGGTGTCACGCAACACTGGGTAGTGTTACTAAAAACTAATACTCAGTGTCCCCAAGGGAAGGCAGAGGTTCAAGTGGGGAAGATGATTAGTGGTGGTAACATTTGTGCAATTGCATATGTCTCCAAGACTACACTGCGTTTTGGAAGTGTTTACTTGACATTAGTGCTGAAGAAATTAGTTAGTGATAAGCTGATTGACAGAAAATGTACAGAATTATCAGAATCAGTTGAATAATAATTAAGTCATTCGGCTTACATTTTAAAGATTTGCTGCTTTTGTCAGTTTAATATTTGATTCGTTGATTTAATTTGTTTTTTTTATTGGTTACACAAATTCAGTAATTTCAAGATGTCACTTTGGGCATTTTATACCATATTATTATTTTATTTCTCTCTTCATTTAGAGAACAAACAATAGGCTTATTAATCTGTGATAATAATCAGTAAATTGTGTTTTATTATGTTAATAAGTCAAGTCACAATTTGCAATCACGGTTTGGATAAATAGTTGCTATTAATATTTTTTGTTATATAAAACTCAAACTGAAGCCAGTTGAGGTGTAAGGCCTATTTCAGTGGCTTTATTAGCATAAACCCCTCACTAATTTGCATGTTCACATGACTGATCCTCTTTGTGGGCAGCTCAAATGAAATTAAAGGCATCCTTTGTTAATACTAACAAATACCCATTCCAGATAAACGTATAGTGAATATAGGTCGCAATGATCTGGAATCAGACAGCCTTTGACTGGACAACGAATCAAGAGGGCCATCTTGCATTCCCTTTGAAAGCCAGGCGTGCTCGCACCTTAGCAGATTGCTATTACACCAGTGGATTTTACAAGTTTTTGGAAAGAATGCTTCTTTGCGGAGGAAATGGACAATGATAATCTTTAACATTGTAATCCTTTTATTTTAATCCTCTGCATGTTTGTGTGCTGCTGTGTGTCCCTGTGTGTGTAACAAGCACGGCGTATGTGTGTTCTGCTCTTGCCAATGTAGGCGCATATTAAAATTGTAATAATGCAGCCTTAAAATAACAGTAGAATACTGCGCTACTGATTTAAGACCACATTTTAGTGAGCCAATTATGCAATCACTTTCAGCTTCGTCAAGATAGGAATCCGCTGACAATGCACTTGACCACTCCTCATTTTAAGACCAACATACCTATCAGAGCTCAGATAGGTCGAAAAACATTTGCTATTTAAACAACGTGAGCGCTGGACACTTGTGTCGCATTGGTCAATATTTTGTGCTGAGTGTAAGATAGAGCCAATAGTTATTTAAACCATTTTAAATATTAAATTATTGATCAGTGCAGCTTTAAGTTTTGGAATGCAGCCTGATGTGTTGAAATGTTGTCAGTGGCAGCCCCATCTCTCACCCCCGCCTCTTGTGAAGATCTTTGTCTGTTTCTTTCCCAAGAACAACTGTGATCCTGGGCTTTGCTGTTTGAGGTCAGCCTGTGGGACTTTTTCTGTCCTCATAGCAACTCTGAAAATATCTGTGCAGTTAAAATTTTAATTAGTTCACATGTGGTGTCTTTTCTAACCCATAAAATATTAAAAAGCAGTGAGAAATGTTTTCCATCTGCAGTGTAGCATCTGTTTCAGAATGTGTGAGCATATAAACAGTAAAAGTATTGAATTAGACATTGTAGCAGCAGTAAAGCGGGAACAGCCCTGTTTTGAGGCTCTTTGCTCTACAAGCTCTAGCTACTTATAAATCCCCATTTGACTCCCAGTGAACTCACCCTCCCCTCGAATCATGGCACCTCGTGAAATTGCACTGACAATGCCCTCACCTTTGAGAGCTTTAAGCCATAGAGCTTTTGTATTCATACAACAGGATAAAAATAGAAGTTGTCCACCATATTGGTGGCTTAATACTGACAGGAAAGTGGCAAGTATTCCTATAAGACCATTAGTCTTTGTTCCAAAGTGATGTCTACTTGAGTCACACGGCGTCTGTAGTGTGTTTGTACAGCACAGCGGCCAGAAGTGTGTTTGCAACTGCATGCACGCACATTTCCTGTGGTGTCTCAGACGTGTGCTGTGTGGCCTGATAAGGCCATATAACTGAAGTTACTATATTTTCAGTAAATTGGATTGGGGGTTTCAGACATGCAGTTGCAGATATCAACTGCCCAAATGCCAATCAGAGATTCGAGTCCAAAATTTGTTATTTAGGCTGTTCAGTGTGTCTATACAAAATGTTAATTTATTGGTCAAAGGGTTTTCTAGTGTTCTCGACTCCACATGTGTTAAAGGCATGATTTATGGTATCACATTAAACCAGACTGATATAGATTATAAATATTTACCCACCTCTGAAATCAGATAACCAAGAACTAATCAGCAACATCAGAGTGACTTGTATCCACAAATATGATGGTTAAGCAAATATCTTGTTTTTAGTCATGCTAGCAGTACTTGAGGGATAGAAATGTCATTTTGTCAGACATTTGGTGCACCACCTTTGTCCAGATATATCACAAATGGTATGGTTAGGGCTCACTCCACATGGTTGCAAATACCATCAGCAGTGAGATTCCAGTTCAGTTCCTAGCTACTGGCCCTATATGGATTATCAAAAGGATAATAACAAAAACCTTGTATGTCATTTATGAAGAACAAATACTGTTCACTGGTTCCAGTTTCTCAAATTTGAGGTTTTAGTGTTAAACATAGTATATCTATACAAACAATTTGAAGAACTCACATTGGGCTCTGGGCAATTGTGATAATATTTCCATGCAATTATATAAAAAACTGTTATTTGCAAAGAAAACAATTGCTTGAATTATAATGAAATAATTAATATCCTCCAAATCTGTTAAAACAATGTTTTGCATGTAAACAATCAAAGTACTGTGTATTTCAAGCCTTACTACTACCAAGCAGTAGTATGGTTGCCTCACAGTTACATTTATTGAGTTGTTTATATTGTAATGTTACATTACGCGGATGCTTTTATCCAAAGCGACTTACAACACACCGATGGTACACCATCGGGAGCAATTTAGGGTTCAGTGTCTTGCTCAGGGACACTTAGGCAGGGGTGGACAGGAGGTGCTGGGGATTGAACCACCAACCTTCTGATTAGTGTGCAAACCACTCTACCAGCTGAGCCACAGCCTCCCATATTTAGCTTTTTCTTTCTTTTCTAATTTCCTTTCAATACCCCCCCCCCCCCCCCCCCCCCTCCCCCGCATAGCCTCAAGGGTCATTATGGACTGGTAGTGGCTTCTCCCTTCCCCCCTCTTAGCTTCATCTTGCTCTATCTTTGTTTCATCAGGTCGCCTGTGAAGAAGTGCGCTGTGGCCATTCATATTTTCCATCACTCTGATATGATATTGAAAACTTGTGACACAGGCTCTTTATACTCCTTATAAGTAATGTTTGGGCAAATCTGGGCACCCACAGTCCCTTGAGGCAACATTTTGACACAGCAGACAGTGTGACCCCCGCACCCATCCCCCGCTCTGACCCCCTCCTCTGCGGAGCATCTGGGTTATGCACACACATGGTTTGCCATGGCCTGTGGCCTCCAAGCGTGTTCCTGAGCACCGTCCTGTGTGGCGAGAGAAGCTGGCCCCAAATCCCCAGACACAACTGACAAGCTGAACGGTGGCAGCACCAAGCCCCAGGCCCTCGCCTCTTTCCCTGCCTTCTTCTTTTTCTACCCCCTGGCAGGCCACACAAAGTCAGGCTTGACTGTAACGCAAAATGCTTTTCTGTCTTGCCATTCATCTGCCAAATGGCGCTCTATCACACAGTGTTAATTGAGTGTAATTTAGATGCCTTGTGGTTTCTTAAACAGATGCGGTGGCAATTTCAGTCAAGCTGTATAATGGCAACCTCTGGTGTATTGGCACAGATGTCGAATCTGAAGGCCTTAGAGTAGACACGTTTAAAAGGGAAAAAAATCGGGTTCCATACAATATATTTCTCTCTAAGAATGAGTCAAAGGGAGATTAAATAATATGAGAACAGACAAAATGCATGATTTTTTTCAGGATACTAATAGCAATAGAGAAGCCCATTAAAAAGTAGGCCATACTCTATGCGTGACCAGAGATGGCCTTCTTTCATCTTTTATGAATCTAATCTATTCATCTATGATGTATGATTACAAATCGTCCTCCTGTCGGGTTTCGTGATCTCTGACAGCTGCGTCCACCTGCTCCTTCTCTAACCACAAGTGACGGTCAGGGAGTCAGATAAGCGTGCAGTCAGGGTCCTGTGAGGCAAGGGCATTATAACTGGGGGTGAACCATACTGCATGTGTGTGTGTGTGTGTGTGTGTGTGTGTGTGTGTGTGTGTGTGTGTGTGTGTGTGTGTGTGTGTGTTAGGCATACTGTCCAGAACGTCTTCCATTCAGTGTGTCAGCTGCAGTCTCAGTATGTGGCACAGCTCGTCAGCTGCAGGGCCGTGTGGATGACAGCTGTTTCCCTGCCCCACTCAGGCTCTGTTACGTTCACTGGGAGGCCTTCCCCATTTAGACTATTAATCTACCACTTACTGTACACAGTAATTGCCATCCCATGTTGAAATGAGCCCCGGGACAAGAAACAGTGATGATCTTGGCAGCGTGGCTGCCCCTGTCATGCCCTGCCTTGTATTCTCAAAAGATTCAAACCTATTAAAACTGAACTTCTGGGAAAGAACAGACCTAAATTATAACAGCCTGTCTGTCTGTAGTTCTATTAAACTTTCAATCCCAGCGTCACAAATGAAATGAGCCCCTTATATTAGGAGAAAGGGCATGACATTGGCATGAAGGTAATAGGAAAACCCTTCAGACAGAATCATTTACCACACAATTTTCTGCATTTAAAGAACCATATTTGCTCTATTTGTCCCCCAGGGTTAGGTAACACTCAATTTCCCCATCTGCTGGCTATAAAGGGTCACTGCAGCACAAACACTAAATATGTCAACCACTGCTTCACTTCTACAACAATTGATTGTGCTCAGCCTGAGGGGGGAAATACAACAACAGCTTGAAAAGAATGAGCCTTAAGTGAGCAGAGTCTTGTGTGTTGCACATGACTTGTGTAGAGAAATGGAGTAGCACCACAATGACATCAGAGAGGGTGATGCCCCATGGTGTGAGGTCATGGTATTTACAAGTGCTGTGCCAGGCAGAGATTGGGAGCCATGTAGAATAAGCTATGTAGGCGATACATGCTGTCTGTGATATGATATTATTGAGAATGAGCACTTTATCTAAAAGAAGCTGACAAATCTGTTCTCCAGAATATAAAACAAAGCTTGTTTGGCTTGAGAGCTAAGAACATATATCTTAATTTATCATAATGATAAATAACCAGGAGACAAAGAACCCTCTTTTTTTTTTTTTTATTGGGTTGCTTATTTAACACAGACAGATTAAAGCAATAGTTTTAAAGCTCATGAATACCCGAAACCAGACAGCCAAAGTGAGTAAACACTTAGAACAAATGAATTGCACAAAATGAAACATTTAGCAGCTAAAGAGACAGATATAGTTGATACGGACCACAACAGAGCTAAAAGGTCTGCAGATGTGTAAAAGACCAGGTGTTTGCTGGCACATTCACCATATCAGGTTTATGAGGTGATAATATGTCAGATGTGTCGTTAATCTGCCCTCATCTGACTACAAAGTAGTTAACAAATGTTTAATGAGAAAATATGATTAATATGGACCCATTCACATTAGAAACTACAGACTTTTAAGATATTACAGGCACTTGTAAACAGAGCATCAGTTAAACTGCTTGTAGTTTAGGGATTTTTCCTTTAGTTCAGACAGTTATTAACCACTTTCTCCTGGGAAAGTCTGATTGTAGAATCCTTCATATTGATTCTAGCTGAGGTCGTCACCCCTTCCTACATATTCAACACTGAGACTCCATATAGAGTGTGAAAATCAACCTGGATTATCTGATGCCTGCAGGTTTGATGTGTTACGTGTGTTCACAAGAATAGTGTGTGTGTGTGTGTGTGTGTGTGTGTGTGTGTGTGCGTGCGGGCGTGCGGGTAGCTCGCAATAAAGACAATGCCTGTATGACCTTACACTGAAAAATATTTTTTTGGTTTATACTCAGCAGATTTATGTAGGTAGCCTAATTTAATTTATTTAGCAGTCGCCATAAAAACAACTTCTACCTACTATTTAGATGAATCTGATGTGCTCTGCTGTCTTTTTTGCAAGACACCTCATCTGAGGTAAGTTGAAAGTTAGCATTATATCACAGAAATATGTGCTGCAGATGCATTCGAACCTGTGTCAACATTATGCAGACCAGAACATGCTGCTCTCCTTTAGACACGTGGCGATCATGTGTGTGATCAACAGCGGTTTGTGTCCACCATATGTTTGGCAGATATGCCTGCTGTTGCTCTGACCAGCTGTGGCCTTGCACGTCTGTCCATGTTTATCATGGTTAGCCGGTAAAGCTGCATCTTTACATTTCAAATGGGTTTCTGACAATGAATCCTGCCCTCCAGAAATAGATAGATGTGGTTCATACATTACAGGATTACAGCATCAGTAATCCTGTTAGGACACTATTTGCAATTTGAAAGGTCTTTAAAATTACAGGAGGAAGACATTGTCTCCACTGAAATGTGCTCTGTAGAGTAACAGCACATTTGTCATTCTGTTTTTACTTGAATTTGTTCCTCCAGGATGTTAAGAAGCTTAGTATAATGCATTTGAAATAAAGCATTTTGCAGGAAACTCAAAGCCAACCAGATACAGGCTGGGATTTAATTTGCCTAAATTTAAAGGAATGGTTCAACATTTTTTTCCTTTTATGCCAAGAGCTGGATGAGCATCTCACTATAACACCAAAGCATCTAATACACCAATCAGTCCATGATACTGTGTCAGTGTCGCCTTGCACAGGCATGAAAAGTAAGGCGCCTTAGTTTTAGCCCTCAAAAACCACGTGGTTAAGTTTAGGAGAAAATGACTTGATTATGGTGAGGTAACAAAACCCCAGTCTTGTGTTTGATTAATCCCACAACCCTTCCTCACTATTTTCACTTGACCACTTTTTGTACTTATGAAACAACTTACTTCTTTGACCCTGCTCATACATGCGTATACTTTTTACGCCTTGGCAAAGCAAAACATGATACTGACACAGTATCCTCTAGTGGATTGACAGGTGTATTACACACACTTTGACATGATACCAGGCTGGAATGAGAAGAAGAATATCACTTTATTGTCTGTTGATTAGTTTTTAATGTCTCTTAATATGAAGCTACAGCCAGCTGCTGGTTAGTCTAATTTAGCTTAACATAAAGACTACTATTCCCGGTCTATGTTTTAAGATACTTCATACTTATTATGATTATTATTATTATTTATTATTAATATGCTTCATACTTATTGTTCAGACAAACGAGTTGTATTGATCTTTTCATCTAACTATTTGGAAAAAACGAACCAAAAAAAAAAAAAAACCTGAATGTATTTCTCAAAATGTTGAACTATCCCTTTAAAAGTACAGTACATGGGTCTGCTTGTGCCTGGATGATGCACATTCATTCGCATCCTTGAGAATTGCTTATAATTCTATTTTCTGTATGACACCAATGTCACAGCTGTGACAGTGTAGCCTTTTACCTTCCTTTATAGGTGTAACAATAGATGTTCATTTCCAGCATGTATGCTTCAGAGTGGACTTACATGCGCAGCTGCACACTTGAAGTATTTACATCCATGGCGGATAGGTGGGGGCCAAGATTGTGTTTATTGTTTGTTTGTTGAGCGTAGAGTGACTGAGCACTTACTGAGCTTAATGTGACTGTCCCATATGCCTCCTGAAGTGTATAACCAATGATGCAGAAAACAGCATCACTCATTTACAGTCTGCCATGTTTTTTTTCTTTGTTTGTTTTATTTTATTTTATTTTATTTCTATATACATTTTTCACTAATAGGCCTGCTTCTCTTAACTTAGTCTGCACCCTTCTTCTGCGTTATTTTTGCAGATGTAGAGATCACAGTCTACCTATCATGTTTAATGAAACAGCACCGTCTTGACTGTGGACACTTAAGCACTCTTGGAAACTGGGGTCACATAAACAAACAGCCGGATATTGTTTCCAGATGAACTGTAATACGTCGCCACTGAGAGCTGTTCCATACTTTCTTTTTCTTCAGCATTGTTTTTCTCTGTTCTCCCTGAGTTTTTTTTTTAATTTTTGGAGTCAGGTGTGGCATCATTTTGTATATTAATTGCAGCTGTAAAGAAAGATGTCTGGTCTGCAAGTCCTCTACACTTTTACATCAAAGCCTTTTCTAAAGCCCTCCTCCCTCCCCCTCAACATACACACACACACAGTTTCACTTTTAGTTCTGCCTTGTCAGTGCTACCAACCCTGCTGATCCAAACAGGATCAATTATTTTTAGTGTTCCTGCAGAATAAAAAGGGTGGGAATGTCTGGTCTCCTCAGGAAATTGCTCCCACGTCCCAGACAAAGTGACAGACAATTCCCACACCCTTTTCAGATAATGAAATTGAAATACATGCCGAAATAAAACAGTAGCATAAAAGATGAAGTCATTCTAAAAACAAAACATTTTCAGTGCAATATTACTGTGAGCCACAAAGGAAAGCATTTATTACTTTTTAGAGGTTTGAGTAGCCAGCCAGAGTTTGTTTCGGTGCATGTTGTGTTTACATACAAATGTGTTTATGTGGAGGGGAGACGGAGCCTCTGCAGCAGGGGCCTCATGGTTCTGTCCTGCCCTCCCCTGCACTCTATGAGGCAGTGTTTTGGACTGGGGCCCAGGACCAAGCCTGAGGCACGCTGCTCCGCTCCAGCCTCTCCAGAGCTCCGACTCTCACTGACATTACATCAGCTGGGGAGACATAGTAGACTAGTGTGTGTGTGCTGGAGTGTAGATGCTCCTTTCAGCTTGTTGCTCTGGAGCAAGACAAAGTGGTCTGCAGATCATCCCCTCTACTGGTTCTAAAAGCGTGAGGTGTCATCAGTCGTTGCCGACAGGAGAAAGGGCACTGAGCCATGGCTGTGCGCATCATACGCGGAATGGAAGACCTGGTGGCATCGGGCAGCCAGCTCGTCTGGAGCCTGGCACATCAGACACTGACAAGGTGGTACAATCGTGGGCTGATGCCATGCAGACGCTTCCTAGAAGCCTGGTTCAGGATTGGAAAGTGCTATCAGGTATGACAGCTCCTTGAGCAGCATAAATAAATTCTGTAAAGAAAACAATGACTTTATTTATAGCAGATTTGAGTGGTTGCCTTATAGATAGCATTTGTGGTTAATTAGTGAAAATTTGTATGGCTCAACTTTCCCTGAGTGCAGTGACTTAGTACTTTTTTCTCATCTGGCTCATTAGGGTATGCATGTGTTTATTTGTATGAATGTGAGGAGGCGCAGGCTGCCTCTCGATGAGTCACAAAGTCAGATTTTTAACAACAATCCCTCTCCCTGCACATATGGCACTCATCTGAAAAGCAGCACGACCGATCGTTTGATCTTCCTTGTCTGGCTCAAGAGGAAAACGTTCAAAGTTGTCTTTGAAATACATTGTTGGTGGAGAAGCTGAACATTGCCAGTGTGGTTTACACATCTTCCTTGGATAGTGTAAACTTGAAAGTGGTCAGGATTCTCTGTTTTGTTTTTTGCCAGCATGCTGCCATGTGATGGTATACAACACAAATTCCCCTCTCTGACATCTTTTAAAAGAACATCTAAAGCTGTTCTCTCTTTTTCATTTAATTTTAAAGCCATAGACCACAATTGTTGTTGTTTTTCTCCTTTCAGAATCACTTACTGTATAGACAGTAGTGGAATATTGTTTTCAGAACGCTGTCTTCAGTAAAAGTATAACCCAAATTAGTTTCATTAGCTCTGAACAAAAAAATAATCAGGTATCAATAATTTAACATGTAGAAATATTTTGTCTGCTTCAATGCATCATGTTTTATGAGCTGATCATACTGTATGTCACGTAATTAAACATTTTAATCTAACATTTTAATCTAAGTGTGGTAGAGTGAAAGGTGCCATATTCCTTTTGAAATGTTGAAGGTAGAGTGCACCAAAGTTTCATTTAAGTACAACAAATAAATGTAAGAGTTACTTTCTGCCACTGTACATTTATACTTTTATTCCCCACCTTGGCTTGTGGTTTCTTTGAGTCAATGGGAGAACTGGAGAAGGTTATAGACCTGGTCAAAGCTGCAGGGTGGGCCCACTTGAGCCTGAGCAGGTCAGTGGGCCAAAGGTCGTGTGAAGAGAGGACCATCGATGCTCCTTGCCTGTAATGACAGGGCTTCAGGGCAATGACCTCCCCGACACAGTCGTGACCTTTTTCTTTTGTTTTGTTTTTTATCACCGGGTACCTTGCTCCTCACTTCAGTTGCACTGAAGGCAGTGGTTTCTGTCAGCTTTTGAAAAATACAAAATGAATAGTAGTGTTGCTGGAGTGCACCTCATTAAGTTTGTGAATATTCTACAGGAAAGATTGTAGGGAGTGTTTTTGGCACCTCATTTGATACACTTACACAGGGAGAAAAGACTTAATAAGGGATTTTGAGTCACATGAACAGTTTCTGATGGTGAATCTAAAATTCAATGGCGAAATGTGAGCTTGAAGTCAGACTGTTAACTAAAGGCCTTTGTCCATGTTTTGATGTCATTGGCTTACAACAATACAGCATTGACAAATAGGCTCTTGGAAGGATTGTGGCCTGGACAGCCACACCAACTCATGAAAGGGTTGCTATAGTGCTTAATCCTTGTTTAAATAATACAAAATCTTCCTATTTAAGGCCAATCACTTAGAGATGTGATTTTCAGTAGTTCTTCTTTTTTTTTCCTATTTTTGACAGTAACAAAGATTCTTGCCTCCTCTGGACCACTGAGACACGAAGCTGAAAAATGCCCCCCTGTGAAGCTCGCATCATACTTGGACATGCAGCACAAGGATTGAGCATTATGTTACAATCTGGGACTTGAGAGCAAAGTTAGCAGAACACCAGTTGGCATGACTGCAAACACAAGCCTTTGTTGAGAATTACAACTCTGCCCAAAGAAGGGTAAATCTGATTGAGGTTTAGGGCGTTGCAAAAACAACCAAGTGGAAAAGCTTGCTGTATAAAAGTGAAATGACAGCTCTGTTGTGGTGTCGAGAACAATATGCCCTGGTAGATAAAGGTTTAGCACTGTGCCAGAAGGCGTCTTCCCGCCCTGTGGTCGCACTGACTGGACGTCAATATGATGACCCTCACTTTCCACCACAGAGGCAAAACTAGTTTGATGCCACATGTTTTTCTCTGAAGTCACAGAAATAAAAGGCGTCCAGGATGCGTTCACTGGCACAAAACAGTCTCCAGTCAACACGAGCACACATTCTTGGCATTGGTTCTACCTGGTGTTACTGAGATCAGTCAGCAAAATACTGTTGTTACTACTGTAACCAAGAGGTACACAGCTTTTTTCTGTCTATGGATTAATTTCCCAGCTACAAAAAGGCAAACATTTTTAAACAAAAATGAAACAAACCCTTTCTGATGGGGGCTCTAATTTTGTGGATCTATTCGATGATGACACTTGCTCTCTCAGTGAGCTGATTTTAAGTGAAACTTTGCAGTTTTTGAAAGACTAAATAACATTTAATCGGAATTGGAGGTTCTGGTAGGTGGACTTTGTGACCATCGGACAGAGCCAGGCTTGGTGTTTTCCCCTTTTTCCAGTCTTTGTGCTAAGCTAAACTAAGCTAAGCTAACTGGCTGCTTCTTTGGAGCTTTATATTAACTTTACAGAAAAGAGAGTGGAATCAATCCTCTCGTCCAACTCTCAATAAGAAACAAAAGGACTGATTAAACAGCTGCTGCCCATGTTGGTTAAAGTGGGTATACATTTATTTTACAACTCAAATAATTACAGAGGCATAAGGCATATAATGTCTGAACACAGGGACATGAATACAATATAAGGTCACAGTCCACGACGCTAAGTTACTCAAAAGTTTCTACATTATTTAATTGATCGTAATGACAGCTGGAGTAGCTATAGAGATTGTTTTACGTCATCATGACTTGTACAGAGAAATTCAGAATATTTGTAAATAGTGGTGGAAAGTAACTAAATACTCGAGCAGCCTACTGTACTTATACTGTAGGTACAATTTGGAGGTAGGCCTACTTGAGTACTTCCATCTAATGCTACTTTATTCTTCCCCTCCACTACACTTAGAGGAAAATATTGTACTTTCTACTCCAATACATTTATTAAACAGCTTTAGTTATATTTTTTTTACCTAAAATATAAGATCAATTGCTGTATATGCATTATTATTCAACGATTAGATGCTTCACCAATCATCTGTTTAAATGAGCTCAACAGTATATGTCAATGACATAGTATTTCAGTAATGTATAGCCTATATGATAAATATAACGCTCTAAGCTGGGCCAATTTGCATCATGAGTACTTTTGCTTTTGATATTTTAAGTACATTTTGCTGATAGTACGCTACTTATTTAATTTTTACCTCCGCAAGATTTTGAGTATGACTTAGTTTTAGTTAATTTTACTTAAGTAAAAGATTTAAGTACTCCTTCCACCACTGGAAATATCAGAACCTAACAGTTTAACACTGAAATACGACTTGATTATGATTGTTCATTAAACAATAATATTTTACTGTGCTCTGCTTATCAAGGCAGTTCTGCTGACTTCAACAGAATGAATCTTAAAACCATTCATTGTAAACAATAGAGTCGGAATTCAATCAAACTCTGGACCAGGATTTCATTGTCTTTTAGTTGTTGTTATTTTACCAGAGAAGAAAATGTGGGATGATGATGATATTTCAAGGATTTTTTTTTTTTTTTCATTAGACCAGTGTTTGATTCAGAAGAAGGATGTGTGGGTGAAAAGGACAACAGTGTGATATGGGATCATAATGGCTAAACAATCTACTTTACAACACTTTAAAATTCACCTTGCCCTTATTTAGGACTGAAATATGGCTTTTGCACTTTTAAAAATATTTTAAGCAAATGAGGATCTTGTAAGGACTTTGATCTTTCAGTGCATGGATGCCCGCCTGGTGGCTCCTCTTACCTATTCATTCAACACAAAGCCAAACATGACACTGAAGTGAGTCATCGTTCAACTCCTTAGAAAGAGGGAAGCATTTCATCCCATGGCTGAACCAGTGGAAGCACAGCTTTGAATGGAGAGGCACAGGTGCAGGTGGAGACATTGTGCTTTTGCAGTGTTATCTTGCAGGAGCTGTCATGACTGATATCATTTATTTTCCCCTGCAGATGACAGAGGGACGTCTCTGCCAGGTTCACCTCCTCGATGGCAGGAAGCTGGAGCTGCTGGTTCAGGTAGCTCATCTGCTCAATTTATTTTTTAAATGGAATTTTCAAACATGTTCATTAGTTTTCCCCCTTCTGTAATTTTTCGTTGTGTTTTTCCATTCATAACACAATGCTGTGATTTAAATTGAGATAACGTATTGCATCCAAAACCTTCCAGCCCAAGCTCTTATCCCGAGAGCTGCTAGATTTGGTGGCCTCACATTTTAACCTGAAAGAGAAAGAATACTTTGGATTGAGCTTCATAGATGACACGTAAGTTTATCTCCTCTTGCAAGACACATAAAAGTGCATCAGGCTAGAAGTTAGTTCTCATGTGTATCAATGTGAAAAAGGAGGGAAAAGAAAAAATAATAAGATATCAGTGTTGCTAACATATGATTTATTCTTTTAACCCTGCTCAGTGGCCAGAATAACTGGCTCCAGCTGGATCGTAAAGTCCTCGATCATGACTTCTCCAAGATTTCAGGGCCTTTGGAACTCAAGTTCCTTGTGAGGTGAGTGCTCTCCCTGCAGCTTGGCATATGTGGAATAAGAGTGATTTATCAGAAACATCAGCTTATACAGGCCATTGTAAATATATTTTTTACTGTACATATAAGACAGAGTTGTGAATAATCATAGCCTATTTTTAAGGAAGTTGGTGAGAGCTTCATAGTCTCGTTCAGAGCCAAAGCTTGTCCCAACCAGCAGGTGGCAATGATAGAACACAGTTCACGTCTTGCTGTGTGACTGCCAAAAAACATTACTCTATTGAATATGATAAAGGATGTAGATGATGCTGAAATACTGGAAAAATGCATTGACATTATAGTTAAAGTGAGTCTTGCTGACCCAAAATAAACTCTTTGCAGGTTTTACATTGAGAAGATCACCTTCTTGAAAGACAACAGAACAGTGGAGCTGTTCTTCCTCAACGCTAAATCTTTAGTGTTCAATGTAAGTCTTTTATATATAGATATATATATATATATTACATTTATATATACCCTAACCAAACTTGGTATTCAATTAAGTCACAGATAATAATACACAATATATGTTTGTGTTATAAACAGCTGCATAATTTAACTATTGATTAATCATCAGTCATGTTGGTTAATACCACAGACTTAGCAGAGAGAAACATTTGATTTGATCGAGGTGTCAAAGTCAAATAATCAATATTGTGCAAATATTTTTGCCAATACTATATTGATTATGTACAACACTGTCTACAGACTTACTATAGCACCTTTTTAACATCCATTGCTTCAGAGAAATTGTAAAAATGTCATATTTTAATAGAAAATACATACAGTTTTAATTTCATAACTCCACACATTATGCCCTTGTTTCCTCTCTTTTGTTTTTTATGCCGAATTTTAATGCATACAATACTTTTTTTTTTTATAATATTCTCTTGAATGTGGTTGTGTGTCTCAATATGAGCCCCACAGCCCCTCAAAATCACACACTAACATGCCAAATGAAGTCACAAATGCAGTAACAAAGTGTTGCTTTCCATTGCTGTTGAAAATGTTTCCAATATTATTTTAAGTTGTTTAACTTGTCATACAAGTTATATGTTATTGTTTAGCAATAATTCAAACATAACAAAGACCTTTGCAACAGTACAGCTTAATAAAACATGACATACACGGGCCAACATTTAGGGATATGATAAGGTCAGAGCCCAAGACACTAAATCCATTTGTCACCATTTAAAGACTCTCCTCGCCACGAGACCAGAGTATCAAAGGTCCACAGACATTTTTCTTAAAAAAATTAAATAAAAACCAAAACACAGGTAAAAAAATGAAACAATAATGCCAGTTATTTATGCCCATGAATATCAATTAAAAATTTTTTTACGAGCTATGTATCAGCATTCGGAAATGTACTATTAAACCTTATAAAGTTTAGTGGATTATAAAATGTCACGACATTGTTTTTTTTCCCAGAAGTGTAGAGGGGAAGGGGAACATCCAACTGTACGAGGAGCCCTGAAGGCAGCACGTAATCAAACGTTGCAGTGCAGTTTTGTTTTTTTTTTTCGCGGGGAGAGCAGACCGGTCACCATGGGAGACGGAGACTGTTGAACCTGCTTTCGGACCGTACCACTTTACAGAGGGGTCTATAACTTCAGGCAGGATCTTTTTTGAAGTAGGCTTTCTACGAACCAGTTTGTGTTTTACTTCTTACGGAAAATGGTCGAACAACTCAGCAGCTGAGAAACGTATATAAAAAAAAAAACAATCCCTTTCACGTGTAGTTTTAAACACCGTATTGTCTCTGCGGCAGTGGTTCAGTCGGTAACGGTGGGACCGAGGTACGGGACGGGAAGATTTTCTCTCAAGTCAAGTGCTTCAGACAGGCTGCACTTTGTGTGTGTGTATGTTGTTGTTGTTTTTTGTAAGAACTGTGCCACTTCTTTTTTTTTTGTGCCTCTTTTTTAAAACAGGAAACCATCGAATTGGAGAGTGAGAATGTTTTCAAATTAGCCGCATTCGCATTGCAGGTAAGAAAGCTTTTGTCGCAGCCTTTCCAAAGCTGAAATTTTGTCACTCACCCCAAATGTGAATGAAGACGGTCGAGACATTAGAAAACAGTTGTCTCTTGACGGGGCTGAGGTCGGAGCTATTGTCAAAGAAACTGACCATTTATATCAATATTAACCTCTAAAAAAAAAAGAGTCTGTGCCTCGAGCACGTTGTTCGCCTTCAGTTATTAGTAAATTCAATTATATTTTAATTTAATGTGCAGACGTTAAATCTTACACCCTTGAGTATGTTGTGCAGGCAGCACAATGTGCTCAGTATTATCAAGCATACTGGTCAACTTAGTGGGTGCTGAATGTTTTTTTTTTAATCACGCCAGTACTAACTACAATATATTCTCATTTTTAGGAGGCCAAGGGAGATTACACCAGGTAAGACTTTATTAATAGTATACAGTTAAATCTTTTGAAATAAGGTCTGTCTTTGTCACAACAAGCAGATCTTGTATTTTAAGTTTTGAGTGACAAATACACCACAATTAATTCGTAAATGGGATTTCATTCCTGATCAAGTTTATCTACATATGCAATGTTTTGTGGACTGACATAAAATATAGATTATTTTTGTTTTGTTTTGTTATGTTATATTGGCATACACAGGTACACATATGTAAACATTTTCATAAACTACAATCCACATTTGAATGAAAACTCTGCGCAAGCTACGAAGTGTTTGCTGCTGTACTTTATCAAGGAAACGGTGTCTACCGTGTGGTTTGGTCAATTCCCAGTGTGTAAACGATGACTGTCTGTTAATGTACAACTTCACTGGCTGAGATTGGTTTTTTTTTATGTTGGACTTCCTTCAGTTAATAATTTCTTTGATTTTGCTCTTGTGACATTGAACTGAACCCCTGCTGGCTTGCAGCCATCCACATGGTCCGAACTTTAAAGTCAGAATACTCGCAGTCACACTATTGTCTATTCACGACGTAATGTGTTTGAACTTTCCACATGCAGAAAACTTCACAGAGTCAGTTCGTTCTGACATGTTGTGATTGCATTATCTCTGAGTAAATGTCACATACCCTGACAAACATGACCTGTGTGACACACGTACTAACGCAAGGACGTAGTGTGCAGGATTTGGTCGATGACACTGGTGAGAGATTCTGCACAAAAGCTCCATAATCCGTTCACTAGAGTTGATCATGTTTTCATACTGGGCCTTGCTCTCACAGGCTTGACCTGCTGATAAGGTATGTTTTTTTTGTGTGTTTTTTTTTGCTAGGCATAAGAATGAAAGGCCTTAGCTGCCATTAGTAAACACTACTTTGTGTGATGGAGTGGCTGAGCAGGTTGAAGCAGCAGCACCTGTGTGTTGTCTCTGTGCTTTGCCTCTAAAGGCCTCTCTGGCCATTATGCAAACACAAAGATTTGTGCTCCGTAAGGAATAGTATGGTCTGAATGGTCATATATGCAATGCTGAAAATGCAGTTTGACCTCTTGTCAAACTATTTCCTTTGTTCTCCTGCAAAAAAGAGGAGTGCAGCTTGGCTGCATCTGGCTGTGCTCTGTTATTGATAAACACAACTGACCTGGTAAATATTAATTGCTATTCATCGCCGCTTCAGTGCAGATTTATGCCTCAGATTTATGAGTTACAGCTACTTTACAATAAAGTGCAGGGTGCACTGTGCAATCTGAACTTTCAGTTCATGTGGGGGTGTGGGGATGGGCTGCACTTTGTCCTGACTCTGAAAGCACAATACAAGACAACTGGCCAACAAATCTGTTAGAATCAATGAGGATGGAATTGTGTCCAAAATCTAAATCAAGCTGTCTTTTTCTTTATTTGCACAGACACTGCTTTCCACATGCTCATTCTGATTATGTTTCCTAGATATTAAGTTGAAAAACACTTTGCACACTTGTTTTGTTTCACTGGACAACTAATACAGGAATATAATCTGTCTCCTTCTGTGGCAAAATATGTAGAGAATGCAAAGTAAAGATGTTTTCTCCAGACTTCTCTTGAGTATAGCACTCCCTCCCCAATATCTACCACTGTTATTGTAGTGGTGCATCCCCCGCTGTCCCGTGGCAGTATTTCCCATCCCTGTTAGTGATCTCCTTTATTTCCATTTCTTTGAGAGAACTGTCCCAGTAAATCCCCTCATGAAGCATACCATATAAATGTGTCTCTTCCACACTGTATCAGCAAAGTGTCCTGGAGCAGTAAGATTAGCTGTGGAGGAGTCAGGGAGCCCTCCTCCTTCGGCCAGCCGCCTTAAGAGGGATGAGCCAGACTCACTGTCCAATTGCAGACAACTTGGCTCCAGGAGGACTGACTGTAGTCATGTTATTGTGGTGGTGGTGGCCAGCCCCCTGCTGTGCATTGAGTTAATGCACCATCAGGTTTTTCATTGTACTTGTACTGTGTTAGCATTCCCTCTGCTATGTTAATATTGCATTGTAGTTTATATTGCCAGACTAATTCACATTGTTATTGCTGTTGGCTCCCACCAGCGGCAGATATAATACACACTGAGTGCAACAAGTTGCAACTGCTCTCTTGGGGTTGATGGGAGGGATTGTAGTAAACGTAAGGATTCACTGAATCGATTGATGTCTTTAATTACGCCTTACAGTTTTAATGGCAACTGGGGGATTTTTAGTTCGGAGTTTCAGACATTTGTCTCCTCCAGCACGTATTAACTGCAAGTGATTCTAAATTAAATCCTGTTTCAGTTGTGTTCATAATGTACTACACATGAGCTAATATTACACCCTGTTAGTTTTTGTCCTCAGTTCTATTTGCAGGTATAGCCTGTAGTTAGTGGTTCATTCACAGCAACCAGCTCTCTCATTGTGCTCCCTCCCAAGTCACTATGTCTCCGTCCTGTGGAATAGCTGACACATGAGTATTATCTCTCCCACAGTGGGTAGGCTGCGCTGGGCTGGGCTGTACCGGGTGTAGGAATTGCCCCCATGCTGCAGGCTGCAGGAAGATAACAGACGTAGTAATGAATTCCAGATTGCTGACACGGCAGCGCGGCTGCAGAGTAGATCACCCCGACAACACCAGGGCCCAGCTCCCCATAAAATGTATGCCATCAAACACGCCGCTAAATGCCGTGGCAGCAAAACCCAGTCAACCTAGGAGAGGTAGCTACAGGAAAGAGTGATTCAAGGGTCTCTGCCCTTGTAGCGGCTCACCCTTGTTTTTGTTTAGTAAGCTCGTTCACATAACTGGATCATTATGGTGCCGTCCTACCACGTCACGGGTGTTAGATTCTATTACTCTTTGAAGAAGACTTAAATTCATGCCCATAAAGTCAACGTAAGGTCAAATGGCAATCAGTTTAAAATCATCCAATAGTCTTGTTTTTTATATTGAGATTATTGTGTTAGACTTATCTGGTAGAGGAGCTGAAGATGCTCTAATAGGTTTATATTACACATGGTCTGACCTACACATTAAAACCCAGTATGAGAGGCCACGGACTGTTTTATAACAGCGCCAGGCTATACAATGCGTTTCAACACAGGCAGACGCTGCCAAGTGCTTGTGAATGGCTTTTGTTCAGGCCTCCACTGGACTGCCCCACCAAGCCCGAGCTGTTTTTGTCCGGCAGAAACTGTAGACCCAGGGCTCCGTCCTACATGAGCTTGGAGTGACTAATAGTTCATTATCACAGAACTTGACTGTGACAAACATCACACTTTGTCTGTACAGCAACTATGCCTGTTGCATCTACCATGTAGCTCCGTTGGCTAATCTGTGACGGTGAATTACAATACAGAGGATAACTGTGAAGTATGTTACTGCAGAGAACCTGCAAGAAATGACTTTGATATTTTTTTAAAAACGATTTCTGTCCAATCCTCTTAATAGACTCCTTATGACTCAAAGGCTCTGCATGTGCGTTTGTAAGTTAAGTCTGGCAAGACATGAGTGGAGCTCAAGTTCAGTCTTGGCGAGGAGCACTGCTCTTTATACTGCAGATAAGAAAGATGAAAACAATATCCTGACACTGCACCTTTTCAAAAGGTTTGCAGACATGAATTATTGCCATCATGCCTTATGATACAAATTCAAACCACACTGTAAAAGTTCAACCAGGTAGAGAAATATTTTCTTATCCTATTTTAGACTTTGCAAAGACTTACTTTTGCTTCCTTTATGATCAACGTGCTCGTGTGGAATGCTCATTTTAAGGCCATAACAGGACATTACGAACTTCAGAATGAGGTTTTAATACACATAGGAACTTGTAAGTAGATCGTAACGTGTTGCGTAAGACCACAATCAGTTAAAATTTCCATGCCTTACTTTGTCTTTCCCAGCTCAAAAAGAGAGGTGAAAAACTCTTTTTACTTCTCAGATCTAGAAAGGACACAATTATTATGAATGAATATAAATGAATGAATTTCTGTTTGTAAAGTTTGTGTGCGATTTACTTTTTCAGTGCTGACACTGCCACATCGGACCTGAAGCAGCTACCAGTTCTGCCCACCAGAGTTTTAAGAGAGCATCCATCTCTCAACTACTGGTAAGATATCTGAGCTCTTGTGGTCTCAGATAACCACAAAATGCTTGAGGGTGAGGGCTGGGTGGGTACGTTTTAAGTAGCCGTTTGGATGTTTGGGGTTCAGCCAATACCACAGCCCTTCCTTCAGAATATATGCTTACAATTCAGGCGTCAAATCTCCTCACTGGTCAGTAACACCTGGTTGTACAAAGCTGTGATTTCCCCAGAAGAGCAGTTTTAGGTGGGAAGGTGCGTACAGTCCTCCTGACTGTTACTTGGCAGAAGGTTTTGCATCTAATGGGGTGACTCATTAGTGCCTGGCTTGTGTTAATTACGTTTGCTCATTAGCCCTGAGAGCACTGGGGGGTGCTGACAGCCACTGACTGTCTGAAAGATTGCGGTCTGTCTGTTCAATCCACTTTGCTGTTGTTGCTGCTCTGCTTGGTCCTTCTCTGACTGTACGTGTCTGCTTCTCGTTTTGTGCGTTGGGCCGCAGTGCGTTTTCAATGTGCTATTAAAAGAGATGATTACAGTGGGAAGTAAATGGGATGCATTTGCAGGAGTGGTAGATGAGAGGCATCGGCAGGCCAGTAGGCCAGACTGCATTTTCTGCATGAGCAGACAGAATGTGTATCAGAGAAAGGCCCCAATCACAACAATCCCTCTGTGGCCAGAAAGTGTTACACTTGATGGATTATTCATTACATGTTTTATCTATCCATTTACAGTGAGGACAAAGTGACTGAACATTACAAGAAACTGAAAGGACTGACCCGAGGACAAGCCATTGTACAGTAAGTCTTAAAAACAAATATCATATTTTTGTAATGAAAAGTGACTTGCAAATAGACGTGTGTCTCTTATGCCTTACTGCCTCTGATCTCACAGTGTTTTCTCCAGCATCTACTTAAAGTTTATTCTTTACCCTCATGTGTCTGCGCTGTGGTGGCTGTTGTTTAAGAGGTGGCTGTCACCATGCCAGAATGTGTCATTAATTAGAGGAGGTGCTCTTAGAGTAGGCAGCCAGCCAGCCAGCCAGCCAGCCTTGGGAGGGTGTCTGTTGTCCACTGTGTTTTTTTTTTTTCCCCGGGACTGTAACTCTGGATCATTTACGCTCAGATGATTTGTGCCCTTGAACTGATCAATGGACTTTCCCCCCCCCTCTGTCACGGCCCTGAAACAAATCGATCGGCTTGCCACTGCAAATGACTGTGGCCTCTCAATGACTGTAGCTTAAATCCCGCTCTGTCTGTTGTATTACAGCCACCGGATGACAGTGATGAAGTGCAAGTGGCTGAATTTCTGTTAACCCGTTCCTCTTTCACTGAAGGTATCTGGCCCTGGTGGAGTCCCTGCCGACATATGGAGTCCATTATTACGCAGTGAAGGTAACAGCGGTGCTTTGAGTCATACATTAGCTTAACCTTTGAACAAGCACATGTCAGCATCTTCATTTCGTTTTCTGCATCTAATCTTTTTTTTTTTTTTTTGCTTGCTGCTGAAATTGTCAGCCTTTTCCTGTTTGAAATCTGTATGTTACTACAGGAGCACATAGACCTATGTTCTGTCTGGTTAGGTGGTGACAAACTGGCTTGTTCCAAAATCAACCCTTAAATAATTCAAACGAATTAAACCAAGGAAAGAGGAAACCATTGCAGCATGTTTAGTTTATCAAATTTCAAGCGATCCATCCATTCACCTTTTCTTACTTTTCCGCACCTCTATTGACTTTTTCCTCCCAAACCCTATGAAATCAAGGTGTCTGACGAGATCAAACAGCAGCGTTAAAATGACTCTGTCAGGCTTTCCGAGATTTTAAAGCCATACATGTATTTGATCTCTTCTCATGTTGCTATTGCTGTGAGCCTAATGGGGGTAATTGCTTTGGTAGCAGGCCTCATTTTATTCAAACTCCCACCAATAAAGCTTCCTCTAATGAGTGGGGGTGTGGGGTATGTGCTTTCATGCAGGACAAGCAAGGAATACCTTGGTGGCTGGGAGTCAGCTACAAAGGCATCGGCCAGTACGATTTGCAGGATAAGCTGAAACCCAGAAAGGTAGGTTGACCTCTTTTTTTGTTGTTTTTTTTACAGCTGCTCTATTTGCCTCAGGTGGGAAATTTGATACCAAATTACAGCCATTTGGAAAACATTTTCTTGTTTGTTGTTTTCTGTGCGTGGAGTTTATCCTCATCCCTGTCAAAGATCGGAGTTTAGGCCTTCTGGACTTTACAAATAAACTTGTCTTGGTTTTCTTACACGTGACATTTAATACTCAAACAAGTCAGTCATCACATGCAACGTTAACAGCACTTAACTTTGTGTAAGTATGTAATATTGAGCTCTATTGAAATGCTTTGCCAGTTGAAAACTCAGCTTTCTTCCCCACGTTTCTTGTTAGCCGGTTAATGATCCATCCAGACTGTAAATAGGCGTAATTAAAACCCTGGTTCCCATGCCAGTCAAGCGAAAGAGGAACACAGATGGAGAAAATATTTTGGTGTCAGTATGTGCTCAGTGCAGTCAAGGCTGTGTAAGTGTGAGAGCAAATACAATAAGGAACAATACTCTAAAGAGTGGAAAGGAGAGTTATTAAAGAGAAAAATAAAACAAACACCTACACTTAAGAAAACATTTTTGAATCGTCCTTTTTTGATTATAGAAGTTTATCATCAGGGAATTGCACAACACATGGACATTTAAATACCTGCTCTTACAACTCGTGTACCTCTGTAAATTGTAACTCGGTAAGTTATGTAGACTTTTGGACCACAAGCGACAAAAAAAAAACAACCTTTTCAACAATTATCTTAATTTTGTTTCACCCTAATTCAGACTAAGGTAGCTAAATAGAAGTGCTTCTTTAAAATATCAGGCTGCACATTTTTAGTGGATCTAAAGATACTCATCTTTCCCTGCAACTGTGCCACAACCTTTGAGTGTGTACTTGTCTGTAACTGCTGTTCCCTTTTGTTTGAGAGGTGTTGTTCAATAATGTCCCACCCGAGCATTTCTCTCCCACCTCTTTCATTAGACTCATCGTGGCTGTTGTTATGTGGCAGGGACCTGTTGACATAGCGGAGTGTGCTGTTACACTGAATACCGAGGCATTAATGGGCACAAGCACAGCGTGTCTCTCCTCGGCCCACCTAGTGGAGGTGTAATTATGATGCCCTGTGGGAAGCTGCAGGGCTCTAGGACAGCGGTTGGCGCACTGCCAGCCAAGTGTGTGTCTGTGGGTGTTTGGAGTTAGGGGGACACTGATGAGGGTGTTGGGGTGCTGAATGGGTTTATCAAAATTAGACTCTGCCTTTTCGAATTCCTCTACTCATGGAGGGGAGAGTCACGTGAGAACTTCACAAGAGTTTCCTGTTGTGGGGGGAAAAAATGCTGCCTTTTAAATGAAGTTGTGTGTTGACTTTCCTTTTGCCTCGAAGGGGACCTCCACATCTTGGGAATATTGATAGTGCTTCCTGTCTTAGTTCACAGCCCTTGTATTCAGCCCGGCCCATCCCTACTTGCCCTCTGCCCAGCCCCTCCCAGCATGTTGCATTCATTATGGTAATCTATGTGTGTGTGTGTCTTGGAGGGAACACAATTGATCAAACAACACAAAGCAGTTATCTGTGAAGGAGGCTAGGCCTGGATTTAGCATTACAACTAGTGGGAGGTCAGTTGACCACCAGTGCAATTAGAAATTGACTGTAGAGTGCTGTGAAAAAGTTTCACACCCTTAAAAATACAGTAATGGTGCTTTCAAAAATGCAATGAATAGTTTTTAATTCTTCTTCTAACTTAAGTAGGAGGATGGCTGTGTTTAGCATCACTGTCGCTCTGCAGAAAAGGACTAATGCTTCCTTGATGTAATTCTGTGATAAATCCGAATCTAATCATCTACAGTGGCTTAAACGTTTCCTCCGCACTGTACATTTTTGTTATTCTTTAAATTTGATAGAAATGTTTGAAAGCAGCTCCGATAGTTTAACCTCACATCCTCTCCTCTGCAAAATGCCAGTTTGATTGCTCCTCACTGAATAGCTTGAAACTCAAAAGCCTCGTCTCCCTGCTGTGTTGTAGAGAAGTGACACATTTAGCAATGTGAATACCCTGTCATTTCCATTATGCACATGTTCAGTGTATATAGCACATGTAGATCAAAAGCATAGATGATGTCTCCCAAAGATCTGGTAGGGGACATAAGAAGGAATAGAAGAACCGACATTTTATTTAGGAAGAGAATTAAACACCAGGAACAAAAGTGGAGCTCCACAGCAGCGCGTGTTTCTGAGACATTCAATTGGACGGAAGCAGATGGTCAAGACTGAATTCATGAATTAAACCGGGAGACTTTTCTGTCTGTCTGTCTTTCTCTCTATCACCGGGGCTCTCTCCAAGCATTAAATGCGACCACAAGCTGGGCCACATATACGATAAGTCAGCAGAACCAATACAAATCTTCAGTTTATTATGGAGGACAGCGTCGGTATGGTATGAAAGACCTGAGAAATAACAACCTTCTTCTTTGTCACTTATATTTTCAACTTCCTTCATCTTGAATCAGAGCAGGCTAAAGTTCCTTCCGGTGTCTTCCATGTGTGCAATTCCCACAACTTTGAGCTGTGTGTCATGTTGTGGACACAGAGGAAATGCAGCCAGCCAGAGCTGGTATGTGACGTGCTATGTGAAGGGTGGGGCAGATCTTTTTCTGTACGGGCATGTGAGTCAGGGCCCTTGACACATTTTCATCCACGTATGATTTTGTGGACTAGTGGCCTGGGGGGGTCCTCGGGTTGTGGGTGTGAGCTGGATCTGAACAGCCTGATCCCATCTGAAACCACAGGCATTTCTGGCACACTTCCACCTGCCTATAATGAGACATTTGGCGAAAACAAGGGACATGTAAATACTGAAGACACAGAAATGTTGTGTGCTGTTATGCTGGTTTTAAGAATTTTAAGAAAATGGTTGCTTTTGTTTTCCATGTACATAATTTGTGTTATGAGTCACTGAATGATTTCTTGAACCATTTCCTCTTTAAAATGACTGCTTGCAGTCTGGTGATTGTAGAGTTTGAGGTGTGTCACATCTTTGACATATTTTGGCAGTGGCTCCTCCAGCAGCCACAGGAGAGTCTTCTTTCAGTCTCGTCTATGCACTGGCACACAGGTGTGGAGTTTCTCCAAGAGGATGAATGATGGACTGGAAGTGTGTGTTTATTGGCTACACCTTTTTTTTTTGTTATCCGTTATTATGATGTAAATTATGCTAAGTGATAGTGACTGGGCAGGGTGAATTGGTGTGAGCTTCCGTCTACAATGAGATTAGGTTTTGAGTTGCCGGCTGTTTCCCATTGTTTAATGAGTACAATGCTCCTAGTTTCATCAGCAGTCTGACTCAGGAGTGCAGTGTTGGTTGAAATCACATGTGGAAGGATTCACTGCGATACCATGTATTTAATGCATTTATAATACATACAAAATGGAAATTGTACAGTACACAGACCAACTTTGTGGCTTGATACTCTGATAATAGTCAGCTAGTTCAAGTAAAACAGTTTATTATCACCCGGTTAAGGACATTGCTGTGTCACATGATGCCAAATAAAGCCCCTGCTATTAATCATTAGACCGCAGTAACATGTTTGCATGGTGGGGGAGATGGCTGTAGTGGATTTGGCTGCAGAGCAGTGCTTTGTCTGGTGCTTACAATATGAAAAGCAGAGAACTTCCCCGATTAAATGTGGAACTGTGGAGTGATGGGAAGCAGAGCAGGGGAGAAACATAAGGAAGAAAACTGGCCCGGCAAAAACCTGAGCACAACCTGCTCATCTGGTCTGACTGAAAAGGAAGAGGGCTGTATAGGAGAGAGAGAGAGTACAAAGCCTAAGGCAGCCTGAGGTGTCTGTGATGTCAGAAGAGGAGGAGCTGTGGGTTAAGGGGGGCGTAACCATCTCAGCTGAAACTCTTGCAACACCTATCTGGCTCCCTGAGAACAGACAAGAGAGAGTATTGTTCGAGGAAGCTCTAGCCCTGTGGGAAAGTCAAAGGATTCAATACAAGCCCAGGAGAATTCCGCAGGGATTTAATAAGCGCAAAAATACCCTCCACAGTAAGCCCTCCTGTTGTGTCCCCCAATTACCTGGCAAGCTGATTTCAATAGTAAATAGGTTTTCATGTTTTAGTTTTCTTGTTTTCAAAGTGTTTTGTGTTTTCCGTGATGTAGAGAGACACTCTGTGTTGTAAAGGAAGATATGTAATGTGCTATTGTTGCTTTGTTGAGTTTAAATTCAGCTAATATATTTGTCCCAAGTGGGATGTGTCACCTTATGGTGATATCATACCCTGGGTTGTATTTACTGTCCCAGTTGTATATGTGTATAATATTCCCTTTTAGTTTGGAGTGTTTAGGCTAACTCCTAGGTTGGTACCAGGTGAAACTGTTTTTATGAACATGAATCTCAGTTCCAATGTCGCTTTTATTTGTTTTCTAAATGAAAGCAGGAGAGTTGTCCAAAGGCTATTGCTTCCAAATCTGTTTAGTTTGGCCAGTATCAGTGGAGCAGATGCTTCATTCTGTCACAGAAAAAAGTCCTGCCTCTATTTTCCTACACAGCAAAATGAAATGAATAGCTGGCATGCCGCCTTGCACGATTTTGCTGCCTGCAGTTGCAGCAGCGTTATAATTGCTTCTCTGTTAGCTCCTCCGTACACCTGACCGGCTGGCCCTCTGACTCCCATTCACAGTTTCAGCTGTTATATTGTATATATTGTAATATGGGAAGCGTCTAGATTTTCTGAGTATATTGATGCAAATGTATCTTTTACAGCCTGAGTATGAAATTATATTTCTGTATGTTTTGTAAATCCACATTTTAATCAATAGTCATGTGTTGGCTTAGTGTGTAATCTCTCTCTGCCCCACCTTTTCTCCCCCCCACCCTTTTTTTTTGTTGTTTTTGCTGAACCGTCTCTGTCTCTCTGCAGTTGTTTCAGTGGAAGCAGTTGGAGAATTTGTATTTCCGTGAGAAGAAATTTGCAGTGGAAGTGAACGACCCACACAGGTCAGAAGACAAAGCACTTAATTTATCTGAACTCATTTTAAGAGATCCTTTGATTGTATTTTGAAGTGTTCCCATTTTAGCTGCTGCTCTGGCTTCAGATGTCCTTATCCTTCACCTAACTCTCTGAAGGGCATCTGCAGCCAGTGGCCCATTTAAGGCACCTTGTTAATGGCTCTAACCTGTCTGTTAAATGGGTGCTTTCCTCCTGTTCAAGGGCCCCTTTATTATTCTAAGGTTGTTGTAAAACCTCTGACCTTTCCTCAGGCTTTAATGTGGCACTTTCCCCCTCTGACACTGTTACTAAATCTTAGACTTTTAAGTTTGGAGTTGCTCCTCGTCTCTTCTTAAGTATGCTACGTTGTTACCCGCAAGTTTGATTGGATAAAGATCAAACAAGAGTTCTCTTCTAATCTTTGCTTAACACGTAGTTTTTGTATTTTTTATTAAAGCCTTGTTTATCTATCATCACGTGTTTAGTTTTTGGTGTGCAGAAATTGGATAGATTTGCTTCTCGGATCAGCACAAGAACCGATTGTCTCATTATCTTCTACAGAAGAACAGTGACCAAGAGAACTTTCGGACAGGCTGGCCTGGTTATTCACACGTGGTATGCCAGCCACTCATTGATTAAAACCATCTGGGTGATGGCCATCAGTCAGCACCAGTTCTACCTGGACAGGAGGCAAAGCAAAGTGAGTGTCTGTCTTCTCCTGCCCGCTTCACTTTGCTTTGTGCACATTGTCTGCCTGCTCATCTATCGTTAAAAAAAAAAAGAATAAAGAATTGGTGTCTGATGACCTGCATAAGTGACCCACCTTGTGCATGTGTGCATAAGGCATGTTATGCAGAATGACGCTGGAAGAGCAAATCGTAGGCTCACTTCCAGTTTTAGAAGCCTTGTGACCATGTTATGAACTTCATTTTGGGTGATCATTTGATTGAGTCACCTGCTTTCAGTGCAAGCTGTACTGTTGACCTGTTTTCATCAGGCTGTAAAATAAGTGGCCACTAAATGGATGAAAACACATTGAGGTCGTCATTTTGTTTCAGTTTGAACAGGAACATAAATGCTGTTTAAACAGCTTCTCGTGTCATAGCCTCTTCTAACAGTGACTCGTCATCATGTGATGCATTGCCTCATCCGTGTCCCATGCCTGTGACTTATGTAAATATCCTGACATTGGGATATTCCAGGAGTCGAGTCTTAACATGTAGTTGGATTTCATGCTGGTCAACTTTACGTTGAGAATTGTTAGGTTCCTTTTATAAAATGAATATGATTGCCGTAATCGATTGGCCCTCCCTTATAGTACTTAACAGTAGTTAAAAAACTCAAAAGGTACGTAAGGTTGGAATACAAGATTTGTATCACTCTGTAAATATTATATTCAGAGTAATATAGTAGTATTTTACCCTTTTTTCCTCGTCTTAATAGTAAACACTGAGCTGAAAGTAAACAACAACGCGCAATATAACATGAGAAGTGTTTAGTTGATATATTTGCTGAGCACTGGTACTATTATGCCGTATTAGAGGCCTGCGATGTGTGCTTCGTGGTGGAGATGGATGACCGTGTATGGCTGCAGTCAAATGAGGTTATTCAGTCTTTCTCGAAAGCCGATGGTGTGTCAGTGTTCATCCAGGAATAGAGCCCACACTTGATTGATGAGAGAGCAGCGCACTCGGAGTAGCGACCATGCAAATGTAGCCACCATTATCGCAGTGCGCCATCATTAAAATGAAATACTAACAGTCCCTCCTTCACTTCTCTTCTCCCTCCTCCCCCACTTCATCCTCCTAACTGTCTTACCTCACCTACAGTCAAAAATGACCACAACAAGGAGTTCAGGAGACATCGCCGTGGACCTCACAGAGATCTGCGCTCCACGGATCAGTAAACTTTCCAGCATTGAGAGCAAAGACCAGCTAATAATGGCAAGCAATGGAAGTCTCATCTCAGCCGGTAAGCAGAGGGTTAATCAGCTAATGACTTCTCTTCCACACCGGATTGATGGGTGATGATTTATAGCTATAATTTGTAGTTAATCAGACGCATGCTTATTCCAGGCTCTGCTGAATCTGAAGTCACTGAGGAGCAAAAGAAAGAGAAGATTTCTGAATTAAAAAAGAAAGAAAAGGACCTTAAAGACACACTGCTAAAGAAACTTGAAGAACTGAAGAAGATCTGCATGAGAGAAGCAGTGAGTATCTCTCTCCCATTAAACTCGTTTCCCAAAGAGTCCAAACTCTCAGCTGACTTCTTGTTATTATTCTCATTTACAGGAGCTTACAGGCAAACTGCCTAAAGAGTATCCACTGGCCACAGGTGAGAAGGCTCCTCAAGTGCGGCGCCGTGTTGGGACGGCTTTCAAGCTGGATGACCTTTTCCCCTATGATGAGGTCAGTACAGATGTTGTGCTGTGTTTTTGTTATTATGTATCGCTGTCTGTTGTGTAATGTAGCATGTCACACAATGGGACTCCACTATTTCACAAGTGTGTTTGTTTACCAAGAGCTTATTTATTCAATAATATTTTTGAAATGAGGATGAAGAATTTAACATGTGCTTTGAGGCTTACGTTTCATAATGTTTTGAGTAAAACATTTGCTGTGAGCTGTAGCAAGTAAATTCAGCTGGAAGAATGAATCTGAACTAGAATATGAATATGAATTTCAGCACTCAGAAAATAATACCGTAGAGGGTTTATTAATTTGGGCTGGGGGTATTTGAAGTCTTTTTCTTTATTCAGAGGACTGCCGCTGACAAGATCTGTGTGTGTTTTTTCGGAACTTCCTCATTAACTGTGTGGGTGTTGTGTGCTTTCCCTGAAGGACCCACATCTGAGGAATCTGGAGAGCAGGTTTGCCTTGCAGCAGAAGATTGTAGAGGCAGCCATGAAGCTGGCCAACGCGGGCGACCTCTGCAAAACAGTGAAGAGGAAGAGAAGAAACAACTACCTGGATGCGATGAGGAAGCTGGAGGAGATTGAAAAGGAGATTAACAGCTATAGGATCAAGAAGGGAAAGAAACCCACCGACAGAGCCTCACTGATCTTAGCAGGTAGATGTCATTAACAACTACAGCATATCAAAGCTTGTGGAGCAGGAGTCATACAGGACAGAAGGAATATCAGAGGCATTTCTGAGGGCTATTTTCTCTCTTCTCAGATGACGTCCACCCCTCAGACCTCAGCTCTCTATCTGACAGCCTCACCCTGGATGATGGTATGTCTGCTCAGTGCAAAGTGTTTTTGCTCCTTCGTCTCTTTCTCTATTGTCGATCAGTTTTAATCAAACTACTACTTTTATCTCCCAGATGACGAGCTTGGTTCCCAGAGGCAGCGGTCCAGATCTGTCCAATATTCCCCAAGACCGCACCATGCAGAGACTCTGGACATTCATTACAACAAAGACAGGCGCGCTTCTGCCAACGACCAGCTTGCAGACAGCAGGTATACAGCGTGAGCAGCATGTTAGCAGAGTGGCAGCAGCTACACAGGATGCGTTCAGGCTCAGCATTGTCATGTTTTGACAATGCTATGAACCCAACAAATAGTCACTCTCGTTATTTGTGTAAAATGCAAGAAAAGAAAAATACAGTTCTGTGTTTTCATGTGTAACAGCTGTTGCATCGATTGATATAAAGGAATATCTGTCCCATCAAACACAGACCAGATGAAGGACTGTAAACATGGTTGAAATGCTTTTTGTGTAGGTACGCCAGAGCTGTTGTTTCTTCAAAGCACGGAGCTAGTACAGACCTGTAGAGTCTATCCACAGCTGCATTCCTGCCAGTCATCTCCCTCCCTCCTTCTCCTTTTCCTCTCCAACAATCCTCCTCTTATCAGCCCAAATGCACAGCTTTAAAAATAGATGGAGAAAAAAACATGTCGCTGCCTGTGAAGGAGCAGACAACAATCCCAAGCTGAGTGGAGAGAGGAAAAGGGGAACAGGAAAGTGGTGCTGGGAATTTAGTTGAAATAGCAGTTACCGCATGAGTGTTTACAAACTGATGCATGTATATGTAACATTCAGCTTCAGAGATTTTATATTATTTTTTAACAATCATAATGCTTGCTGTAGCGTGAAAAGAAAGGTCAATGGCCTACGTAATGGCAGTCTTTCAGGTGTAAGCGATGACTAAAGTGCTGCAGTCAAATCTGCAGTCTCCTTCAGATCTGAGAGAGAGTGAAGAGAGGGTAACGGTGTTAATCTCGACGAAAAAAAGTCTCTGCCCTAAAGAGGAGAATGCCCTGAAAACTTAAGTTCCTATCTGTGTTCCAGATTAAATTACGGCCAGGTCCAGGAATCGCTGCACTACAGTAACCACGATGCCTCATCTGGCTACAGCAGCCCGTTTAAACCAGCATCCAGACAACCACGCGACGCCCGCAGCATGCCCCCCACCCCCCTCATCACCCGCAACGCCTACAGCAGCACGCAGCTCAGGTAAGGCCTCAGCGACTCACTGTTTCTTTCTGTTTTTTTTTTTTCTTTCATTCTCTTTCGATGTCCGCTTCATAAACAGCTCTCGCGTATTGTGGTGCCTGTGCGAGTAATTGTGATTTTTGATTGTAGATCAGAGGACGTGCCGCAACATTTCCGGCAGCGCAGCGGGAGTCTGGAGTCCCAGTCTCAGTTCACAACGGAGACCACGCTCCCTGTGCCGGCGTTCCCCGCCTCCCCAGCCCGACGCAGCAACAGTTCCGAGGTGCTCGATGACGGCTCCTCCTACACAAGCCAGTCCAGCGTGGAGTACAGCGTTCCCGGTAACCACACCAACAGACGCAGAGCTCGTGGCCGCCACAGAAAAGACATGTACGCCAACACGGGCAGCATGCCCAACCTGGCTCAGCCAGACACCCGTTGCCACGCCTACCAGCCTCGGGCTCGACCCACCACCACAGCGTACTATGTGACGGGCTATCCCAGTTACGCGGAACCAGAACCTTACTCCAACGGAGTCTACGTGTACGACAATGAGATGGAGGGACACTATAACGTCAACCCGTCCTACCACCCCACCCAAACAGCTTACCGCTGTCACGACATGCACAGTCACTACGGTACCGATGAGATGGACGGTATGTCGCAGAACCCGTACGCCACACTGCGGCCACCCAGGAACCGGGCCCCGGCCCGCAGCAACGAGCAGGTCAGCAAGAACATCCAGAAGGCCCTGGTCGCGGAACACCTAAAAGGCTGGTACCATCGCAACGCTGCACACAAACAGCCGCCGTATAACTACGACTACGACAGAGGCTCCCAGCCAAACCTGGGCTATCAGACCATGCCTGCACCCTACAGCCACAACAACCGGAACATCTCCTACTCATCGGGTTAGTCCACTGCACCGTGCGTTACAGTCTCCTGTGTATGATGACGTTGACCCTGGTTTTCCAAGTCGATGGGTCGTTTGTAAACTTGTAACACTTTTCCCCAGTGTCCTCAGCGTCCTCCAGCGGAAACTGGCACGGCCACGTGAGTGGCGGTAGTATGCTGGAATATGACGTGGCCACGCACACGCCGCAGTCCTACACCTACAGCACAGCCCCCTACAGCCACTCCGCCCACAACAGGTGAGAACAAACAACCTGGCCTCAGCTCCTCTCCTTATAAGCCGATAAGCAACTCCCTGATCCTCTTTATCCCCGGAACTAAGTGCTACTGTTTAATTAGCTAGAATGGATGGCTGCAGAAAATGTACACTGAGCACTTAAATTATGAAACTGAATCCGCAACCATTCAACTGTTAAATATGAGTGCCTGGTTCAGCCGTAGGACTATAGGATCTGTGTTGCCAGCACTCAGTTCTTCCTCAGAGCTTAAGAATGCCTCTCCTCTCCTTAACTCCTCTCCACCGGCCCCTGCTTTCTCGCAGATACGGCGCCTCCCAGCTTTTTAAGGGCTCCTGGCAAAGTCCTGATGCCCAGAGGCGCTGTGGCTTTTTCCCCGCTAGTTCCTCCTCCTCCGGTTCCCCTTCCGCTTCCTCCCTGCCCTCCTCCTCCTCCTCTCCCTCGTCCTCCTACTCCCCTGGCTGTCGGGTGAGGCAGGTGGCCTCCAGCCCTGTGCAGCCCCAATCCTCCAGAGGCCACAGGCTCAGTAAGGTGTCTTTTGCTAAAGGTAGCTCATAGTAAGTAAACGGCATCGGCCGGAGCCTGTGCGTTTGCCCCTTTCAGTGTGTCTGCAGCGTGACTCCGTCCTCTGCTTGTCGATGTTTTGAAGTGAACGTTGCATTTTTGAGATGTTTGACTGGCCCTTCATTGTCATGTATGATAAGATAACTGCATGGCTTCTTACAAAAAAAAAAAAAATACCTCATGCCTGCCTTACTTGCTCTTCCAGTTGACATGTCGTCATCCTGTGGTCACATTTCTCTGCACTGGGCCTTTACTGCTCAGTTGTTGTTGTTGTTTTTTCCTGCGCTGTTTGCCGTCTTCTTGGCCCATGCAGAGCCCCTCTGCCCCCGTGTGCTGCCATTCACCCTTGACCTTTGCCACTTTTCTCATGCACAGATGCCCCCCAGAGTTTGAGTGGCGAAGCGGTGGTAGGATGGCTTGCCCTGCGGGGCCTTTAGAGAAGTGTGGTGCTGTGGCCTATGCTACTGACCAGAGAAATTTACCCCCTCCCCCCCAATAATCAAAGTCACAGCACGGAAGAAAGGGTGAGAGACAAGACTGTAAAAGTACCCCACGTGGTTGTCATGGTGACGGTGACGTGTCCTCTTACGCTTACGTGGCAGGGACTGACAGAAAATGCCGAATCAGTTCATGTCACTGTTTTGATTAATTTCTCTGGGTGTCTCGTGGTGGTGGGAGAGCACTTGTGTGGCAAAGGGAAAATGTGACCCCTGGCTGTTGTTGCATTTGAAGGCTGTGTGTGTGTGTGTGTGTGCGTGTGTGTGTGTAACGTGTGTTTGCATCTGCTATTTTATTGGGGAAGAATGCTTGACCCTGGCTTTGAAACTGACATCAGCATTAACTTGCCTGAAACACAGGTGGTGGCCTCCCTTCTTGTTTTTATTGACCTGTCGATCTTTAGTACCACAGCCCAGGATTCATTCATTCTAAGCCCATACTAAACCGGTCAGTCTACATTTTTTAGTTTGCAGCCTAATGTGTTTCAATCTCGTGTGTTTATTGCAGATCCTTTATAGATGTCAGCCAGATGGACTCGCAAGTCAGCAACCAAATACACACGAACATGGACCCAGAAGACAAGATTTATTGGCATGAAGACTCCAAACCGGGAACAATAGTTTAGTCGCCTGTCGTCGTGCTGTGTGACATTCTCACCCTGACTAGTTGTCGTCGTGCCTTAGAATGCACTTACCTGTTTCTGTGTGAAGGGGACCCAAAGAATTAAGGAACTGAACTTCATGCATTGAGAATATGAAGTATTCTCATTTCTGGTTCCCTTGAATGCAGTTGTTGCCAAAACAGACGCACATTCCTGTATTTAAATCACAAGAAAACCAAGTGGGAGTGTCTACAAGTGTTTGTGGTGATGACGCTTGTGCACTGAAACTATACCAGGCCGTGCTGTGGACTGTGCAGTATTGCCAAAAGGGAATGTGGACCAAACCTCTCCAGTGTTTCCCTTTAGAGATACCAACTTCACAAACCAACGACTGAGACCGTCTCTGTAAGAGGATACTGAGCGCAATGGACAACGAAAATGACTGTTACTGCTCTGCTACTTACAGACGCGCATGAACACTGTAACCATGAAGGATTAGACAAGGATTGATAAGGACATTATCAAAATGAAGGATAAAAACTCATTAAAAATGAGTTTAAAAGATGGCTACTTTCTGGAACATTCTGCAGTCACCAGATCCCAGACTCTGCTTCCTGTACTCTTTGTTTTGTTATTTACAAAAGTATTCAACCCATCCCACTGTCAGTACTAACAATATGTTTGAGCCAAATACTTGTTTGTTGCACCATTTGAGTATTACCCAACTAATTTTGACTTTACTGCCACTGCAGGAATACAGAAAATCCTTTTTTTTTTTTTTTTAATGTTAACATGGTTATTTCATCCATGCTGGAAATCATGGACTGGTGCTCCCAATTTCTCACAAGAGAATGAAGCTGTTTGTAAATGTTGGTAATGTAAATACACTGGTTTTCTCCTTTTTTTTTTTTTTAGAGCATTTTTTTTATGTATTTGAAAAGCATGTAATATATAGTAAACACTTATTGTTAAGCTGGTTCTTAGTAATTTGTATAATTGCATTTGTTTGAATGAAAAAAGAATCTGCGTTTGAATCGGGTGTTTTGTTTATATTTAAGAGAAACACTTTGGCACGCCTCCTCCCGCTGAGTGCAGGACAACACAGGATTTCAATCCAAATCCATTACATTTGGTAAATGAAAGTCTGCTGAGCCAGTTCAATTAATGAAATGGGAGTTTTGAAGAAAGTAACAATTTTCTCCATTTAAAGTGGAAAACGGCTACATAACGTAAAGTCTCATTTTACATTTTATAGCTGAAGGACACGCTTGTCACGGTGGTCGTGGTCAACTGGAGCTGAAATGCTCTCCTCGCATATGAATGGTTTGGAGGCTGCTTATCTGCGGTGCATTCGTGGAAGCAGATTCTAATTATAGAGATAACAGCAAAGGACTCGGCTACATCCCGGTTGTTTTCTCTCATGAGCCTCTTAAGAATGAATGCAGGGCAGCAATCAGTCGTGATGAGAGCCAAGTATGAATAAAAGATCCGATTTTTAAAAATGCACTCCCCTGCAGAGGTCCGTCGCTCTGCTGCAGTTTCTCACCGTCTTAGTGTGTTGCTAGGTGTGTGTGTGTGTGTGTGTGTGTGTGTGCGTGTGTGCGTGTTAAACTGCAAACCAACGAAACCAGTCTTTAAAAGCCGTCGCACCCACTCTGGGCTATAACCTCTCCTTCTGTCTTCCCTGTGAATGACAAGCTCGTGTTTATAGCACCAAACTCTCCCTGTGGGCATTCATGTCGGAGAACTCTGCTCTACACATGTCGACCATGTACCCCCCCCCCCCCCCCCCTCCCTTCCTTCCCCGGCCGGCGCACGTTTTCTACCACTACGAGAGTATCTTGCCTCCCGCTCTCCTCCCAAAGAAGGCCACAGTTGAGCAGATGCACTCGCCGGCGGTTCCCCCCCCCTCAGCGTTTGTGCTCCTTCGGCGAGCTCAGGGGAGGTCTCGGGACACTTGCTCGGCTTCACCCCTGGCAGTGAGAGGGGCGGGAGGGTAGGGTGTGTGTGTGTGTGTGCGTGCGTGCGTGCGTGCATGCGTGCGCGCGCTTGCATCCAGCTGTCTCCCTCTGTCTCTCTGCTGCTTCACACCAGCTGCAGCCAGACATCAGGGGAGGAGGCCGTTCCAGCTGACACTCGACTGCAAAAACAATAGGCTCCTGTGTACTTTCCCTTCCGCTAACACACTACAGATAAAAAAAAAAAAAACTCCTGTAAAGTGGAGTGGGGGGGGGGGATTAGGGGTCGGGTAGTACATTTGGTGCAGAGAGGTATGTGTCCCAACACGCAGATTGGAAACCTGTGAAGTACTGGCTTCGGATGTCTTATTTGTTTACAGCCTTGCCCGGCAACAAACAAAGCTGAAGGACAGTTATCAAGTAGGTAATAAAAACAATGAAGCATCGGGCAGCTAAAATCAGAGCTTTATCCAAATGCAGCCTGACTTCTTTTAACTTCTTGAAGGAGGTTTGGCTCTCATCTGAAAGGCTTCTTCAGTTCTGACAAACAAGAGGGGAGTTCCAGGTTTTAACCTCTGGTGGGGGTCATTAATCCTCTCAAATTGTTACCAACCAGCCCCTTGAGGGCCTCAGGGGTGTTGTACTTTTAAAGCACTTCTGCAATGGCTGTCACATTTCAGACATTCTACAGTGTACGGGGCAGATTTTTTTATTTTTTTCCACAGGAGATGGTGGAGCGTAAAGCATGAGCAAAAAGGAGGTTATTTCATCGAAGTAAAGTTCATAAAATGGATAGAAACATTAGTCCAAATGAATGCTAATGTATCTGTATCTGCTGGATTTATTAAATGGGAAAACATTTGCTAACTTGTAAGCTATATCCCCTTTATAAGGCAAGATCAACTCTGTTTGCATCCCCAAGTGGTCAAAATTATTCAATATAACCATATATGACAATTTTAGACGATATTCTTTAGATGATTTTAATTATGTAACCGTATGCGTTTTAACACCATGAGCACTTTGGGACTTGATGGTTTTATTAAATGGAAAAAAGGGTTCTAGAAAAATCGATTTCTCAAGTATTGAAACATTGCTTTGGTGCTGATGGCAAATGTTTGAGCAGTTTCAAACAGTTTCTGATAACAGTCAACCCTGGAGGACACACAGGAAGTGTCTCAAATGAACTATGAAACGTGGTCATAGGGCTCAGCCAAGCTCAAATTAAAGTGGCTGTGAATCACGTTGTGCGGTGTTGGCTTCTTCAGGATCAGCACATTAACTTGATCAAGGGAGTAATGGCGCTGACAAGTTATGAAGGGGGAATAGTTGGATTAGCTGACCAGGTCACATTCACTCAAGTGTTGTTCTTGGGCTGCAGTAAGGATGATCTTTCTTCAAGGAGGCAGACAAAGCCATGTGGGCGTACGGGAAGCTCGGAAGAGCTCACGTGAGGACGCAGCAGACTGCAAAGGTCACGGCGGGTCACCATTAATGTGTCACATGATCAGCTGTGCCGTAGGTCTAAGCAGCCAGATCTGCTGAATGACAAGACTGTTTGAGTTATGAGGCTAGTTAACCAGCTTAGCCAGACGAAGCCTGTCAGGAGGGGACGGTGGGTGGGAATGGGCACAGGGGTCGAGCGGAAGGCTGTCAAAGTGTGCTTAAACGAACCAGAGTAAGCGCTGCGTGCTGGACGGGTGCCTGTCCCGGGCCTGTGGTGCAGAAACTACGCGGGAGGTAGACGGTGCAAGTCAGAGCCCTGCGCAAGAACAACGGCGTTGTCATGTAGCAGCTGGTGCAAAAACATTACAAAGGCTTGTTGCCTCTTCAAACACGGTCTTTTCAAAATGACACAATTCAGTATCACTTCAAAGTATGTAATACACCTGCCATTCCCCCGGAGGTCAGCGTGTCTTTGTAACGTAACCCGAGAAGAACGCGCACCAAACGTCATGCGATGAAGGTCATTAGATAGAATACAAAAGTAACAAAGTCCTTGTAAAGAAGATGGAGGGGGGGGGGGGGTGGCTGGTGGTATAAATTGCGGACTTTGGCGCGAGGATTAGCGGACTACGTACCCCGAACCAACGTTTTATGTTCCCAAACCCTAACCACGTGAAAAAAAAAAAAAAAAAAAAGTTTAACCCTGATACGCGGCAACACCCTTTAGTGGATGCTCAGCAAGAAAAGTGTCGTTGATTAATGCTAAACCAAGAATAGTGTTGTTTTGTACTACGCAAAAGAACTTCCACATCTGCTCAGGAGAAAACACCAAAGACACACGCCTGTTGGGCATGCACACGTGTTGATAGGATCCTCACAAGCAGCTGCAGCAGCAGCGCTGAGAACAAGGACCTCCACTGTGCCCTCCGAGACATGACTTTACTTGATTTTTTTATTGCCACCAGCGCTCGTGTTCACTCCTTCCCGAGTTTCACAACACGAGGATGAGGATGAGGCAGTGCGGGAGCAGACATAAATCAATACCGTTGCACAGAGGGGTAAAAGGCCTGCAGCTCCAGTCAGAGTTAAACTGGAGAGCCACTGGAGTCGTGGTACACCTGGGTACGAAGGGGTCATCAGGAGCAGGGCTCGTTTCCTGCGTTCCGCACGGAAATGATGCCCGTTTTAAATAATGGATTTTAGTCTCTTTGAAAGCAAATGGTTAACGCGGACACGTTTGGAAAAACCAGCTGGCTTTCTTATCACCGTGTTTCCCCCTCTCCTTACACACTGCCGCTTACACAACATTATGTTCCAGATGGATTTTCATTATCTGCAGTCAATTTCAAATGGAATCCAATGGAAAAAAAATAAAAATATATATATATATATATATATATACACAGCCCAAGTAGCTGACACAGCGACTAACTCGGGTTTGGAGGTGAATGACTACAGATGAAGGCACTCCGTCACTCTGCTGCTCTCAGCTTTCTGCACTGCAATCTGCTGCAAACCCATTGATGAGCCTTTGGGGTAAGTGGAGAGGAAAGCAAAGCTAGCCAATCCATCACCCAGGGGGCATTGTCAAGGATTAAACACTCATGAGGTTCAGGAGGAATACTGATTGGCATGGGTTACCTTTGAAGTTTTCATTTCAAATATTGTCAAATAGATGTGAATCAAGACAAATCTGCACTCTCTTTTGTCTGGTTTTCTTTATTTGAGGTTGGTTGGTTTCTATTCAAACATGGACCGAAGTAAACAGTTACATCATATGTCAGGAAAATATTCAAAAACTTGAACCAAACCAGCCGTTGGGAGTTTCTTCGCAGTTATGTGTGATGAGTGCGCACTCTTTTTTTTATTTTTTATTCTTTGTTAAAAGGCAAAGACTTGTGCTGCTATCACAGTTTTAGTTCAGACGCAAACTGGCAGAACTGACGGCTGTTTCTGCGACTGATTAAACACAGATTTCGTACCTCGGGAAGAAGTGTGCAACTATGTTGCACAGGAACACTTGCACATTGCATAGCAGAGGTGTAAGGCAGCACTTGGATGCCCTCTGCACTTTTAGAGAAAAGTGCCCCGACAAGTTCTGGGTGGAGTGTCACATACCCTGAGGGAAAGATAAAGCCCTTCAGATTACAATCTTTCTTTTCAAACCACTTGCTGCTCATGAAACTTGAAGAGGTTTTACACTGAGACACAGAAATGTGTTGCATGGAAGACAAAAAGTCACAATCTTCGGCCAAAACGTAAGTGTGTGTGTGTGTGTGTGTGTGTGTGTGTGTGTGTGTGTGCGCGTGCATGCGTGTGTGTGTGTGTGCGCGTGTGTGCGTGTGTGCGTGTGTTTCTTCCCAAGTCCAGTCACTCCTTCGGTTTTCCCTCCAGAAGGCTCTGGATCTTTTGAATGTTCTCCTCTTGCTGACCCAGAGATTCAAGCAAAATGCCCATCGGTGACTTCTTCAGTCCGGCACATTCTATCTTGTTCCCCAGTTTATTCATCACGTTACGGAGCCGAAAGGAAGCGTGTCCAAATATCACTGAAATGCAGATGGGAAAGGGACTGTTAGTGTTTTACAATTGGCAAAAACAAACCCATAAACCAAGTTAAACCATATTAATATCACTTCAAGAATCTGGAAAACATGTTTCATTGATTTTGAATCATTTCGTGACCTTTCAAATTTAGAGATCATTATCACTCAACAAGTATTACTTAGTCAAAGATATCTAATCAACTAAGGACTTTTATATTAGCCTCAAACTTTATATTGCACTAACAGGTACACACTAAATCTACGCATCACTTAGGGTCTATAAAATATCAATGTCCACTCTCATCAACTTACAAGCCAGAGGTAAAGTGATTGAAGTCATGAACACCATGACACTCCCCAGGATGGAAATCACCATGTAGCTGGCCACCATGATGGCGATCATAAAAGCAGTGGGATTCTGCCTCTTGAAGTTGTTGATCACAGCTTTGTTCTCCCCGGCCCACACCGAGGCCATAAAGACGCAGGACACCACGGCCACGGATGTGAACATCCCCAGAGGGTTCAGGAACCTGCAGGACAGCAACACAGGAGGCACGTTTAAGTAGACTTTACAGCGCTGCGATGCAGGTGGCATGTGTAGTCACTGGCTCCACCTAGTGGTTAGAAACGGTCTGTACAACAACATGACCCCCTGACTGACATAGATTGACAATCGAAAATGAGCATCATTTTATGTAGATTTAAAAGGATCAGTTTCCCATGAATAATGAAATGTAAAATGAAATAAGACCCCTCAACTAGATTAGTTGACTGCCTGATTGGTTGGTCGGCAGAAGGTCGATCTGCAGCTGCCGTTTCTGATCTCCTGACTTTTTGTAAACAAATGATTTGTTAATTAATCAAGAAAATAATTGGTGGAATAATTGATGACAAAATCAGTAGTTGCAGCCCTAAAACTCTTTTCAAAACAATATATTAGATCATATGTTCACACCAGACTGAGACGCGCACACACGCACGCACACACGCACGCACACACGCACACACACACACACACACACACACACACTCTCTCTAGTGGAATATAAGTAACTACACTTTCTCAAGCATGCAAATTACAAATTCAAGGTACTTTACTTGATAATTTCAGTTTCATGCAGTTTTATACTTTTACTCCATTAACACGGTACTTTTCACTCCACTACTTTTATCTGACAGCTTTAGTAAGTTTAACATTTACAATCTTGAATACCCTTTGTGTCCAATGGAGACCACGTATATCCAGCTGTGTTGATTTTGAATGTTTCTTATAAACTGAAGGATTAAATTTGAAAAAGTTCTTATTCAGGACTGTTATCTGAGCTCATGAAAAAGTGACTTTCAGAAATGTGTGTTTTTTTTTTACAGTGAAGTGATGATAGAAACATATGTTTATCTTATAGAATATGATGCATTACTATAGATTAAAGTGAAGAAAAAATTAGCTCCACCTTCAACATACAGCAGTAAAATGCAACACACACATTAATAATAATGATCATGATAATAATCAACTTTATTTGTATGGCACCTTTCAGACTAGAAATGCAGCTCAAGGTCCTTTACAGCAAGAAAATGACAGTGTTTCACATACAAACAGATATAAAGGAACATTTGAAAATATAGATAATAAATGAGATGCATAAGAACAGGTAAAATGCAATGTAAAGAGATATGTTTTTAACTGAGCTAGCTTCCCTGATATTTACAGGTGGTGTGTTCATCAGCTTTGGAGTGTAGTTGACAAAAGCGGAATCCCCAATTTTCTTTCAGCTGTTGCTGAGAACCTCCAACATTAATGCAGCAGGAATATTAATCCAAAAATATCAAATACTTTCAGGGTTTTCCCTCTTAATATAAAGTTTTGTGCACCACCACAGCCGAATGTATGAAAGTGGAAAAACTAACTTAAGGCTTTGTCATGAGCCTTTTCAGGTGTTGTTTATTTATTACCTGCTCTCAATTTTTTTTTTTTTTTTTTTTTTTTTTTTTTTTTTACACAGATATGGTATTAGTAATGGTCAAAAATGATGTGAAATTGCATACTATTAATAAAAAAAAAATAAAACAAATTGTCTTGGGGAAGGACCCCTACACCCCCCACTAAGTACACGTAACTAAGTCTTCTCCAAACTTACAGGGAGCATTTTACTGCACAATGAGTATATTCACTTTTAATATTTTAAGTACATTTTGCTGCCAATACTCAAATACCGGAGGAGGATTTTTACAGTATGGAATTAGTACTTTTACTTAAGTAAAGCAGCCTGAATATTCCACCCATCAGCCACGACATTAGAACAACTGACAAATGATGCATAAAGTATAATACAGCCCCATTCAGTTATATGGGAGGGGTGAAAAAAATATGAAGAATACCTCTCAGGACAACCCAGTACAGTTCAATAGCGCCACAACTCACAGTCTCCAAAATGATCATTAAAATGAAGCAACACCTCACTCAATCAGATTCATTTGTACATTATCCTTGTGAAGGGAAGATGTGTTGCTCGGTTGTTGCATTGTACTTAATGGTTCACCTTTCAGTGGTTTCTCTGATCAGTATACATCAGAGGCACTTTATCCGTTTACTGCTCCAACAGTCATTCACACACACACACACACACACACACACACACACACACACACACACACACACACACACACACACACACACACACACACACCTCTGTTGTACTCTGCGAGGCCAGATTGAAACGCTTTGTGTCAAATCCAGCCTTGGCACGGTGGCGCGATGTCATCAAGTCCATGAGCTCAGTTTAAGTATGACCCAGGGCCTGTCTCACACAATAAGTTGAACTTATTCAGGCTCTCTTTAACGTATTTGGCATCACAAACATTGGTAATCTTGGATGCAAGATCATAAAAACATATGGCAGTACATTTTTTTTTTTTTTGAATGATTTAGCTCTAAATTGTATTCTTCCGTTGTACTTATTTAATTTCTCTGTACGTTTATACAGAAATAATCCCTGCATGCTGATGATGGAGGTGTGTTATAAAATGCTCTAGAATGCAATAATCTTCTTGCGGTTGTTTCCAAAATGGACGCACAGAAAATCACAGGGTTTTTATCAAAGGAGTCAAATAAATGGGTCAAAGTTCAAAGATTTCTGCTTTTAAGAGTCAAAACACAGGATGGACTCGTTGGCAAATTTTCCTATACTGGATTTTCTTCCTAATCAAGGGACCAGAAGCAGCTGATTAAGCTGCTTTTTTTTTTTTTTTTTTTTTTAAATATATATATATATATATATCTCACAAGTGTCCTATCTGCAGTGCAACAACTGACTACACAGAGGGCTTATGAGGCCTTCATGACCATTGCAACAACATGTCATCACGCAGGTCAGCAGACTGACCATGACACAGACTGGGCATCACTATTTTTAGTCAGCTGGCCTTTAGTTGGAACAATTAAAGGCAGGATGTTTCATACAGGGGAGATTTAACCTCTGATCTCATAGGCTGCCTTGTATGGTGACAGCAGATAATAGACTGGTTCTTCAAGCTCCATTCTTGGTCTGTGTACACCTCATGCTGACAGATCTTGATTTGAAGTGCATGACATTGGTTGCACGCCTTCCTGTTCCTCTGTCGGTGCCCGCAAGTTCCTCATGTCATTGCATTTTAGCACTACTTGAAATGTGTGAATCATATTCCTATATATATATATATATTTTTTTTTTTTAGTTTTTGACTTTGATTGCCATCTTGACCAAATGTACGAGAACATAACGGTGCATCCTCCCTCTCCACCCTCGTCTAGATCCTCTGATCTAGTTTATAACAACAACGAGGCGACAACCCGTGAAACTGCGAGACACACGTTGAAGAGATAAACATCAGTTTAAACACCACAACAACTGTTTGTTACCATTACGATGACTTACCCGACAACGAGGAACACCGCTATGGCCAGGGCCAGATAATTTGTTTGATAATAAAGCAGGTTGCTGACAACCCTGTTGTTCCATTTCGCCAAGTCTTTCACGTCCGGTTTGGCGAATCTTTCCGAGCCGGGGAAGAAGTCGCCCCACGGTCTGAGCGGCGTCACCTCCACTTTAGCCATTTGCCTCCTGCCCCGTTTTACTGATCTGACAGTCCGCAGCAACAGACCTCCCCCCGGAAATGTTCACCTGGAACTACAACCGGGAATCTCGCGAGGGCTTGTGACAACGCGCGGTTCTTAAACCGCCGCCTCGCGAAGTCTGGTGAAATCTCGCGCTATTTGGTCAGCGAGCGCACGTTTTGGGAAGTCTTCCTGTAAAGCTTTCACGGGAGATGACGGAGATAATAACTGCGTTGTAGTAAATCCTTCACACAAAAAAAAAACAACAACAACAACTCGCTTTAAGTCGCAGGTCAGTTGCGCCACTGATATTTGGTACGTATGCGTTGACGTGTCATGTTAAAAACAAAGTGCACGCAGAGCGACTTTTTTAACAATATGCAGCGAGCTAGCTCGATAAAAGCAGACAAACGTGAAACGATGCAGAAGAATCGCGACGACGACTTTTCTCCTTTTCTCCTTCTCCGTGCAGATGTGGAGCAGACTGTTGAACCCTTGTGTGACCGGTGGAGCGCGTTTCTATTGGAGGAGTCTTTTTACCATGCGGCTGAAGACCAGCGAATTCCGGTCTCTGTTCACTGATGGGATGAACACACTGGCAGGTGAGCTCCAGCTGTGGGCGGACAGACAGACAGACACAGACACACAGACGCGAGCAAAGCACCGGGACAACGTGTGCAGGGGGGACTTCATAGATGTACCCCCATTTGATCGTCATCAGCTTGTTTTGATCGTTTCAATATTACGTTGTAGTGAAGGTGCTCACAGTTTACGAAAGAAACTAAAGCTAGACACGTTCTTTTCTTTCTTTTTTTATTATGCAGATATATATATATATATATATATATATATATATCAGTATTGCTCTTTGTCACCTGATAAATTAACAGCATAACTTGACTGCAGTACATGAATGCTTTAGTTGCGTTTGAGATCATTTGAATAATTTGAGCCAATTATTAACCAAATATGAAGTCAATTATGACTAATTGTTATTGGTAATAGAGGATTTCTCAGATATTTGATCAAGACTAGCGAATAGGTTGTTGTTTACAGCTGGAACTCTGTTATTAGACTGCATTGGGCTTTCATAAAGACGAGATACTTGCGTGGATTTTTGATTACTAACAATAAGATATATTATCTTGGAAAGTCTACAGTTTGACGAATGTTTACAAGGTGGCTTTTCTTCCGTTTTTGTCGACCTTGGTTTGATGTCATTAAGCCAGGAAATCTGTCATTCTCTGATAATGTCTGTTGATAAATTGATTTCAACCTGCCTGAAGAAAATCCCTCTTGATTAAAACGTTGGCTGGCAATTAATAATGGAATAGTGTGGGAGCGCAATGGTGTGCAGACCTTGCCCTCATTCATGCTGTGAAGATATTTCTCTTTAGGTCCAGCACCTGCAAAAAAGTTCCCTTGGATGACCCTTTTTCCTCCAGACATGCCGCCCATGAAAAGTTCTTTGACTCCTCTATGTGTGTCTGGTCTTTCCAGAGGTGTTTGAGAAGCACCAGCATGAGCTGAGGATAGCTGGAGGTGCTGTGCGCGACCTGCTGTCTGGGAAGCGACCTGAAGATGTGGACTTTGCCACCACCGCCACTCCAGATGAGATGAAGCACATGTTCCAAACTGCTGGGATCAGGATGATCAACAATAAAGGAGAAAAGCATGGGACGATTACAGCAAGGGTAAGAGACCGAACCGTCTGAAGAAGAAGTAGCCGAGGCCTTTTGTTTGTAAAAGCTGCTTTAAACGGGACAGAAGTAGCTGCCAGTTAGTTTACTGTGGCAGAAGATTAAGTAAACTCACCCTCTTTAATGCTAATTAAAGTTTCTTGAGTTTAAAGTATTGGATACGACATGGAAAGGGCCGTGGTTAGATTCAATTTGTGTAGGTTTACATGAATATGGACAGACCTTTGTGGGAGTTGTAGCCCACTTTCACACATACCACCTTATTTTTAAGGGTTCAAAAGTACTTAGTTCCTACTAAAGGTTTCTTGAGCGGCTATGTTTCATTTCAATATTAGTTAATGCACAGAAAAGCTTACACTTGGCTGCCATTTAGATTAAGGTGCAGTTGTCTGGAGTAAAGAGGTTAGAGTTAATGCAAAATACTGACCCTAAAAATAAGCAAAAACCAGTCAGTGATATCTGCGTTTGTATTAATTATTTAAAAAAAAAAAAAAAAAAAACACATGCACAATGTACGGCCAAACCAACCAATGAGCTTTTTAGGGTGATGAGGAAGAATATCCTTGACGGGCTCATTCACCTGATCTCATTTCAATTGAGCTTCCAAACTAAAGGCAGAGAGACTTTACGAGAAGCAGGAAGGTGCGAAGGTGGCTGCAATGAAATCTTGGGAAAGAATTGTCTATGGCGACAAGACTTCAGGGAGTCATTGACTGCAAAGGATTTTCCACAAAAAATTAAATATATTGTCATTGTTTTACTCGATGTGAGTCTTGTCGACTGTAGTATCCTCTACTTTGTGCTGAAGAACAAAAAAATGGGCAATTGTTTCAGTACTTAGGATCTGTAAATGTAAATAGCTTAAGGAACATTTAAAGAAATGTAATTGTCCAAATAAGTGAACAGTTTTATTGGACAAAGTTTTAAAATTAATCTACAGATACAAATACACAGATATTCAGTAAACGCACCAACACAGACAATGGAACACCTAATTATACAAAGATCATTGTAATGGTGTGTGTTGGTGGACCAGACAGATGTACCCTCACTCAATTACAAAAAGAGGGTCTTAAATCTTGATTTAAAGATTTTTTAGAATTACAATTATCCTGATGGATTGTGGGGCAGCATTCCATTAATAAGCAGCCCAGTAACAGGAATCTCCACCACTGATTGATTTTTTTTTTTTTTTTTTTTTTATTCCTGGAAAATGTAAATAAATTCCATCTAATGAGCAGAGGTAGCAGGCTTGAGCATACGGCTCCATAAGCTTGGAGACATATAAAATGGTAGTATTACCATGTGCAGAGTGTGACACATCTATACTGTATGGGCCTTTTTGAAATATCACTCTTGAGTGTGTGTGTAGACACTTCAGAATAAGGGCATAGTATGAACTAGCACATCATTGGCGTTCCATCACAGCACCATGAGTGCAATCCTCTCCGTGCCTCTCGTCACGCGTTTTATTTACCGGTTATCTTTCATAGCTACACAATGAGAACTTTGAGGTGACCACGTTGCGAGTGGATGTTCAGACAGATGGACGTCACGCAGAAGTGGAATTCACCACCGACTGGCAGAAAGATGCTGAGCGGAGAGACCTCACCATCAATTCCATGTTTTTGGGTAAGTGCCTTTGTACTCGACTGAATCTGAACAGAACTGTGCTCAATGATGACTTGGATGATCCCTTTCGCTTTGTCCTCTCTTTACTCAATTGTCATTTTTAGGAATTTAATGTCAAAATTCTGTTGACTTTCTTTCCCCTCTTAGGGCTTGATGGCACATTATACGACTTTTATAAAGGACATGAGGATCTGCAGAATCGGCGAGTGCGGTTTGTTGGCAGTGCTGAGCAAAGGATTAAAGAGGACTACTTGAGAATATTGCGATATTTCAGGTAGGTGACCTCATTCACTTTCACATCACCCAATTCAGACTATTGACTAAAAAAGAGGGAGCGAGGTAAGGAGCTAGTGAAAAATGATATCGTCTCCCTAAAGTGTTTGAAGTGATCGCATTGACTTTAAATCGCTCCTTTCGCCCCAGGTTTTACGGCAGGGTGGCTTTTGAGCCGGATGACCACGAGCCTGAGACACTGGCCGCCATAAGGGAAAACGGTCGTGGACTGGCAGCTATATCAGGAGAGAGAATTTGGGTGGAACTGAAGAAGATGGTGGTCGGTAACCACTCTGCTCATCTGTTGGAGCTGATGTATAGTCTGGACTTAGCTCAGTACATAGGTGAGAGACGGGGCACAGATAAGCATTGAAAGGACTGTTAACCACAAGATTACAATAATACATCTGCATGTTCAGCCTTTGTCATTTATCTTTTTTTTTGTGTTTGTTTTCATTTTATTGCTGAAGCAAGACAAAGAGACAAAACTAAAAAATAAACAATGAGTCTACCTTTACGTTACAATTTTTTTTTTTACTTTAAAGGGAAGACCCTGTACAAGTTTTTGCACAGTTTGAGTAGCACAGTTGTGCTCTTCCCTTCTGTCCCTGCTCCTCCTCAGGTTTACCAACAGATGGCGATGTTGACGAGATGAAGCGAGTGTGGCAGAACGCCAAAGACCACTCTCCTAAACCCATGACCATCCTGGCTGCCCTGTTCCACTCCCCAGAAGAGGTGGAGAAGATGGACCTCCGACTGAAGGTGTCCCGGGAAGAGAAGACTCTGGCTTTGTTCCTGCTCAAACACAGACGGCAGCTCTGCAAGAGTGAGGAGGAGACGGACAGCCTCAAACCTTTCACTGACTTTATTATCGATGTAAGTTTCTGCCTTTTCTAGTTGGTCCGTGGAAACAATCAGATGTCTCTGTGTGTGTGTGTGTGTGTGTGTGTGTCTCTGTCCATTCACACACACACACACACACACACACACACACACACACACACACACACACACACACACACACACACCTCCAGACAGAGACGGAATTCACCATCTTTCACTTTAACACCATTTAAAAAGTAACTACAAGTATTAAATGCATGTGATGGCTGCTCGATGATCCATCTGTATGTCATATGGTGGATTGTTGAAGTAGATGTCATAAGACACGCTTTAAACATTCAAGTTTAAATGATTAACTGATCAACAAAACATCATTTTGCAACTGTCTTTACAAAAATATTTCATTCATTTTAAGGAAAAATAAGGATAGGTTCCCAGGCTTCATCTTCTTAAATGTGAACGCTGTCTTGTTATTTTGTTCTCGATGCCAGTTAATTCAATATTTGGACTGTTGGTCAGACAAAATAGTCATACGTCATTTGCATCCATCATGTTGGGCTGAGACTGAGATCGGCAGCACTTCCTTGGAGAACAGTTCATTGGGAGAATGATTGTTAGATTAACTAACCCTGCGAATAACTGTATTTACGGCCTCAATAGAGAAATCATCTATCTCACTTCCCTTCTTATTGCTGGACATCAGTCCTCCTGCATCCATCACCCACAACTGAATGCACCATGTTCCCACGCATGCTAATAGGGCTTGGAGAAAGGCATTGCAGGGAACATTTATAATCACTAACTAGAATTGGGTTCCAACAAGCCAAATCAAAGTGGGTTCCAAGACGGTGAAATACTTTCTTTTTTTTTTCTTTTTTTTCCTAAATTGAATAATCCTCCTGGCTTCCTTTTTATAATCAGAAAAGTCTTATTTCCAGAACATTTTGATAGTCCTTGAATTAATTCAAATTCATTTTATTTATTTATTTGATTGTGATGCAGGTCTGGTTGCTCTATAAATACTGTGAAAGTGTCAAAATGCTCCACAGCGAAAATGCACACGGCCTACATTCAGTAATTGTGCCGTTTGGGCATCGGTAAGTTTGTGATGTCACAAACTTGCGCTCATTTTCACATGTCTGCCCTCAGCACGGCCAGCTGTCCGACCTTTTTATGTAGAAGAAAATATGGGGCGGTCATTCTGTCGTGGAGCAAGCAGGCTTCAAGACAGATGAGCTGCGGTTGGCTCGGGTGTGCATCATTCAGTAAAGAGTCAACCAATCAGAACAGAGGGTCATTACACTCAATATGCCTTAAAGACGGTAACAAAGCATCCTGTTGGTAGATTCCCATGGAGAGGCTTAAGACTGAAGGTGATGTAACATTATATTGAGATGGTTTTTGGTACTTAACATGTATATTTTAAATAGGAAAAGAAGGTAAGACTAGATTCAGCTTTGATAACCCTAAACCTTCCAGTGACCTAATGAGAGGGAACCCCAAATAGAAAGAGACACGGAATGCTGGTTTCCCTCGTGGCTCGTCTTGGCTCATCGACCCGATCTCCGTACTTGGGTTTCGCTCTGGTTTGCTGCAGGCTGTGGGTCAGGTGGGAAAATATCTGATCAGACCCACACCTACAGTGCCCTGAACCGTTCAGCTGAATGGTCAAATACTAACCTCTAAATTACTTGTCGTTTTAGAGTCGGGAGCTTGATTCCCAGAGTAAAGTAATGGAGCTGCTAAAGTATCAAGGTGAGGAGAAGCTGTTCTCAGAGCTCAGCCAATGGTCCATCCCTCGCTTCCCCATCAGCGGCCACGATCTGAGGAGGATGGGCGTCACCTCAGGCAAGGAGATCGGTGCCACCTTACAGAAGCTCCGCGACATCTGGAAGAAAAGTCGTTACCAGATGGACAAAGATGAACTGCTTAGTTACATAAAGCCTTAAATGAGCCAACAAGCAGCGCACGATTATAAACTGGACACTTACCGCAGCTGCATTGTTCTTGTTAAAGCAGCCCGATGCTTATTGTTGAAAAAGGACACTACAAGAAGGGAGACTTCAATACCTGCTGATGAATGCAATTTCAGCCTAAATGACCCGACGGCTACTTTTGTTGATTTGCTTTGCTGTGTAAGCCTGAAGATCACGCGCTATGTTGTATCTCAGCATGACGGAAAATGCGTAGCACCACTGATTTTAACTGTAGGTATTATTACAGAGCTCTGATGTTTGTGTTAATGGTAAAATTGCCCGATGCTCAGTCAATCGAAATCCTAAACTTTATACCATATTCACTCATTAGACTGGTGAGACAAAGGAAGATGAAAAATGGAGGTTTAATCTGTCGTCGATACTGAAATACAATATCAGATGGGATGCAATAGACACATTTTTTTCATTGTTAAAATAATGGAAAGCAGAAGTATGTGTTTGTTTTCTTCATCTTAACTGCAGTTATACCTTATGTCTTTACTTTGTTTATTGTGCAGAAGATTCTGCAGTTCTATAAAAAGGTGATCGTTTTGTTGAAATGACTCATGGTGTTTCCTCTGTGAATGCTTTGTAGAACAAATTTCTGTCTTTGGCACTGTGATAAATACATATCTTGTGCTGGAAGGAGGTTGCTCCTCCCTCCTGCAGAGAGGGGATATAAAACCCAGAGCTCTCCTTTACCAGCGCCACACTTTGTGTCTGGAGAAGATCAACAGTTACTGCTTCCTGGAAATTCATCTTGTAAACTTGTTTTTGTTTTTTTTAGGAGTTAATTTTTTTTCTTAAAATGTGAACTTGAAGCTGCCTGCTAACACCTTTTTTTTTGTATTTCAATACCTCTACTTCAGCTGGATTCACCTGGAGTGGTTATGTAATCAGCTACTGTGCAGTAATTGGGGTTAAAGCATGGCTTGGTTAAGTGTGAATCTCAGTAATATCACACTGGGGAGTACAGTCTATGGTGATGACCCTCGAGATGAGCGCTTGGCTCAGGTGGAAATTGCTCTTTTGTCCATCATCTTCATCACTGCAGGAATCCTAAACTTTGGGCTCTTGTTGGTGCTGTGGAAGAGCAGGAAGCAGCTCTCCAGAATGCGCGTCTTTGTTTTCCACCTGTGCGTCGCCGATCTGGTGGTCACATTCTTCCAAGTTTGCCCCCAACTCATGTGGGACATTACGGACAGATTCATCGGTCCAGATATATTGTGTCGCGTGGTAAAGTACCTGCAGGTAGTCGGGATGTTTGCGTCCACATATATGATCGTAGCGATGACTATAGACCGGTATCAAGCCATTTGCAAGCCCATGGTAACTTTCCAGAGGCGCAGGGCGCGTCTGAACGGTCCGGCGTGCGCTGCCTGGTGCGTCTCCCTCATCGGCAGCCTCCCGCAGATCTTTATTTTTTCTCGGGTCGAGGTCGCCCCCGGTGTGTACGATTGTTGGGCGCAGTTTATTAAGCCATGGGGACCGAGAGCCTACGTGACGTGGACGACTTTGGTCATATTCGTTCTGCCGATTCTCTCCGTGATCGTGTGCCAGTTGCGCATCTGCCGCACCGTGCACATTAACTTCCACATGAAGACGCACCACGTCGGAGAAGCGATCAGTAAGTCGCTGTCCTCCAGGGCCAGCAGCGTGGCAGGGGTGTCGAAGGCGAGGGTGAAGACGGTGAAGATGACCGTGGTCATCGTGCTCGCTTACATCATCTGCTGGACGCCTTTCTTCACCGTGCAGCTGTGGTCTGTCTGGGATGCCGAGGCGCCCACTCAGAGTAAGATCACACGCATCTCACAACATGGGGGGGGGGGACAAAAAACGAAATAAAAGAAACATTTGAAGATTCCTCTCATTTCTTCCTCCTCCTGTGTTTCCAGCGGCAACATTCACCATCCTGATGCTGCTGGCCAGTCTGAACAGCTGTGCGAACCCCTGCATCTACTTGCTGTTCAGCGGGAAACTGCCCAAGAGACTGGTGACTGTGATGTGCGTGGGGCAGCCTGATCTGGAGGAGTCCATGCAAGAGGAGGCCACCATGGTCAGTTCCCTGTAAATCGGCTTCAAGAGCCTGTCAGACTGCAGATAAAAGTCCTGAGACTACTCAAGAAGTTATTTTTGCTTGTTTGTGGGTTTTTTTTTTCACCTCAGGCCTGTTGAACACGGTGTGAAAATACAGCCGTCTCATGATAGAAGTCATGTAAAGACAAACGTTCCAACAGAATCATTTTTCCACTGTAAATGATCAAACAGCACATTTTGAGTACAGTATACACTTTTGTAGATATATTAGGGATTATACGGGTGCTATAAAAACCACGATTATATGATATATTTTTAAAATGTCAAAAAATATTTCGATTTTTTTTTTTATTTTTTTTTTTTTACCAAAGTTGCCAGTTGGTCTACTGAATAATCGAAACAGAAATATCTCAACAAATATCGGATGAATTGCCATACAATTTATGCATGTAGAAATTCATGATGCACAGAGAGTGGTTTTTGGTGACTTTGATTTATTCCCTCGAGTTTTCCTCTGGTACCAACATGAGGTTTACATTTCTGGGTTTGAGTAACACATCTCAAATACCTTTAAGAGAAAATACCTTTAAAACTACATTCCAATCAGTCTGACTCGTGCATCTCTTTGTGTTTAGTGCTTTTGAACCAGACTTTTGAATTAAACGGAGCACTAATCAGATCAGGTCATTAACAAGCATGACATTAAATGGACAGACTATTTGCATTCAGGATGTTACTAATGTTTCATTGCATGTGATCTTTTTTGAGGTTGTGTATCAGCTGGTCTTGTGAAATGGTGGTAATTCTCTAATTTCATTTGTTTAATTTATCCACATCATGTGTAAAACAAGTGCTTAACTAAAATATGTCATTTCCTATTTATTGTTTGTCCTTTTACCTTGATTATTCAGTCTACTTTACATCCGCATGTGCATATGATCATATGATATGTTCAAGGCTTCAAGATACTCAATGATAAATGTTACATGTTAATAAATGATTTCAAATACTTTTTCCTCTCAACCTCCAAGGAGGGATGGACTCTAAGGTGTTGCCAAATAAACGGTTGTGACTTTTGATCTGACTGTTTGCTTTTTTTCCCAACAGCACTGTCTTGTTGAGAAAAACGTCCTTTTGGATTTCAATTTGAAATGTTTATTTGGGCTCTTGGAAACATCTCACCCACACAGACTTTTCTGTTTGTCTGCAGTTTATTCCGTTTTTTTTTTTTTTTTTTTACTGCGGGCCTCTGCTTTTCTGCTGAACGTCATCTGATAGTATCCTCATCTTCCACTTGGAGAATGGAACATAAGAGCAGCTATCAAGTGACATACAGAAATAAGTTTTCATATGTATGTGCTGTATTATTATATATCATATCTTTATAAGAGTCAGAGAAGGAACATTGCAAAATCTGGCATGGCAATTCTTTCAGAAATGACGGGGTAAAAGCTGTGAACGTCTTGACTAAAATGAAATGTGTCGCAACGTTTCTGTAAAACTGGTCCGCAAATGCATCATTATATGCACAAGGATATACACTGTCATCTTTTCAATAAGCTGATGAAGCGACCTGCCAGATATTTTCCTTCAATACATCTTCTTTTACCCTCATCAGCGAGTGCCTGGCATCTGGCCGGGACTCAACTCTGACCTTTAACGCTAATAGAATGACCAGCAGACACCACGGCAGCATCCCCAGCCGCCAGACTGTCGGAAAGGGGGAGGTGAGCCGAGGTGCAGCTCAGCTGTCGTGGCATCATTCTTAATTTAAAGCACTCAACATACAACCTACAGTCTTAAAATTATTAATCATAGAGAAAAACTTGGCATTCAACCTTTACAAGTGACAAATGTTTCAATATTAGCCAGGTCGATTTAGCTTTACATGCATAATTAGATGGACATATTTTGACTTGTGTTCTACAGGATTTGTTTGTAGAGTGTATTTACACAAGAATGTATTATTACTGCACACGCACTTAACATTTACTTTGTAATTACCTTGAAATAAGAGCGAACATAAGACTGTTTTACTGTACAGTCTGCACGCTAAATAGGTACAACGTCTTTACAGTTAAAGGAGGTGACTACTTTGTTCCAGTGAAAAAGAGGTTTTGCTTTATTTTACTGTCTGTGCAAAATGTTGTAATAATAGGCCTTTCTTCCACTCTTCTTTGCTGTACGACACCAAAAAGTAAAGCCTGACTGATATCGGATTTTTTTGGCCTATTCATACACCAATATTAGGTAGTAAAAAGAAGTCTAATATTACATACCGACCACTATTCTTTGAATTCATATAAACACATTTTTAACACATAGTTTATTGGCCACACTTGTTACACCTCCACCTGACTGTGGTCATGTTTTTCTGTTTAAATTTAGTTTTTTTTTTCCTGTTTTACTTTTGTTTCTCACCCTCCCTTCTCATTTCAGTTGTCTTGATTTCTCCCCTCGTACCTACCTCCGCCCTAATTGCTTCCACCTATGTCCAATTGTCTTCCCACCCTCTTGCGTATCTGCATGTTTCTGTCAGTCAGTGTCGGTTCTTTGTTGTCCACTGCGCTCTTCGTTCCAGGCCCCCGTGTTTCCCAGAGTTCCTGTGAGTGCCATGGTTTCTTAACCATCACCCAGCTAGTATATCAGTAAGATCAGTAAAGATTAGTAGCTGAAACATCTGGAAAAAGTGTTGTCCAGTAAACTTCAATGATTGTCTGTTAAATATTAGGCTCATTAATTGTTTATGAAATTACGAGATATGCAGAACATAAAAGCTGCTTCATCTTGTGACATCAGTATCTATCATCAGAGGGATTCTTTATTGATCCCAAATTGACATTAATGTTCTCCAGAAGTGTATAATAAAGAAAAATATACCACACATGATTTCATTGATATTGTTGGCCACATTTGTTGCCACTATGTTGTCCCATTTTTTTCTGCCTTGTTTCCCAGTGATAATATTACTGTTTGCTCTAATTGTGTTACAACTCATTAAAATTAAACAGGGTACTGCAAATTAGAATACAAGATGCTACAGGACAGACACTTAGCAATGACGCATACAGAAGTTATACAATCAAAAGCACCTGCTGGCATTTATGCTTTTGCTGCAACCAAAACACTCCATCAAAGTGTTCAGGTGTGATGTTTAATGTGTTCTTCTCATCTATTGAGCCTTGCACTGACTGTCTGTTTTCACCCAACAACAATTCAACAGAGTCTCCTCAGCAGGGACTTTTAATACCTCTAAAACAAAGCCTGAACGAATCTGTCTATCTTTGGAAATAAAAGACACCCCAGAATACTCCATAAATGTTGCGTCTGTTTAGGCACCTCCGCTTCATTGTTTTTTTGTTTTTGTAGGTCCTTTTTGACAACAGAAATGTAAATTTCAAAGATTTACATTTACATTGATTGGATAAAAGTGCGATAAGTGAGATGTTTATCATCCCTACTGATAACCTAGTACATCCGCTGGTGGATGATGAAGGCATTAATCAAGAGACAATTTCAAGAGTGTAGGTAGGAAATAAATTGTGTCCATATCGAGCGGCAAACTACCCTGACATCACCCACTGGTTTGTTCACTGCTGTTTTGAAGCCTTAAGTTTGGCATTTCCGCTGTGCCCATCTTAGATTTTTAGAGCCAGAAGTGACCATATTTTAGATTATAGAGGAAAGCTGACTTTACCCCAGGCCTGTCAATCAAACACATACCTAGTATATTGCTCCTTGAGGCCTAATATCTAATTATTATGGAATTCTTTTCAGATAGACACTGATCAGAAGGAGTGGATTTATCTAATTACACCATAATGACTTCATGAAGAAGTTGATTGGACGTTTACTGTAGCCAGAGACTTTTTGGAGCCACCCCTGGCGGCCCTGGGTGGTAATGCAGTTTAAAGCACTTCTGCTTTGGCTTCACTTTTTAGAACTTGAAGCTACATACGCTTTATATACAGTTTATGAGCCACACTTAAGGTCAAGCAGGGTGGACATATATTTACTTGACAGGGTGTTGTTGGGTCATTTAAAAACTACTTTAACCCTGATGGTTGTCTAATAGTTTGTTTTTGTACTTCTATTTTACATTAAAGTCTATGACGAATGCCACTTGTTTTCCCCCAAATTTGGGAGGGGGCATGTTGGAGGCCAAATCCCAGATGTGCCAGTCTAATCAACAATGGTATCTGAAAATCTTCAGACTAATTCACTTTTGGACTCTTTATCTATTCAATAAATATGACAAGAAGCTCGTAACCACTGCACTCTTCCTACAGTTAGATGACAAGAAGACAAAAACTATTTTCCACTGCTAATTGTCACATCTAGTCCTGTCCATTAAGTTTTCTGTCTCTTATTTTGCAATTTTCTGGTTCTATGTCCTGTTTTATTTTGGTACTTACCTCCTGTCTCATTGCAGGTCACGTCCCTTCCAGTCCTTTGTGTTTTCCCACCTTCTGGGATGGTCTGCCCCGCCCTGATTGTTTTCACCTGTGTCCTATTGGCTCTCTGTCCTCCTGTGCATATACACCTGTTTTTCCCTCACTTCTTTGCCAGTTTGTAGCGGTTCCTAGCTGTTTGTTCCAGCGGTTCCTATCTGTGAGGTTGTTTGTGTATGACCTGAGTTTAGTCTTTTTTGGATCTTTGCCTGCTCCTTGCCTGTACTTCTGCCTAAATGGATTGATTACTCATTTTGACTTCAGGAAAGTTTTTTTTACTGTCTTTTGGATTATCACCTGGACAGCCTGGGGTTTTTCTGAACTGTTTTCAGTCAAATCTGTTAACCAAAGCTCTGTTTCCGAGTCGTGCTGTTGAGTCCTACACTTCCTGCCCTGTTACACTAATTCTTGTAAAGACTGGCCTATATTTTGAAATATGATAAGATGAAACTATAACTCTAACAACTCTTCTGTTATGTAGGCAGACATACATAATACTTATATGGTCAAAAGGCTATTTGTTGAGACTTTATGATACTTGTTTAAATTAAAAAGGTTCAGCGTCCCAAATGTCGTGTTTGATTTTTACAAAAGAAGCCACATATGAATCAAAAAGCATTATTTACACAACACCATAATTATCTGCATCTGGCAAACTACATCTTTTTAGAAAAAAGACTGGCTTATAATATCACGGTGTACGTCTTTGCCAGGTATTTTTGTCCCTCAATGAGTCAATAAGTAGAGTAAACTGATGTATGTATATATATGTTCATCAATGGACACACTGCATTACAGCATCTGGAAAAACAAGCTGATGTCCAATATGCATTCATTAGTATCCCATAAATAATCCAACACATGTGTATTGAGATTCTTTGAAACATCGCACGTCTCAATCAGATATCCCTGTGATAATATATTCTTCAAATGGATGATTGGATTAGCGTATTTATGCCAAAGATGCACATCAAACAAGGGAGAAAACTAGCACACATACATACACACACACACACACACACACAGCAGAGCTGGTGTCTCTGAGGGGTTTTAATATTGTGCAGGCGTGAGTTTCCCATGAAACCTTAAAAGAAAGTGCAAAGATGAATAAAGTAGTGTATTACTCATGTCCATGACCTCAACTTAATTACAATGAAACAAGGCTGTGAGTTCATGGTGGCTGCTGGTCCCAGGAATAGGTCCTTATTATCGTCCACGCCTAAGGGATGTGTCCATTTATCTGAGACACTATTAAACCCGGATGACGGTTGTAGTGGCTGTGAGACAATTTTCTTCACAGGCTTGAGGAAAGCAAGATCAGGAAGTCACTGAGCAGTGTGGGCATTACTCTTAATATAATTAGCCTATTAAATATGGTATGTTTTCTTGGTTTGCTGCTTTGTGTAACAATAGCTATAATGAAGATATCTTTGACAGAAACTATATTAGAAATGACAAATAAATAACAAGTTTTGTAATATAACAAGGTGAAATGAATGTTGGCTCCTAAGGACCCTGTTAAGATGAGAAACGTCTCTTATTATAAGAAGAAACTGCAAAACTTCTGACCAGATGTACAAAGAAATCCCATTTTAATGTGTCTCCTCTATTGAAGCACAGATACAGTGGGTACGGAAAGTATTCAGACCCCTTTCAATTTTTCACTCTTTGTTTCATTGCAGCCATTTGCTAAAATCAAAAAAGTTCATTTTATTTCTCATTAATGTACACTCAGCACCGCATGTTGACAGAAAAAAAAACAGAAATGTAGAAATTTGTGCAAATTTATTAAAAAAGAAAAACTGAAATATCACATGGTCATAAGTATTCAGACCCTTTGCTCAGTATTGAGTAGAAGCACCCGTTTGAGCTAGTACAGCCATGAGTCTTCTTGGGAATGATGCAACAAGCTTTTCCACACCTGGATTTGGGGATCCTCTGCCATTCTTCCTTGCAGATCCTCTCCAGTTCCGTCAGGTTGGATGGTGAACGTTGGTGGACAGCCATTTTCAGGTCTCTCCAGAGATGCTCAATTGGGTTTAGGTCAGGGCTCTGGCTGGGCCAGTCAAGAATGGTCACAGAGTTGTTCCGAAGCCACTCCTTTGTTATTTTAGCTGTGTGCTTAGGGTCATTGTCTTGTTGGAAGGTGAACCTTCGGCCCAGTCTGAGGTCCAGAGCACTCTGGAAGAGGTTTTCTTCCAGGATATCTCTGTACTTGGCCGCATTAATCTTTCCTTCAATTGCAACCAGTCGTCCTGTCCCTGCAGCTGAAAAAAAAAAACATAGCATGATGCTGCCACCACCATGTTTCACTGTTGGGATTGTATTGGGCAGGTGATGAGCAGTGCCTGGTTTTCTCCACACATACCGCTTAGAATTAACGCCAAAAAGTTCAATCTTGGTCTCATCAGACCAGAGAATCTTATTTCTCATAGTCTGGGAGTCCTTCATGTGTTTTTTGGCAAACTCTATGCGGGCTTTCATATGTCTTGCACTGAGGAGAGGCTTCCGTCGGGCCACTCTGCCATAAAGCCCCGACTGGTGGAGGGCTGCAGTGATAGTTGACTTTGTGGAACTTTCTCCCATCTCCCTACTGCATCTCTGGAGCTCAGCCACAGTGATCTTTGGGTTCTTCTTTACCTCTCTCACCAAGGCTCTTCTCCCACAATTGCTCAGTTTGGCTGGACGGCCAGGTCTAGGAAGAGTTCTGGTCGTCCCCAACTTCTTCCATTTAAGGATTATGGAGGCCACTGTGCTCTTAGGAACCTTGAGTGCTGCAGAAATTATTTTGTAACCTTGGCCAGATCTGTGCCTTGCCACAATTCTGTCTCTGAGCTCCTTGGACAGTTCCTTCGACCTCATGATTCTCATTTGCTCTGACATGCACTGTGAGCTGTAAGGTCTTATATAGACAGGTGTGTGCCTTTCCTAATCAAGTCCAATCAGTTTAATTAAACACAGCTGGACTCCAACGAAGGAGTAGAACCATCTCAAGGAGGATCAGAAGAAATGGACAGCATGTGAGTTAAATATGAGTGTCACAGCAAAGGGTCTGAATACTTATGACCATGTGATATGTCAGTTTTTCTTTTTTAATAAATTTGCACAAATTTCTACATTTCTGTTTTTTTCTGTCAAGATGGGGTGCTGAGTGTACATTAATGAGAAATAAAATGAACTTTTTTGATTTTAGCAAATGGCTGCAATGAAACAAAGAGTGAAAAATTTAAAGGGGTCTGAATACTTTCCGTACCCACTGTATGTGACACAAATGACACTCAGGTGGTTTAGGTTCATCTGGCATGAAAGTTAGTTTCAAAGTTAGACAATGTCCCTGGATAGAGGTCACTAATGCAGTTAACAACTTGACTTTTTTTTTTTATATACTTTATAGACTTTTATACTTACCGCCTACCGAGATGTGACTGGTGTACCTCAGTGGCAATAATTGATCCGCATATTCTTTTGCTGTGGGTCTGCTTCTGATGTGCTTCCCCAGTAGCTGCTTTGTGGCAGAATGACAACAACAAAAAAGCCACTGATGAAAAAACCTCACATGTGGACTTTTGTAGAAAGACTGTAAAAGACTTTAATGAAGTGAAAGGTGGGTCTATTCAAGTATTACTAGACCTCGGTTAATTTTCAGGAAATTATTGGCGCAATCGGCGCACATACAGCATGTTTGCACCAAAACTCTACAGCCGCTGCCATTGTTGGAACTACTTTCTAATCAGGCTGCCCTTCAGAGTGGCTGTGCAAACCTTATTACAAACAAGGTGTCACAACCTGCACCAGACTCTTCGCCATGTTTTTTGTTTTAGTTCACTTTATTTCCTGTTTTGTTTTTGGTTTCTTATTCTGCTCTTGTTTTCAACCTGTGTCGAACTGTCTTTCTGCCCTCTTGTGAATATAGTCTGCGTATTTCTATCAGTCTGTGCCAGTTCATTGTCTTTCGTCGTGCTCTTCGTTTCAGGCGTCAATCTCCCCGTGTTTACCCGAGCGTTTTTTCCTAGTTTCTCTGGTGTTTGATCCACGTTTGTAGCTTTGAGCCTTTTGTCTAGCCTTTTTGTACCGTCACCTGATTGTTTTCAATTTAGTAAGTGAAACACAGTATGCCAAAAATACCAGGATGCCCGACTACATCTATTAGTATTTTGCAGTATGTAGGCCAGCTGGGGTCCAGAGCTACATTCTCTTCAGGCAGGACATGGAAATTGCTCTGCGATGCCCAACCACTCTGAAAGAGCTTTTGACCTTTTTTTTTTTTTTTTTTACTAAAGCTGTGTTTCAAATGGCATTCTTACCTTAGTACACTAAGATATAGTACTCTTCAACCGGGTAGTGTTGTCCCGGTGGCAACCAGCAGTGACGTCACCCAATGGTTTGTGAACGGCTGTAATGAAGCCTCGAGTTCAGAATTTGGCTTGCGCCATCTTGCTAGTCCCAAGAAGTTTGGAGCTGGTAGAGACCATATTTGGGCAAGCTGGGGGGAAGTGAGAGGGGGATCTGACTCAAACTGATTGGAAACCCGGCGATACTACTTCCCACCTGCCGATAGCCGTAACCTGACTGCACCAGAGGCATGTCAATCAAACAGACACGCCCCCAAAAACAGGGCTTTTTGAAGCTTATTATTTAATTACTGACGGGATTATTTTCAGGTGGAAGGCCAGAAAAATAATAAGAAGGAGCGACTTCAGCTAGCAAAACCGTGATAACTCATGGAGAAATTTTGTTGTTAGAATTTTATGAGGCTATTGAATGGGAGTCTATGTAGATGGAGGCTTTTTGGAGGCAACCTCTAGTGGCACCCGATGGTATGGCAGCTTAAGGCACTTACGCAGCGGCCTAATTTTTCAGAGGCGGAAGCTACATCCACTTTTATATACAGTCTACAATGTTGTCCCAAATCACACTCTGCCATTTTGCTTTTACAAGAAATAACTAACATTTGAATACATCACCCACCAACATATCTGCAGCTTTGTTTGGTTATTTTACTTAAAAATAAAAGTGTTTTTTTCCCCTATGTTTAATGGAAACCATAAACATACTGATGGCTTCTGTGAAACAGCAGTATGGTGGTACGTAGTAAAAAATAAACACTTTTGTGAATTGTTCTGCAACAGCTGGAGCTTTATGTTGATGGTCCTTCCCTTTCTGCTATGTAGCTGTAATGGTGACCATTAAGTGTGGAAAGTGTCCAGTATTTCACCATTTTTGGACTATTTTGAGAGCATCATCCAGGTACTTATAACTGCATGTTTTCATACATTTCAGTGGGAAAGCACTTATGCACTCAAAATAGTGAGTGTTCGTACATAAGGTTGAATCACAGCTTCAGATTGGTCAACTGCCTTTTATTTGTACAATTTAGTTTATTTCAAATGCTACTTTAGTCTTTATCTGTTTATCAGTGTCAAAAATGCACTTACCCCCGCTGTGATTGGCTGCTCCAAGAGATTAAAATGTAAAAACATTTTACCGCTAATTGTTTAAACCACAGTAATAACTGAAGGTAGACAGAAAACTTTTCTTGCAACTGAGCCGGAGTCCCCTGTAGACAAACATCAGCAGCTTCTCCACCCATTGGTTACACTTTTCCCTTATTTGGAATGGAGCTTAGCTCTTTGTAAGATGGGCATTTAGAGTAATGTGAGTTCCAGCAACTCTACAAAGAAACACAGTAGGAGATACAGTAACTGGAGGTACACAGCAATACTGCATGATTGACTGCAAGATTGTTTGTGTTATTGACGAAAGCAAGCTGAGAGCCGCAGGAGCAGCGATAAAAAAAAAAACTCCATTATTAACCTCAATGCCTACTATACGTCAAGACCGACTCCAATTGAGGTATAACTTAAAAAGAATTGAGTCTAGCTGCACAGTGTACACTGGTCAAACCTCATCAGACATGGCGCACATTTTATTGAGTGAATAAAACGAATATGAATAATGAAACGACCCATAGAAGGAAAGGAATGGTGTCAAATAAAAGAAGTATGAACATGTTTCCACTTTATATCAGTGATCAATATTTTACTACAAATCAGTTCCATGCGCTGATCCTCTGTTATGCCATTTGATGACTCAAGATTACAAACTGCTTGGAACACCCACTGCAAGTAAATTAAGGAAGCAAATATTAATAGTGATCTTGGCAGGCTGCAAAAGAAAATAAATGAGCAATACCATGACAGCATGGGGATGTCAAGCCACACTTGACTGTTGTAGACTTAATGAGAAACACAGCTGTGGTATGGCATATCAATAAGACAGAGGCCGTGATGAATTCCAAATGAGATTCATATTCACGCATTAAATTCATTTTTCATTATTTAAAATCTGCCCACAAACCTGAAAAGCCTCTTAGCTGTCTCAGGAAAAACGGATGGAAGTCACATTCGATTTTAGTGCCACTCACGTGTGCGATCCATTCATTCTGTCTTTGTCAGTTTTACATAGACTGTTTCAGCGGATTCATTCAACAGCAAAGAAGTGAAGCTGTCAAGGAATCCCTTGATGGCCTTGCTACTTAACTTAGTTATAGTTTAGCTTTGAATGTTTCTTCAAACAACTAAATATTGTAATATAAAAACGTAATTTGTTCTTGAGCTTAAGACTTTAAGAATAAATAAAGCTAAACCGATGATCAGGCTCTTGTGCTCGCTGTTGGCCCCACCACAATCTACTTGTGATAATTTCACCTCATGCATTTATCTGACTCATTACTCCTAGATTGTATAACAGGGAGAGAAACCAAAGACATCATGTATTCATAGGTCATCTAACAAGCAATTTCATTGAGCATTCTTCCCAACACTGCAAGGCGATTTTGACACGTGAAATAGATCTGTATTTTAATATTTAGTTTTTGGATTTGGTGTTTGTTAAACTGAGCGTTCGGTGAATCTGAGCTGTTGCTTTCATTTCATTTCTTCACTCTGAACGGAGTTCCAATCAAACTGCTGTCGAGAGGTAGCAGCATGCACACAAAGGGGAAGCATGTGCAGAGGCTGCAGCGAAATACCTGCTGCATGTAAATGAACAGCATGTGCCATGCGGAGCACAGGTTCATTAGCGTGAGGGTGAGTGAACGTTGCTGTACAGCCCATCAAAACATCAAACCTCAAACATTCATTGCTTGAGGGGACTGATGTTTTAGATATGTTGCCAATATGTTGCTTCCATTGAGTTTTGCACACGTTTCAGCAGTGTTAGGAGGGTTACTTTTGATATGTAATAAGATCACTGTTGAAAATGTCATAACAAATTTAACAATTTTAGTCACTTTATTAAAGCAATTAACTCATCACATTTGATGGCTTTTCTAAGAAATGTTTTAAATTGGGCAATGAAGCTTAACAGTTCTAAAAGAAATAATCTTAAACTAGGGAGTGTAAACCTCCCAACAGTGCTCAACATTGATTACTGTCAAACCTTTATTAAAAGTCCTTGAATTGAAATTGAAGAGTTTTGTTTTTAAAGCATGCACCAAAACAAATCTCAAGTATGTAGATCTTAACCGACTGCAGTAAAGGAAAAGTGTTCCCATAACCTCAAACCAAGTGTTAAAGAAGCTTTGTCTACTTCGATGCTGGCGTTTTAACCCAGGAGTGACCCGGCTGATGCGCTGCACTCTAACTTTGTGTTGCGTTCCATAAATGTCCGCAGGCTGTAATTCATATGGAGATCAAATTGCATTTATTGCGTCCTCCGTGCATAAAGTTGATCCTCCATAATTCCATCAGAAAGAGTCCACTGAACAAACACATGCAGAGAAAGAAACTAGTACTAACACGGTCAAAAAACATTTACCTCTCCGGGGTCAAACACCTGCCCACATTTACCTTCTTATCCATATACCTGTGTGCCCACAGCGCCACCCAATAAGCACACAAAATTATATTCAGGATATGTAAGCAACATTTCGCTCCTAAACCAACTCAACATTCAGGTCAACTCCATGCTGGGTGATAATCAACAGGGCTGGTTACTGGTCACAATTTTTTCACACTTGTTCCTGAATGACTCTTTTTAAATACCACTGCCTCTTATCTGACAACATAGCTAAGAGTGCATTGGTGTGGTTGGTTAGAGCAATGCACATTGATTTAATTAGCAGACGAGAGTTAGTGCAAATTCAAATAAGACAACCAATCAAGACAAGGCTCAAAACTTGAGCGTATACTGCTAAATGTATGGAGCCTGTCCAAACGTAGACAGAAGACATGCCTGCGTGGTGAAAAGATGCAAAGCGACAAAATGGACGTCATATTCTGTATATACTGAAAAGAACATATTTTGAATATATTTGAACCCCTTTGTAAACACGAGCATTTTGAATAGTAACTGCAATTCAATTACATGTTTTTTCTTGTTGACTGATTAAAGTACCATTAGAAACTTGAGATGTGAGAAATTATTTCACAAGTATCAGTTTACAATCAGTTAAAAGTGTAAAACCACAACAAACATCTTCATCAGATGATAGATGGGTTCTGAGATTGCATTTTGGCCAATGGGTTACACCTCTTTTGCTCTCTACCGTGACCATTACAATGCAACGAAAGCTTGCTCAAATATGATTAGTCAGTGCTACTCACACTCCAATGGACTCCAAACAGAAACCATATAGATGTAGTAAATTTAGTTTGTAATTTCATTTCACAACTCCTTTACAGCTAACTAGTTACTACCCAACATGCATTTCAGCACGGCCTTATTAAATGAGCAACTCCATTTTTCATACAGAATGTGTGCAATCATTGGTGTCCAGTGCATGGCAACATTATCACGTTTCTCCTGAGACTATGCTGCTTACTATTAAATACGTCATTTACTTTGAAAGGCACCTGCAGATGTATGTGGTTGGCATGGCTACCGGATAAAATCCCCTCCATAAGTGCCAGTGCTCTTTTAATATAAATATAACTGTTCTGCAGGTGCACTAAACAACATTCCTTACAAAAAGCACTTTCTAGCTTTGTGGTACCTTGATGTTTTCATAAATATAGTGTGTGGTTTGTGTGCGTGTTATCAGGAGGAGAGTAAGCCATATTTGCTGTGTAGATCATTGTTTTATATTTGCTGTGAATCTGTTGCTTTTATATTGATTTTAGCATGGTTTGTTTTTATTTGCGTTGTGGTGTTTTAGTTGCATGTTTTTATAACCTACGATTTTACCAGGCATACTATTGGACACTATTTTGACCTCCAATAAAGCAGATTACAGTCACTGATCCCCTGCACCTGGAGAGGCTCATTTGATCTACAGGGAACAATCGGGAGTGCTGGCAGTACTGAACTGGCCAACAGCGTCGCAGAAGGGCAGGATCTCCCCCCCCTCCCAGGTGGACACCAATTACTGGAGCCACTATAAAGGACAGACTACAGCACAACAGGAAGGCCAGAATGAGAGCAAGCAGCACAGCAAGGCGCAGAGAGAGCACCAGGAAAAGTGGCCACGGACAGGAGGAGGACGTAAAGATGACAGGCGGTGGTGTCAATAGTGGTTGGAGGTGCTCTGGAGCGGACGAGCGGCCGAACCAGAGGAACCAGCCGGACCCTGACTCCCCTCCTGGTGCCAGGCTTTTACCTGGTGTTGAACTCTTCTTAATTTTGCAGTAGATCCCTTTCTAGCTGGACATTTAACTCTTTTTAACTTGTTCCTTTCTTCCACTGGACTTTTAACAACTTAATTGCAGTTATTTTATAGGGTTTTAGATTGCAAATAAAACATTTTTACCATCTTTTAAATTATGTCTTGGTGATCCCTGCCGCTCTCCCCCCGATTTTAAAAGAACCTGTGTTTTTATGGAGACCTAGACTCCCCAAACTAGCTGGCGTTGTCAGGCAACTTTTATCTTCTATTTTGTCAAGTTATAGTCGATTTAAATTATTGGATTTTAAATCCCCTCCCTACGGGGGTGACGTGTGTGTGTGTGTGTGTGTGAGGATTTTGGGTTACCTCCCGGGGTTATGTAACTTTGGCTGAGACCAGTTGCCTCAGTGCAGCCTCTTTCCCATTATGTGCATGGGCTTGGACTGGCAGAAGTAATTGTCAGATTCAAGACATCTTCACGTATCAATCACACACCGACAATCTAACTCTTGCAATTTACTGAGACAGACAGCGGAGAAACAAGGCAGAGGGGAACTTATGGATCTCTTCTTTCTGTTGTGAAAAGGAGGCAATATCCAGTCATGAGTCAGAGTCGGTTAATTTGCAGAGCAGCACAATTGAAAATGTTTTTGTCAAAAGAGAGCCTCTGGGGTTAAGTTTGTGCAAGTAATTACAAAAACTACGATAGGTAAATCATACTTTGCACAAGGTTTATTGATTTTAAAGATTTTCTTTATTTTCAGATTTGTATTAACATTCGGATAGTAGAAACTATCCATGGATCATTTAAATGGATATTTGAACCTATCCATGGTTCATGAAATAAGATGAGAACTATTTAAAGGCTTACAGCTGATCTGCACTATTCCCTTCATCAGAAAATGTGTATAATGACATGATGTGTCTCCACAGACTCGAGAGTAAATTAAGTGCAGCGCAGTAGAAATGCTGTAAGCTTGAAACTAAAAAAAAAAATCTATCTACCGGCAAGAAGTTAGCAAGGTCCATTCATGCAAAACAAATTTAAAAATGCAACCTCCAAAATGGACATTAACCTCCACAGAACAAGGACAAAATTAGACACATAATTACTGCAACACCAATTAAAGGTGGGTGTCCAAGGGGCAAAGAAGTATCTTAATTGTTGGCTTTGAAAAGAAAAGAACACAGCGCCATTAATTGCAGATATAGTTGGAATGGAAAGCAAAAACACCTTTTTCTGGTTTCTCATTTTAGAGAATAAAAAGGTAAAAAAAAGAAAAGAAAAGGGGGGCTATTGGGCACCTGTCCAGCTGCAATGGGCTATGTAATAACTTTGCTTTAGTCCAGGCTGAGATCCAGGGGTGAGAGGACATGGTAATGCAGCCATAAGCTCCATTTAAATAGGATCAACAATACATGGGGAAGGAGGAGAATGAAAAATGAATTCCGCTTCTGTGTGAATTAGCTCATTGTTTTAGATGACATTTTATCCATAAGAGGATATGGTCTGTAGCAGACATGAGCATTTCACAGGACAAAAGCCAAAAGCTTCCCTAGGGGTGGTGCAGGAGAGATAATAGGTCGGAAACAGCATGAGCTGAAGGAATCTGCTACTTTTTCTTCTGTTGATATATGCTCTCCAAATCTGCCAATTCTGGTCAACAGACAAACTTACCACAGAGGTGAAAAATATTTTTTAAAAAAGCACATGCTGCTTTATTAATTATTACGGGAGGGGGTAAAAAAAAAAATTTGGCACCAGAAACTCACATTAAAAATCCCCCATGGCAATGGCCAATATTTGGGGGATTCTGGTTTGGCCATTGAAGATACAGATATCCGGGCCAAGACTTCCTCTTCCGCTTCTGAACACCGGTTGTTGATTAAAGTACCATTAGCAACTCGAGACGTGAGAAATGATTTCACAAGGATCAGTTTACAATCAGTTAAAAGTGTAAAACCACTACAACAAACATCTCCATCAGATGATACGAAACCTTGCTCAAATATGATTAGTCAATGCTACTCAGACTCCAATGGACTCCAAACAGAAACCACGTAGATTCTGGTACTAAAATCGAATTTAGATGCGGATGTCTGTTTGTAGAGATTAACTCAAACAGTTGGAACAGAGAAGATTGAGTCTCAGCAGATTCGGTCTCATAGTGGAGATCTTATTAATTCTTTGTACACAGCGACAGAAATGGATTAGAAACAGATTGGTAGTGTTTACTCTAATTTATCTCTATTGTGTTGACTGACACCAAAGTCTGATGTCTCTGTACCAGTTCTTTGCATTCAGGTTCTGGCAAGTCAATGCTGTTGAAAGACTGTATTCAAATGAACTTCTTTTACAAATGGGGCTGGATAACAACTGAGTGGTAAGACATGTACATTAAAATGTTCTGGTTGTAAAGAAACTTCTTGTCTGGGGATTTCAATTCTCAAGTTTGACTTAAGTCATGAAAAGTAAAAACTGTTAATCAAACTATTTACTATTCAAACTAATTAATGATCCTTATGAATCCTTTTGCACTAATACATCTTTGATTAGGCTCCTATTTAACATTTGCATTAAAGAGCAGCGTTAGTGGTGCTATAGCTCCTTCCCTTATACCCCCAAGAAACATCCACAGTTTATACCATTTTAAGTTTTTTTTACATGTGAATACTATAATTTGAAAAATGTATTAATACATTAATAAAACAAACCGGTTCGTTTTTAGACTAACTACGGGCCAACACAGGTGACCTGATTCAGACAATGGACGCAGCATGTGTTGAGCTCCCATCAACCAGATCGAGCGCATTTATTGGTAATTTAGCATGAGCGAAGTGGGGGTATCGTTATGGATCGTTTTTTATTCCATAAACGTCCGTGTGTGGAGACCCAGTCAAAACTTGGGAACGAGAGTGACTGACAATCTAACAGGGCTTAAACAGACGGTGTTAATAAGAGTCATGGAGTAACAGTCACAGACCAGGATGGAGAGGAAGAGGACGTGCATGGCCATTTGGGAATTAGCAGAAGAGTTTTAACTGCGGATGGTTGGATCAATATGCATGGTGAGAATACAGCGTGTTCAAAGACGCAGCGTTTCGATAACCTGCAGTCTGGACTTTGGAACCAGTAACCTGCCACAGGTGGCTATAACCACCATGAGAACACGGGCCTCCGCACTCAACTACTGCAGACGGATTGTTTTCTTATAAAGATGTCCGATGGTAAGTTCATGATTATTGTAGCCTGTTGTTATGAGACCCAAATGCACTGTGTAAACTATAAAGCCTAAGTCTGTTGTCCAGTTGTTGAATCCTCCTGGGCTTAGACCTCAGGTTAATGTTGAAACTATTTTAGGAGCAGTTTTTATAAAACCTTAGTAAAAACTTGGTTTCTGGACTATAATAACAGCAAGATAAGTGAAGTTGTGAGCAACAGTCTGGCAGAACCAGGCTATAATTTTCCCCTCTCGGTTGCCTGTTATACATTTCATGCATTTGGTAGTTGAAGCACAGATTTTGACTCCATGCAATGCTCATTCACTTGACATTATATGTGTTGAATGGAGTACTGTTGAGTCATTGGTCTGGGTGTTGGTATCTGATATTGTGGCATAACTGAGAAATTTGTTTGTTTATGTTGGCAGGATTGTGAAGGTTACATCTATATGTCTCAAGCTGAATATCTCTCCTTGTGTTTAACACAGAATTACTTTACCTGTTACTGAGCATGGACTGCACTTGTGTAGGCACACGTGTGTAGTGTGTGGAGGAGATGCAAACTGTGGTGACCGGCACATTAAGGAGAAAGCCTAAATGTCTGAACAACATCATAGCATCAGCAAAAGAAAATCGCTGGCCCTGCCCCTGAGAGTGACTGAACAGCAGAAAAAACTGTTAATGGCAGATCTACAACTTTATGGCAAAAACACATATAGTTAAAACATTTTTTGTTAAAAAGGCAACTCGGTTTGAATTTTCTGTTGCTATGAATTTGGTCTCGTGCTTGTTTCAATGTCTTTACTCCTTTTCATGTTTGTAAATGTCTCTCGAGTTTGTAATTCACAACCTGAACCGTCAGGGTCGAGCCAATCATGTTGGCTCAGATTATGAATTATTCCAGTTGGTTTGAGAGGGTCTGGCTCTATGCTATGGTGGATACATTAACTTTGTGTAAGGGGGTAGGAGGCTTTCAACAGTTGTAGTTCTGATATGTGTCGTAAAATTGCAGATGAGGTAAAGTTAAAAAAAGAAGAAGAAAATAAATGAACCCAGAGGAGCCTTTGGTGAAACAACAGACCGCTGTTCTGTAAACAGCTGCTTCATAGCCAGCGGTTCAGTTTGCAGGAAAAATGTCAGATTTTGTAAGTGCTGCCATTATAAGAATTGTTAGACCACGCCGAGGCTATTACAGATGGAAAGAGGCATATTTACACGAGTGCAGCATAGATTACATTTTTCCCTACATCTAGCTGGAATGAGTCTCAAACTACCTCCTGAGAGCAATCTGACGTCAATCTTGCTTTGAAGATGTCTTTGTTGCATTTACGGGGTAAATTAGAATAATGTGGCACACTTTTTGCAATTGACAGTTCAGCAATATTTCAATGTGAAGCCCACACAATATAGTCCCTCCCCATACCATTCACAAATCTTTAAGATATTTTCTATGATCGTTTCAGAAAGAAGATGCACATGTTACACTTACAGAAGATAATGGAATTAGATGAGTGTACCAAATTGTCTCAGGTAATTATGGGACAGTTTAGGCTGGAATTCATGGCATTCATAAGGAGGATGAAAAGACGCTGCTGAATTCAGCAAACAAATTGAGATAAACAAGGGTGATTTAAGCTTTAAAACTTAAATCACCCTGAATTATCCAAAATTGTATTACTGCACAACCTGGTAGGCAATAGACAGTAATCATTTGAATGATGTATTGTAGATTAAATTACCAGATGATTTATTACAAATCAAGCGTATATATGATGGACAGGTAGCCAAATCTAATTGGCACAACATAATCCTATAATATAATTTAAGGAAACTGGGGCCTGTCCTGAACTTTGTAGAATAAATCATAATGTGAAAATCTGGGAAAACAAACAGGAGAAACATGGAAAGTTAACTACAGCTGTCCAAATGTTCTGTGTGGAACTCCTTCAAAATGAAGATGAGGTGCAGTGCAAACTCTGCAGGTTATGCTAGCCGATAGTCAGGGTTGGTGGTGAATGGTCGATTAATAATAAATTAGTTCATAGCAATATTAGATTCAGTCTGAACACTAATCTACCTATTGAAAATACAATGTTGCTTTTTCCAGAGTGTATGATAATAATCATCGATTCTATTTTCATCCAACCTGTGCATCTAAACTTTGTATTAATAGGCCAGAATTGAAAAGGTTTTCTTTCGTAGCAGGGTCTCTTGTTGATGCTCCATTTATAAACCCATTTATCAATCACAAGTATAACCTTGGGCAGCCAGTGAGCAGAAGCAACCCAGTTTACTACACTAAAATAAACATATTTCACCTTGCTCCTTAATAAGGAGTGGTTTACCCTCCTCTAGTCTCTCAGTGGATGTCAATGTCAACTCTATAATACATTGTTTCAATGATTATTCTTTGCCAGGTTCAGAAAGAATGTAAAACACAAAAGACTCTCCAGCTCTGTTTTCATGCTGTTCAAATAATTTCTTGTTGTCACAATCTATTTATGAGGAGCAGTAAACAATTTTCCCAGGAGGTGGCTATTTGTCTCTGCAGAATTACTACTTAAAGAGGAATAGGGTTTGTGTGCCACCAGGCAGCATTTCTTAGCCCATCAATTTCAGTGGACCACAATAATTGTATGTGAGAATGAAGCAACAAGTAGGTACTTAAAATGTCACCGAAAATGTTCTTGTTATAGGGCAAACCACTGCTACTCAGTGTGTACATAAAATCTGCGTCTGTGTCTGTGTCGTGCGTAGGGTTGTAATGTATTGACAGAGCTGACTTTTGCTGCTGTCACAGTTCATATTGTACAGTCTGATGGCAGTGGGAAATAAGCACTCTGTCTTGCTGCTAAGCCTCAGGGGGGAGGATTAGGCTTTAATGTCAGTGCTGGTGGTGTTCTGTGTAGGACATTGTCAATTTGTCAGCCCACCATTTTGATCCAGACTGAAATATCTCAACATATGCTGGTTAGATTTTGAAAGCCTTTTGCTTTGATTTGGCAGCTATTCATAAGCCTCGTCTTACCAGGCTAGACCCTGTGGCCACGGTGGGTCTGGCCAAACTCCATTAACCCTTAGAACCTGATGGAAATTGCGTCCAAATACCTTCTTGGTTGAATTGCACAGCTGGTATTCATCACAGAGTAATGCAGCGCATATCCTAATATTAGCATCTTAGTTCGAGCTGTAGCTTTAGCATGTTGACGTGACTGTAGTGCTTGACTCAAAGGACCACTGTTCAGTTAGCACGTCAGGAGAGTCTTTTGTTCACACATTCACATCTCACCAAAACACACACATCACAATCATAATCAATAACTGATGAACACGTTCTTGAAGTCTTAGCATATTCAATTTAATTTTGAGCCTTAATTGATGTGTGCATTTGACAACACTTGTCTTTTGTAACTGGGCATGTTTTTGACATGTGATATACCTGAACATGAGCTGACATATAGTCCGAATGCCTTTTTCACAGAGGTGCTACTGAATAGCAATAAAAGGAAGGGATTGACTTTAAGGTTTGCAAATATGTGACCTAGAATCTAAGAAAAACGTACCATTGAAGCGTTAGGTTGCTCATGCTTGACCACTATAGCTTCTCTTATTGACAACAACCTGCACTAATCCCACAGGGGAGAAAGCCTCCTTCAATGAAGGAAATCTCAATAAGCGTCATGTTTAGGGTGCAACAAATTGGTTGACCAGGCCCACGTGATTCCTTGGAAAATCACTAGTGCACTCTTAGGGGAACAATGACTGCTTTATCTCTTAAGCAAGGCATTTAGCTTGGGGAACACTTTTTTTTTTTGGAGCATTGGCATTAAAAATCAGCTTTTAACACCATCAGCTTGCTGTCTACCAGCTCTAACTTGTCACCCCTACAACCATAAATAATCAAGTATGAATAATTCAACTGATATATATGCATAGCCACAGATTCATTTTAAAGGAACCATCTTTACTAATGAAGCTGTCATCAAGTCCTTTGTCTGCCTAGTCCAGATAGACAGTGGAAGCATGGAAACGAGCCAAACTCAGCTGAGGAAATCGATGGGCAGTTTTTCAAGCCAGCAATTATGTGCTGGTGAGTAGTCTCGGAGCAGACCCTGTGAGAGTCAATGAAAGAAACTATTAAGGTGGATAACTTGCCATCAAACTTCAAAGATAATAGCAAGTCACTGGGCCCCACTCAGCAAGACATAATGTGTAGGTCTATATCGGGTAAGACTTGAAAACCTATCCATACAGAAAGAAAATAGTCGCTGATTATTTCTAAGAATCTTTCTGATTGCTCTGGGCAAACGTTCATCAAATATTAGTATCTGCAGACATCCTGTTCTAAACCCATACCAATCCCCCACATGCACATGAAATGTACACTACCTTATCTGAACCCTTTGCTTAAATTTAGAGAGACCCTCTCTATAGAAACAAATAAATTGTAGTTGAGAATATCTATCTATCTATCTATAGATAGATAGATAGATATATATGATGTTTTTTTTGTTCTTTTTCAATATTGAACCAAAATGACAACAAGCATAGCTGAAATCCACTGCATTCAATAGGTTTTGAGATAATTTTACGAGTTTAATTGGCGATCACGTTATTTTTATTGTTTACAAACTAAGAAACTGAGAAATCATTTTTCTTTAGATTTTCACCCCTTATTTTCACTCCTCCCCAGCTCGTCCAAATACGATCACTTCTTACTCCAAAAAACCAAGATGGTGTCAGCCAAAATGCCAAACTATAGGCTTCAAAATGGTAGTTCACCAACCATTGGCTGGGTTGCTGCTGGCTGTAGACTTAGTTTTGTTCAAATGTCATTTCCAATGCTTCTAGTAAAGAGATCTCCAACACGTCGCTCGCGAGCTACCTGCAGTTCGTTACCTTGTTTCTGAGTTGCTTTAAAAGTTCAAACAATAAGCAGCATTTCCCATACATAGATTTACTTGGGTGGGTCGCCCAGGTATATTGGTGTTTGACCAAATATATTTGGCTATCCAATTTAAGCATGTTTTATTTATTTATTTATTTATTAACCTGTCCGGGAGGACAACGCTATCAATATGATTGATTAACGAGTGGACATTCTCCCCTTGCTCTCTTTCACCTGTGCATAAAAGAAGCCTTTTCAGCTGGTTTGGGTGGAGTTCAGCTTTGTGAATAAATGTTACTCAACACGATTAGCTCTTGGATACTTTCATTTTGTCAAAGTAGCTCAGAGAGGAAAAAAGGTTGGAGACCAGGTCAGGATTCCTGTTTTCCTCCTTTTTACCCCCGAGCACCTCTCCTCCTGTGTCCCCTCAGTCCCCTGTCTGCTTGTGTTCTGTGTCCTCCTCTCCTCACCTCCCATGGCCACGCCCCTCACCGGTCCCAGCAGCTGCTGCCGCTCACCCCAGATCACCACCTACAGGTGTGCGGCATTTCCATGATCACCTCCCCGGACTACATGTACCCTGCCCCTGCCTCTGGTTGTAGGTGCATTACTACAATTACTACTATTACAACTAGAGACTTCTGGACTGCGAGTTACTGCGAGTGCCAGTTGTTCACCGCAAGGACTGCCAGTCGTCCGTCCGTCCTGTTCCCGTTCTCGTTCCTCCTGCTCCTGCTGCTGTTCCTGCTGCAGCTCCTTCCCTGGTTCCTGCAGCAGAGCTACCAGTCGGAGCCACCAGTCAGTTGAGTTGCCCTCCCGACTAGGAAGGAAATAGACTGTTATACCTGCGGTTCGGCCCGATGTCCTGCCGGCTGCATCTCCCCGGATCAGTCGGTTGAGTTGCCCTCCCGACCTGGAAGCAAGTGGACGCTGTAGGTGCCACCTTTTGTTTGTTTGTTTGTTTGTTTGTTGGAATAAAGGCTGTATTTTGGAACTGATACCCGAGTCTGTGAGCCTGCATTTGGGTCCTGTTATACTCCACCTCATAACACCAATGTTCTAGTAGCGCAACAATATTGGAGATGATACTTAATGCTTTTTTTTTTAGGAGTACTAGTCCTTTAAGATTCTGGCATCGGACATTATGGCAGCAATGGGTGTCTAAATTCAACATTCCTGTTCCTCATCGCACACTGTCGCACACTGGAGTCAAAAGGCACGTAGGGGTAATTCACCGGTCTTTCATGTCAACACTAGGCTTAATTCAAAGCTGCCTTGCTGGGATGAGCACATGCCTCAAGCATGTGACATGTGTCATAGGGACTTGAATAGCTGACAAGCTGTGGGGTCTGTGCGGTAGAAAAGAGAAGAATTCTGAATTGGTCTCTTAACCGCTCAGTGGTTGTGAGAACCCATGAGGTGAACATTGTGTAGATAGCCACAATATCCGTCAATACTGACACCTTTTTCTTCCTTGCATTTCTTTTTCTTTTTCTTTTTTTTTTTTTTTACTCCTTGCTGCTTACCTGAATACCTGTGAAGGGATTTTTTTTTTACAACAAAAAAATAAAATACTAAATATCTTCTTTGTCCCGGATTAATGGGAAAAACAAATAATCAAAAATCTTTGAGATACTGATACTTATTACTAATGTTATTGAGTGGAGTCTATTTTTTTTAAATGAAGGTTTGAATTATGTTACTGATGAATCCCATACCTGGCAGGGATCAGGCAGCACAACAATGGGTCATAGCTGCCAGGCCATCTGTTCCCTGACATTGACAGACATAATGCAGTTCTTCATGTATTCACTGGCATACCGAACAAGTCCAGTTATTTTTGTCTTGAACAGGAATCAATACTGTGAAAATCTCCATGAAAGTCAATGCATATTCACAAAATCCATGTCCCACTTTTGTATTAATGCAGAGGTGAGCTGCATATCAATAGCTTTTCTTTCATCGAAAGATGAAGGACCATACCAGTCTTTGTTTTTACCTCTTGTTGCTTCCCTTTTTATCTCTCCAAATTGCACATGCAGGGCATACAATGCATCAAAAATGATTTCTATAATAATTTTCCGAAGACAAATAAGCCAATAAATCAATGCATTCACAAGTTTTCTTCTTATACAGAATATAAGCTGTGATTGTCAGATATAGCATGTCTGAAAGCTGAATCTGCAAACCTCAGGTGTCTGAAAGCTGATTTCTTTGCCACCATGCCGATCTATACTTTTTGTAAATGATAATGGTGAATTCATTGAATGCTGTTTAACTGTCCCGTTTTGGAAGTGCAGGATGCAACAAAGTCAAATACACCCATATGTAATATCATTAAAATGTTAAAAGATTAAACATTGTATCATCTTACAATCGTTGGAATATTTTTAACTGTAGTATATTTGATATTGTGCGCAATTAAAACATACTACATTATGTTTTAATTACAGTATGTTGACTACATTAAACATACAACCGCAATGCAACAAAAGTGAGTACATCTGTGACCACTGCAACACAACTGATAACACATTTAATTTTCAATTAATGTTCATTACATTAATAGGGCTATAAAAGAGCTTGTGAACACTGCAGCTTCCTCAGTTTTGGCCTTAGGTGTGTTTAATGCATGGCTTCACATACCTAAGGAAGAAACCAGAATTTGAAAGGTTACAGAGAGAGGGGGGGGGGCATCAACGGGCTACTGCACATACAACTGAGACACAGCAGCAGTGGGTAGGAGGTTAAAAGGTGCAGAGGTCATCTATGAAAAAGGACTGAAGTTTAGTTTGTAAAAGTGTTGATGTCATGCAGTCTTCTCTTAGTCTGCTTTTACAGCTGTGTTACCACTCAGTGATAATCCAAAGTGTTTAGGTTGGATTACAGAGTACAAGTACTCCATATACAGTTTCCATATTGTATGGCCATACAGTGATACCTTGGAGGTTGAATAATACATAAAAAAATTAAAAAAAACTCAAACATTAGCATATGTTGGAAAATGATCAGGAGTAATGTAACTAAGTGGTAGCCCAACGTGATGTCACCCATTAGTTTGTAATCTCCCATTTTGAAGCCCCCAGTCAAAGAGTTTGGTTGTTACCATCATGTGTTTTTTGGAGCCAGAGCTGACAATAGTTGGATAAGCTATAGGGGAGGAGGGGAAGAATCTGACTCACCTGAGAACACTGTGTCCGTCTCAAGTATGTTAATCAAACCAGAAACGCCCCCAAACAGGACTCTCTGTGGGCCTATTTTTTAAAATTAATGATGGAATTATTTATCAATATTTCATGAGAGAAGTTGACACTTTTTTAGTGGAGGTCTATTGGAATCAGAGGTTTTTGGAACTAGCCCCTTGTCGCCCTCAAATCACTTCCGCATTGGCTTCATTTTTCAGGCTCAGTCAATGTTCATTTTTATAAACAATCTATGACTATAACATGTGCAGACAGGTGATTAATAAAGAAAAAAAAACACACATAAAGTCTCTTAGTGAGGTGTTGGACCACCAAGTGCCATCCGAATATCCTTGCAAGTTTCTGTAACTCTACAGGAGGGGCCGAACACCATTCGTTCAAAAGATATGTGGTGTTTTGGTGATGGTGGTGGAGAGCACTGTCTGAATCTCCAATAGGTTTTTAATTGTGTTGAAATGTGGTGACTGTAAACACCAAACCATTCAGAGACCCGTGTTTCCAATGGAGGGGGGCATTGTCAACCTGAAACAGACCACTTCTGTCAGAGTAGAAATGTTTCATCACAGGATAAAGGTGATCACTCAGAAGAACTCTGCATTGATTTGCTGTCACTCGTCCCTCTAAGGGTACAAGTGGGCTCAAACCATGACAATAAAATGCCCCCCACAGCATAACAAATCCCCTGCACCCCCATACTGTTGGGGTCTAACGCCATTAGGTTTTCCCTTAAATGTTTCAACCACTTATATGTGCTTTGTCATCAACAAATGAAAACAAAATGGATAGTCTGTTTTCGATTTACTCATCAAGCATGCATCATAGTTCTGCATAGTTCAGCTTTTACCATCTAATATATGTCTGCCGAGGTGACTAAGCCCTCTATGAAGAGGATTGCTGTATTGTGTTGTGTAAAATAAATGAGCGCCATCTAGAGGAAATTTTGTGCCAACACAATACATTTACAGCCCTTAACATGTTTTTCAAAACATTTTAATTTAACTGTTGGTAAAATATGATATGATTGTCTATAAACTGGAGCATTTAACACTCAATAACTACAAAAAGGACTCTGGCTTACCTATAACTAAATATTCAATAGGAAAACACTTCAATATATATATATATCTATATCTATAAATCAAAGGCTGATTATAAGCAAATTATACACCAATTCAAGAGAGACTTCCTTGAAGATCCGTCTTATAGTTTGTAACTATTTAACAGGCTTTTGACTGCTCTTGGATCTGTATATGTTTACCTTTACTCTCAGGTTTGCTCTTTGTCCAGGAGATGTCAGTGCTGTCCTTTGGAACAGGCTATCACAAGCAGTGTACTGTTGTGGATTTGGATGATGATGAGGGGTGATGATCATTTGGATTGGGGCTGTGGATAATTGTCTGGGAAACGGATCATTAAGTAGGATAATCGTCTCTCTTGAGCTTTTGTCGCAGTCTACACCACAACAAGAAAAGTACACGAAGGCAACTGAAGAACTTTAGTGTAATCTCAGTATTCCACCTCTGACAGGCTGTGTGGGAAGCTGTGCACTGTAATCAGTTCTATATCTGTATTTATATCTCACATAATGTGATCATTATTGTACTTGCTACAGGGCCTTCTGCAACATTACACAAAAACACTCATTATAGAAGCTTTCCAGTGTGACTGCAGTATGGAGAGTTAAATATTTGTATCTTGAGGATGCTATCTGATAAAAGAATGTAGCCGAAAAACAGAAATAATACAAGATTATGTGATACAAAACGTCCTGTGATTGTTTAGTGGTTCTGGGCCTCCACTATGTGAAGACTCTGTAAGTCCAGGTCAGATCGATCACTCTATCTTTGTTGTGCTTGGCATCTATCTGCCATCAATCAGGCAGCAGTACACACCTCCCAAGGTCAGAGCCCAGGGTGTCAATACGAGACATGATTCAGCATTTTGTCAACAGGCAGAACCACCAGTGTGTCTCTATTGGATACATATTTATCCAACTGCAGTGACAGATAAAGAAGTAGATTAACAAAAAAAAACCACTGGTCATGTGAGATTTAAAGTGACGGGAGAGAGTTATCTAAGCCAGGATGTGGACTGTGGACGTGGATACTGAGGCTCAGAATAATCAGCTTCTTGGATGGATGCAGAGGAGGCTGTGCTGCAGCTGGCAAGCAGCGGCTGCCACTTAGTGTACATTATTTATCTAGATTGTTTACGGGGCTGCTTTCAGCTATCCACGGACGCCAGAGAAGAAACTTGTGCTGATCCTTTGCTGACTGAGAAAAATTTACATTATGCCGGCAAAACCAGTAAAGAAAAGCTTTTTATGAAGCAGGTATTAAGTGTTTAGAGTGCAGATAATTTCTTATCGCAAATAAGCCACTGTGTTTTTTTTTGCAGGGGTTATTCTATCAAATTGTTGAAAAAGCTAACATTTACTTCATTTGATATTTATTGAAGTAGTAAAATTCACACGGACGTAACTGATCTCACACTTGGCACTAACAGAGATACGCCAGAATGTGCTGCATCTTTGGTGTCTGGGAGTTTCACAGCTGTTCTGCAAACCTCTGGCGTACTCCCAGCCATCCTGCAGCACAGTGACAAAGATCCTGATGAAGCTGCTTGTACTGTTGCTGTCAGCAGGCAATGGCTGTGAAGTAAACAAGTCTTGTATTTGGATGCATTTAGTGGTTGCCTGCTTCCTGGTCTTTACACTTCTAACCACTGAGGGCATCCTGCTAACCTGGTATAACGCCAAAGCATAAAATACACCCGTCGGTCCACTAGATGATACCACGTTAGTGACACATTTTGCCTCACCTAAGCTGGAAATGTATAGTTGGCCTAGGTTTAGGCACCAAAACCACATGGTTAAGTTTATGAAAAGATCATTAAGTGTTAAATATGACACCATTTGATTGGGTTGAGGCACTAAAGCCACGTCGTTAGGTTTAGGCAGCAAAACCAGGGCTAGGAAAGGATCATATTTTGGGTTAAAATGAGTAATTTAATAAGTAAAATTGTATGTATGTCAGGTAAGTTAATGTATGTTGCTTAAATTAAATACATTACATTATGTCGGTAACTTACTTTGGTAACATAAAAGAAATCTACACTGACTTTAGCTTTTTCAGACTTGAACACTAGTCTTCTTGGTAAAAGTACTCTGTTTGTTATGTCGAACTTCCACTGACCTCCCTCCTATGCAGGCTTTATCGCTCATTGTACAACCCTGTTTCCAAAAAAGTTGGGACGCTGTGTAAAATGTAAATAAAAACAAAATGCAATGATTTGAAAATCTAATACAACATATCAAGGGTTGAAATTTTATTGTTTTATGAAAAATATGTGCTTATTTTGAATTTGATGCCAGAAACATGTCTCAGAAAATTTGGGACAAGGGCAACAAAAGACTGGAAAAGTTGTGTAAAGATAAAAAAAAAAAAAAAAAAAAAATCTGGTGGAACATCTCACAACTAATTAGGTTAATTGGCAACAGATCAGTAACATTGTTGAGTATAAAAATACCATTTCACAGAGGCAGAGTCTCAGCAGTGAAGATACGTAGAGTTTAATCACTGTGAAAGACTGTGTGGGAAAATAGTGCAACAATCTAAGAATAATGTTCCTCATTCTTGCAAAGAATTTGGGGGATTTCATCATCTACGGTTCATAAGATCAATTAAAGATTCAGAGAATCCGGAGAAATCTTTCTCCGAAAACCAATATTGGATGGATGTGATCTTCGGGCCCTCAGGCATCACTGCATTAAAAACTGTCGCATATATTTTTTATATAAAAAAAAAATTTAAAAAAATTCTCCGTTTCAACACTTAATATGTTGTCTTTTGTTTATTTGCAATTATATACGGGTTTATGAGATTTGAAAATCATTGCATTCTGTTTTTATTTATATTTTACACAGCGTCCCAACTTTTTCGGAAACAGGGTTGTACTTCATCACCTGACCTCCTTCTTTGATCCTGGTCATACATTTGTGTGCTTCTCACGCTTAGGCGAGGCAAAACGTGACACTGACACGGTATCCTCTTGTTGACTGGCGGTTGTATCACACTCTTTGGCTTGATTGATTCTGCAGGACCTGCACTGTGGCAGGTTAGGAGGGCAGTTTGTTTGTTTGTTTTCTGAATCATTGCAAATAAATTCCACAATACCCTTTCAGCATATTGTATTTCAAATGGTATGAGGGATCACTAGACTTCTGGCTTCCTCTTGGCTCTGTTTTCACGCTTTAGAAAATATAGCTTGTCACGGAGCCTTTAGGCCAATCACAAGTCCTTTCAGAGAGAGGGTGTTTTTATTGGCTGTTTTACAAATGTAGATAGGCATGCATGTTACTTTCATAGAGTGTATATAAAAGTGGACTTAGCTTCTGGTTCCAAAAGGTGAGAGCATCACAGAAGAGCCTTTGATTGCAATACCACTGAGGGCTGCTTTGGGTTGTCTCCAAAAAGGCACTAGCTCCATAGACTCTCATTCAACTTCTCTCATTAAATATTAAGTCAATAATTTGTTTTCAACAAATCTTAATAGTGTCATTTGCTAAATTCTCTAGTGTCTGGCAGTCCATCTGAAAATATTCTGATCGTTCGTTAGATATTAGGCCTCAAAAAGTGGTATGTTTGGGTGTGTCTGTTTAATTGATCGGCCTGTGGCGCAGTGAAATTTCCAATATAAGTGGGTGGGCGTAGTATCCTTGGGTTTTCAATTAGATCAAGTCAGATCCAATGCTCGCTTGTTCCCAGCTTATCCACTTATTATCACTTCTGGCTCCAAAATAGCAAGAGGGTAATGGGTGAAAAGCTGAACTCAAGGCTAAAGAACGGTAGTTCACAAACCACTGAGTGACGTCACAGTCGCTAGCTGCTTGGTCCCTTCATATATTAAACCTGTAGATAAAGTTGCTATTACAGCATTGGAGATAACTGCCTCCATTGCAAAGCAAATTAAAAAAAAACAGCAGAATATTGACTTTTCAAAAATAGAGAAAGACAATAGCCACATCAACACGTTTCAATATTGGAAAATTGTCTCAAACTTGGAGAGAACTTTGCGATTCAAATGTAAGCTTTATGCCCATGTTTGTCTTTTGAGAAGAGCTTAGGACAGACAGAGAGGTGAGGGAGGAGAGCTGTAATTCAAATTCTGGCATTATTTTTTTTTCTGCCTTTTCCAGAATTGCCTACCCCAGCTTTGACCTTTTAGAGAAGGTCACATTATGTATTGACATCCTTCCCCAGGTGCATCTCCTGCCTCTGTTGTCATCTCTCCCGCGCCTTCAGCTGTCAATCATTGCCAATGCTACCACTGTCCTTCAAGCTGATTCAATTTATGACCGATTTCCTTCAATGTAAACATGCGTCCCATTTCTTGTGGAAAACTTGATTTCCGGCCAGGATTCTGTTAGACTCCAATAAAACTCAACATGGGTCCCAAAGTATTAAGTTCTTATCAAGCTAAATGGCCTAATATCAACATATTGTGCCTTCAATAGTATTCCCTAGTCACAGAATGCCTGTAAAGCCTGGAAGGCAAAGGAGAGCAGGAGGCGAGAACTAATACTTGAGCTGTGTGGTGCTGTAGAGATTGCAGCGGTAAATGCAAACAGAAAATAAATTGTTTAACGGTTTGAGAACTCAAGACAAATAATCAGCACCATTTGTATTGTACATTTTTGGCTAAAAGTAGTAATATACAGCAGTCAGAGGCATGGGGTATGCAGTTTAAAAGGATATCTGTTTTATATATTCGTGCTTCAAAAATATTTAAAGCAGTATTTTGAAATGTTGATTAATATGAGGGTGAAACAACAAGTTCAGAGACTGCTCCCATTGCATGCAAATGGAGTGCAGCACCTTGATATGCACGGAGCAGGGGGAAGCCATAACCTTCGTCAGTCAGTACCCCAAGTTACGTTGCTTAATTAAAATTAGCACCTGAGTAACACTCATTTTTATGATCAGTGGTCCGTGTACATTTGCGATTTCACCATGGACTTGAGCAGAAAGTGAAATTCAAATGTTGTGCTAAACTTGGGAAATTGGCTACAGGGACTCACGCAAATTACAAAATGTATTTTGGGACTTACAGTGAGTGTTAGAAGAGGTGGTGGTAGGTGGATTTTTCCAACTCTATATGGGGTCAAACAAGCTTTTTTCTCCTGTTTCCAGTTTTCAAACTACTTGTGCTTGTGCATTGCTTTAAAAACCTATTATACAACAAAACAAAATTTACAGTAAAAAGCTTTAAACAATCCTGTGATCCACCGAGAGAGCATCCATCCATCATTTTATAACCAAAATATTGTTCCTAAAGTCATCCAAATTAGCCAACAACCACCCATCAACAAGAATACAGCGCATGAATCAAATGTAATACGATTTACCAAACCGTCTGAAGATCAGGACACAAATCCAGCATTAGAGTGGACTGGAGCAGGAGGCTGGTGTGGATTGAGTTGTGAACGGAGGAAAAGAGAAAGTAGCGGAGCGAATGAAAATGACAGCTTCATGCCCCCTGTTACCCTGGCAGAGGGGAAGACTGATGAGCTGCTTTTTTCCCAGCTACCCCCGCCTCTATCCGTCACCTCCTTTTAAACTGATTTGGCGGAGAGGACATGTCTCCGTCATCAATTACAGTGGATTTTTCCACAACGAAGCTGATCAGATAAAACTATTGCACAAGTTCGCTCTCCTCCAGTGAACATGTCAAGCAGGCCTCGCTGTTGCAAAATTGCATGAGCAAACTGATTTCCATGATTTTCAAACTTGTTGTGTAACAATGGGCTGCACAGCTCAGATTAGACCTGTCTGTTTATGATTTCCCTCATTCTGTTAAAAAGTAACACCAAGCTTCACAAATGTTTTCGAATTAGCTATGTGTATTAGATCAGCTCCAGCGGTGCTATCATTCTTAATTATTGATGTGCCACGATTACAGCTGATGAGTAGATGATCTGATTAAATCTTTGACTGGGTAAAACTTTATTGCATTTCCATATTCATTTAGATTTTACTGATGTCTGATATAACGTGCAGACCCAATGATAAAGATCGGTGGCGAATATGTAAACTCTTTATTGGATATTATGTTTTTTTTCTTTTTTATTATAACATGAATACATACAAGAAAATTCACTCTATATGGTTTTGCATTTGTATGCTTATAATGGACTACATTTCTGAAATATAAAATAGCACATTCCATAAAATGAGATTGATACTACATGTAATGCACCCAGTAATATAACATATTCTGCTATCATAATGCATGTGACTTTGGAGAAAACAAATCTGAAAATATTCAAATTTACAGACACATCCACCCTTCCTTATGTCCCTTTTGCTCAGAACACATAAATGAGCTCATTTGCATAATCAGATCTACAATATACTGTGCTTGCACACTGCCTTTGAGAAGACCAGTGTCCTTTCAGTAAAAACTCCCAGATTTAAACTCTTTACGTTTTAAACACAACATGGTTGGCCTCATTAAGGTTTCAGAACACCTATCCCTTCTATTTTTAAGAACTGTTCAAATAAGATTGATCTTCGAGCGATAGGCATCATAAGATTAATGACATTAAATATGTTATTACTGGAGTGAACACGGTAATTCAACACAAAAAATTACTGCATTTCTATTTTTAGACTCCGCTTGACAAGTGTGACCGTAGATGCAACATGAACTCCAAGATCACACATTAAAAAGTGAGTAATTGTTTGAGGTGAGCAGCTCGGACACGGCTTCAGTTTCTGAGCAGCAACCTTGACTTTCAGTGAAAGATGAGCAAAATTCAACAAAGATTGGATCTGACATATTGAGCAGCTGAGGTTGAAAGAACAACATTCTGTCGGGCTCTGCTGATTAGATTTGCAGCTGTTGCAGATGGCTACTAAATGACTTTACTTCTTCCCAGTATAGCTGTAGATTGGCATGGGAAAACTGACTGTAGGTAATTTAATAAGTCAGCCCTTAGCCCATCATGTGAGTACTCAAAATAGCATCATGTATCCTGACTTTACTTGTAAATGGCCACAATAGTTTGATCTTTTTCACTTGTTTCAATGTTTCTAGCAAACTTTAACAGCTTGAAAAGGATCAATGGAGTCATGTCATTGAAATTGTAGTTGAAGCAAAGTTAAGTAAGGGATTAAAGGGATTAAAAAAAAAAAACACCTCAGAGATACAAACAGACAGCAGGGGGTTCATCGTCCATCATCACCAGCATTACACAGTGTGTCCTGCTGAGTAGGGACATTCATGATCCACTGGGTGATGGGGTTGCTGCATTGAGCCGGTCAGACATGTTTGGCTGCTAAACTGAATTCAAACAACATCAGGAGCCAAGCATGAGTGCACAAATCGCTGCTACTGGCTACTATTTTTTAGATTTTCTAAATAACTTTATTTGGAAGTAAAGCTAAATATGCATGCCAACATTACAGTTATAACACAACGGGTGTCATAAACCTTGAAAAATGACACTTTTTATCATTTGACTTTGATCCAATCAGTCCAGTTACATTTGCAAAGTCTAAAAGTGTTTGTCCCCTTCCTGATTTCCATTTTTTTTGCATGTCTGTCACACTTAAATGTTTCAAATCATCAAACAAAATTTAAATATTAGTCAAAGATAACACAAGTACACACAAAATGCAGTTTTTAAATGAAGGTTTTTATTATTAAGGGAGAAAAAAAAAATCCAAACCCACATGGCCCTGTGTGAAAAAGTGTTTACCCCCTCCTGTTAAAACATAACTTAACTGTGGTTTATCACACCGGAGTTCAATTTCTCTAGCCACACCCAGGCCTGATTACTGCCATGCCTGTTCTCAATCAAGAAATCACTTAAATAGGACCTGCCTGACAAAGTGAAGTAGACCAAAAGATCCTCAAAAGATAGACATCATGCCGAGATCCAAAGAAATTCAGGAACAAAAGAGAAAGAAAGTAATTGAGATCTATCAGTCTGGAAAAGGTTCTAAAGCCATTTCTAAATCTTTGGGACTCCAGCAAACCACAGTGAGAGCCATTATCCACAAATGGAGAAAACATGGAACAGTGGTGAACCTTCCCAGGAGTGACCGGTCTTTTGTGACCTCTCGGATGAGTCGTCGCTGCGCTCTTGGGGTAATTTTGGTCGGCCGGCCATTTTGTAACCATTTTGTGAGTACCTAATAAGTTGTGAGATGTACGACCAGGTGTTTTTTCTTTTTGAGCTTTGCACAACTCTTCCAGTCATTTGTTGTCCCTGTCCCAACATTTTTGAGACGTGTTGCTGGCATCAAATTCAAAATAAGTATATAGTACTATATAGTATTTGACATAAAACCACAACATTTCTCCATTTCAACATTTGATATATTGTTTTTGATCTATTATCGAGAGAATAATAGGAGAAATACTGCGTGTCAGAGTAAAAGAGTTATTTTGCAGTAGATCCACAACTAATGTTGGATAGTCAGCACTGCAGTAGTTAAAGGAAAACATCATTTAGTTCTCTGGCATGGTTTCCCACTTTAATTGTTCAGCCATGCTGTGCTTTCCCCCCTCCTGCTGCACTGTCTTGTGTATTACATGAATATTGATGAGTCCAGCAGTTTTCTCAGTTTTTTTCCTGCCTCTAATCTGGAGGCAGGTAGAACAGATTCTTGTTGAAATCACCGTGGAGTGTACCCTTTGGATGAGTAAAACAGAACACTTTCTGTCTTTCGGCAGAGCCATTGGGGATACAAGCTAAATTACATGTGGGCCAGACTGAGATCACAGTGAATTATTTATGTGCTTCCTGCCCTGTGCCCAGCTCATCTCACTGTGGCATTGTAGGGGTAGCAGAGTTCAGGCCAGGACATGGCTTCAAGCTGTTATTACAACTTAGTGCTCCTCAGGCAGCCATCATAGCAATCGATACGGTCTCTGCCCTGCAGGGCTTCAAAAGCAATACGGAGAGGATTGTGTAATAAAGATGTTCTTAAAAAACCAAGGTGGTGGTTTAAATTGGTTCTTAATTTTGAGTTTCGAGCAGGCGATGAAGTAATTGTTTCACTGCTATTTACAGCCATCAGTCAGATGAGCCATTTATAGTGTGCAATTCAATTATTTCCTCCAAGCAATCCATCGCATTTCAAAGATCATTGGACAACAGTTTCCCTCCCTCTGACATTGACACAGATACATTGTGGAAGTGATTGGATTGTTGGATGTGGGTAAATTGGTTTGGCCGCGAGTTTTGTGTCCTCAGTTTTGTGTCCTCAGTGCAGAGCTGGAGGACAGGCGCTGAGGGAAGGAGATAAGGGACAATGGCACCTGATGAAGATGATGGCTAAAGGGGAAGTCTTGGGATAGAGCACAACATTTTATGTGTGTCTTCTCAAGAGCATGGATGATCCGATTACTGTCTCCTTGCACTATGGGATGTCATCTGAGTTGGGTGCAATAACACAGCCCAGATGTATGTGATTCAGGCCTGGGGCTCTATTTTGATGCCTTGGTGATTTGCTTTGAGGGATTGTGGCTAATAATTGATTTTGCTGCAACCTATGAGAAGACCCACAATGATATTTAATATCTTAAAGGGGGAATTGTCAATATGGATGCTAAGAGATGAGCAGGTAATATTGCAGTCGATTGCCCTTAAAAGTGCTCTAAAAACACTGTTAAATTAACAATGAACCAAGTTATCATGTGAATAGTAATAAACCCACTACTTGACCAGTGCCAAACACCTGACAACAAACAAAAGTTAGCAACGAGCTTGTGAACAAAGTGTAGCATTTAGCAGATATACCAGATATTTTATCAGGAGTTGGTGGAGATCAAAACAGAACTAAAAAGAGAATGGATAATCAGCAAGTGGCCTCAACCCTTGAGTGCCAACGAATACTAATGGCACTCCATGGCTGCTGGAACTTTTTGCTGACATGGTTACCATACAAATTTCACAAGATAATGATATGAGTCTTTGCAGAGCTTCCAATTCTTCTTTTCTATGTAGACAATGTTTCAATCACAGTAAAGGTGAAGGTGAGAATGGGAGCATAATAAGAGAGGGTATGTTCACATCCTCACCTCTACCTTAAGAATGCCGTTTGTGGATACTTTGTATTGTGCGCTCAATACAGTCATCTGGCTTACTTCCATTTTTAAAGTTCACTTCCAGTTCCCTTTTCATATATTTGAGATATGTGTCAGATTCACAACATAAAATAATGCTGTAGTCTCAACCAACTGCTACATCTACATCTACATCTGCACACACAGCAAAGCCTGAGAAGAATGACAGAACAAACTAAAGCAATATTAGGATGGTTTCATTTTCAGGATGCTGACGGTTTTATTTGTGTGCTCCACTTTCTTTGACTGCCCGTCAGCGGATATTACTATTTCTCGACGACTCACATTGTCTTCAAAGTGAAATGTTCTTTTTGATCACTGAATTGTGCTGAGATGTATCAGATGTTTTTGCACAGCTAACTAACATTTAGTAGAACAAAACAAGAATACAAATAAAAGCCACACAATGACTGACATTAAAAGATCCAAATGAAGAGTTTCTTCTTTTATTTTAGGTCTGCAGTTTAAGTAAATGAGTCACAAAAGGTAGGAACAGAGCAGAACACCATGTACATGTATCTTTTCTAATTATAGAATAATTGGTGTTTCATTTTCACTTGCTTTCACGTTTCAGGAGAAAAACTGTGATGTCTCTAAAGACTTGCGTCAAAGATCTGTTTTTAAAATAGCACTCACAAGCTCTTAGTAACTACCCAAGACGTTTTAATAAAGGTGTTTTCAGCTGCTAAAAAAACTTACAAAAGGAGGCCTGCAGTATTTATTGCCTCACATTAAATCTACATTAGTTTACAATGATTTCAGAACAACACAGTTGAATCTCATTAGAACCTTTAACAAAGTCCTCCCTCATTTCAAGAGCCTACCACCCAGCAAAGATGAAAATTACCAACATGGATCACATCTGCTGAATGCATTAATCAACTTCATCTGATTATGAACGAACCCGATCGTCATCCACTTAGATGAATATGGAAGAAAAGGATCAGACACGGAACATTACATGTACAACTGTCTCGGTTAAAAACATCTGCTAAAAACTTAATAACATAACCCACACTCAAAATCTCTAATCTTTAAGAGACATATCTCATTAGGTCTATAATTACAAAATAAAAGTATTGAACATGTTAACATTTTTCTCAGTAAATATATTTCCAAAGGTGCTATTGACATGAAATTTTCACCAGATGTTGGTAATAACCCAAGTAATCCATACATACAAAGAAACCAAAACGAATAAGTTCAGAAATTAAGTTATGTGTAATAATGTGAAATGACACAGGGAAAAAGTATTGAACACATAAAGAAAGGGAGGTGCAAAAAGGGATCAAACGCCAAGACAACAGCTGAAATCTATCAGTAAATAGAAAGCAATCCGGCCCCGTGTCAGTGCAAATTAATATCAGCTGGTTCTGTCCCAACTGATGGCTTATAAAAAGGTGTCTCATTACCAAGGTGTCTCACAAGAAACATCTCATGATGAGTAAAAGCAAAGAGCTCTCTCAAGACCTTCGCAACCTTATTGTTGCAAAACATACTGATGGTATTAGTTATGGACACATTTCTAAACGTCTGAATACGACAAATTGTCGTACCAAAAAATAAAAGTATTTTCTGGTCTTGCGCAGCTAACATGCTTGGATTGGCACTAAAAACCACTTGGTTAAGTTAAAGAGACATATTATAGTTTGGTTAAAACAACCATTTAGTTTAGGTTGGGGAGCTTTTCTAATCATGGCTGTGGTTAAAAGTAACCAATGTTGATTGTTGAAGTCCTGTTGCCCCACCTAACCACTAAAAAAAAAAAATCCTCCCTCTGTCTACTTCTGTTCTGCTGCTCCCAACGGACATAATAAGATTTCAAACCTAATTTATCCATAAAATGTAATTCTGGTTTATTGTAATTGGACGTTATTTTCACAGGTTTGATCAATGTTTCTATTGATTATTGTAATTGTATTTACTTAGAGATTGAGATTGAGATTTGGGATACGCAGTCAGGTACCCCTTGTTGCACATGCAGAAAACCTTGCTTGGCTACACTTATGTGGACAAAATAACAAAAGCATATTGATAAAGTCATTAGCCAAGCTGTCTGTGGTAAACACCGGTTATAGTTTATAGACTGACTCTCTGCTTCAGCTTTGACCTCCTGTACTCTGAATACTACCTGTATGACTGACATTTCAGATGCACCCACTTAAAACAGACTAAACTGTTGGCTTGTTTATAACCTGTCAAAAACAATTGTACACATTTCACTCATGAAGTTGTTTATGTTTTTATGAAAGATAAAACAATAAATGCTACACCTCACTTTTGAAATGAGGATTTGGCTTTTGTGGGAATTTAATAGAATATTAGATCCGCTTCTGCCGGCGTACAAAACATTGACAACAAAGACAGATTAGGAATATAATATTGCACTAAAAGTGCTGTAATTCATGAGAATAAACTCAGTGAAAGCCTGAAAAACAATGACTTTTAATAGAACAGAGCTATCCATTCTATAATTGGATGTATACTCAAAAGTACATACAGTACAGTACATACAAGCATAAATACATGCAACACACGGGCCAGCAATTACAGTAAGGCCTAGTTCCATAAGAGAAGCCCCAGCTGACAGTTTATCCAATTATGGACACAGAAACACTGGTTACAAGGGAGTAAACTCTGAAATTGCCTGGTGTGATTTAATGTGGCCCACGCGACGTGTAAAATTGACAGTGTGATTTCTGATGGGGCTCCCAGCAGAGATTACCTCCCACAGGACACTGCCATTTCAAAACCCTGGGCTGTCTGCCAGATGAGGAAGGTGAACGTTTTACCGTGTGGCTGTTTGCTTCTACAGCAGACATCTCTTGTAAAAGCCTTTTAAACGCAGAGTGAGTCATCTTTAAAGATTGTAAAGTGGAGCTTTCAGTGTCTTTAGTCTGGTCGTTAAAAACACAAATGGATATTTTTCTCCTCATATTTAAAAGACCAAAATTGTAATTCCTATAATTTTTGTGTATGGAAGCTTGCTAATAATAGACATGACAACCATAGGAGTCGGAGTGTGTTTGTTCACAGAGCTCCAGGATAAGTGTGGATTTTTTTGCTCAAACTGAAACATTTTCAACTCACGCTGACACGTCTTCACCTTATTTCGCACCACCCTGAGCAAGTTTGCATCTAATCAAGTATTTGCTTCAACTTTGTGTGCAGTGATGCTGCTTTCAGCCTGAAGCACATCAAGTTTCTGTAGCCTATACAGGACCATGTTAATCCCTTTTTTAGTCACAGTGATGGTTATATACTCCTACCAATTTAAGACACTTGTCACTTTACGCTAACTATTTAGCTTAGCTTTCTAATATCAGCACCATTGTGCATTCAGTTGTGTCTTCATTCCGTTTTGTAAAGGAAGGGTCTGGCTTGCATTAGCCATCTCTCTCTCATGGTCGCACAGGTTTTGCATGAGTGAAATTACAGTAAAATCATCATTCCAAACAAAAGGAACATGTTTTCGTGGTTTTAAGCACCAAAAACTATCGCAATATAGTTTAACAACTCCACTTTTAAGCTTCTCTCTGGAGCTCTACCAAGAACAGGCTGTTTTGTGTCTGTGCATTAATATCAGTGACAGAGGGTCTCTGGGCAAAAATTTATTTGGTACAATTTTCTCCAATTTTGGGTCACAGTATGCTTGCATGTGGGGAAGTTCCACTCTTATACCTGTTTCAAACCGAGGTCCAACAAGGCTTACCCTGTCTTTGATTTTGTATTTGAAAGGGTCAAGTTGCATTGACCCGCTCAACCTCACAACCCACCACTGGAGGCGATTCGGACAAGGGTTGGTTTCCTTTTGAATGGTGCAACCTGTGCTGCTAACAACAGGCTTGGAAAAAATGAAAGTGCAATGCTGGTGGGAATATTTTCAAATACATTACACCAAGATCCACGAACACAATAAAAAGAGTGGTGTTGGGTGGGTGGGCTGGCAGTACTATGATCTGTGCAAGAGTGTTTTCAGACACCACTCTAGCTATCAAGTTGTCCCAGCTGAAGTGACTAGAGATTAATCAGTGTTGACTGTTTGAATTCATAAAAGAAGGGCTAAACATTTATCAAATAACATTGTTTTGACCCTAGTCAATAGTCGGAGAGAGGTACTACTCAGCTTGACTGGAATAAACCTTTCTTTATGTACCATAAATTTGCCTCCTTTTCACTCAGCTCTGCATCACTACTCTGCAATTACACTGCATTTGGGAGAGTAAAGAAAACAGACAAATGATTAGTTACGACTGTTATGAATTAACAATCTTAACCTGGCTTAGAATAACTCAGTATCAGATCTTCTACAAGGCTCTCTAAAATGTATGAGTAGCTGTTTCAGCAGGCTTTAACTCCTGTCTTCTTTGGTAATAAATAGAAAATATGCTTTGCTGTAAAACTGACGTGCAGCCGGCACAACTCACTTGAAAAAGCAGATTTTTTTTTTTGCCTTTGTCAAAGTCGCAGTTGCCGTGCAGAATATTCATCAGTTTGCCTCAAATCTGACGCCCCTTTTGATGTGCCTGAAGCTTACACTGATTCGCTGTGAAGACGTTCCTCTCATTAGAAATTCTTTAAACTCACAACCTCAAATCGCATTAGGCGAGCATGGCAGAATCCCTGGTGATGCAACCCCACACACTGACTGTATAAGTACACCTACTGCGCGCAAGCGGGAGAGCTATTTATCATAACAAACCCTTAGGAAGCCAACGAAGAAGGGTGCCCAGGAAGTTGTTTTGCGCTCGTCTCGTTTGTTTACTCTGTCAAGGTCAGGAGAGTCAGACATGCATATTGATGATGGAGATGATAGGCCGTCCCTGTGCTGCATCTGCCCCAGAGCAAGTGGTAGTCAATGCGGGTAGGAAAACAAATTAGCTTGACAAAATGTGTGGCAATTGAAAGGCAATCAAAGCATGAACATGCACGCTCAATCACATTCAAATGCTCGAACGCCTTAAGATAATTTTTTCTTGTTTTTCATCACACAAACATGGAAAACAAAGTCCCAATAAATTTTCCAGCCTTTCAAGTCAATAATGCATGGAGCTAGGTAAATAATTGATCACACACTTTATATATTTTCAGTTCTTCGCTGTGTTGAATAATTGAGGGGGGAATGGTTATCTTCTGGGGTACCCCGGGGTTTCTGCTTCCCTACAGCGGTTGGAGATGTTTTACACTTCCAAGCGCCAGCTGTAACAAGGAGACCAGTGTTTGGGATTAAAAGGCGCCTCCCAGATGGGCACAGTTACATCACTGCTGCAGCCACAACAGACATGTTCTGTGAATGAGTGTGGGTCAAATAAAGTAATATGGCATGAGAGGATCATTCACAGCAAGATGAAAAAAAAAGCACAAACAAAAAAAAAGGTTCTTTTAAACTATAATACAATTTTTTTTTAAACTTAATAAACATGACTACTGCAAAACCTGATTTGACCAGTTTGTCAGACATTTCTCCTCCCAGTCCTAGTTTCCCTTCTGTATTTTTCTTTGATTTGTATGGCAGTAAAAAAGTATGAAAAAGGTAATCTTCATCTTCTAGCTTCCAGCTGTTAGGTATAATAAGGGCTGGATAGATTTTACAGAATTGTCTCTCTTGTGGAGCACTTTACATCTCCAGATGTAGGTGATTAATCAGTTAATTAGCTCCAACTGTGAATTCACAGTTTAGACAGATTTTTCTTTTTCTTCTGCTTTCTGATATAATGGGAAAGGAAACTTTCTGAGTTGCAGGGAAGTTTCATGTATATTCAGTTTTGTAGTTAAAGTGCAGTTAAAGTTGGTAACTTTGGGGGAAAATTTTAAAAATACTAAACCAGCAAATTGCATTTTGGGGCAAATGATGGCAGTTATTACGTTTTTGATCACAAGTAGTGTCATAGAGCTACAAGTGGTTTGTTACTGTATTGTGTACGTCTATTACCAACTAACTTCAGCCAATCAGCTTCTTGTTGTTTTCGAACAACCATTCCCTTTTGGCTGTTGCCACAATCTCATCCATAGCTGCAAGCAGTTCATTGGATGGTGATTAGTCCGAACCCAAGTGGTTCAGCCAAAAGCACCGAACTCGATGACTGGCACAAACTTTTACTTGACCTGAAGGATAAACTGGAGGAGACAATACAACAGAGCTGGTATTTCTAGTTTTTCATCAGAATGTTCATATATAATGTATCCATAACATGTTCAGTGTTTTAGGAATTGATTTTATGTAGCATAGCTTGACAGATATTTTTTATACAAACACAAAAGGAAACTTTATATATCGCTCCACCCTCTCAACCTCCACCAACAGAAATGATTGGCTTGGCAGCAGGTATTTTGTTTTTACATTAAAAACTCCTGTAGAAAGCAAAATTTCTGCCAGAGTTAGACAATGTGCATTTTTGTAGTAATTTAAGTGAACTGAACCTTGATCAAAGTCACCTTACAACTTATTTTTTCTGGGTTTGGTCCAATGGAGTTTTCAGTTTTTCTCTGTTTCCATTTGTAAATCCTTACTGCCTGGTTGTAAGATTTAAATAGAGAGCATGCTAAACACAGTTGATTTGTGTCTTTATAGGTGCCCAGTGCTTGATGGACAGCAGGATGGACGGCACCTGACAAAGCTGTGGATCAGTGTGCCTACTGGGTTAAATTTTGCGACGGCTTAAGGCACAGTTTCCTGTCACACTTAACTGTTTTCATGCACATACTGAATGTGTATTGAATGAATAAAATATGACACGTATTTATAAATGCATTTTAAATGTGTCACTGAGAGGGTCGCAGTGGGATGGTGCCAGCGAGTTCGCCACATTGTGTTTTGAGATTAATGACAGGATGAATGGAACATTACAGGGCAGCTGACAGGTTCTCACGTATTTTCACAGTTCATACCCCATCCAAAAAACAAGTGATGCAACCTGTGAAATTAGCCTTACAGCAGTGCTATGACGGTTGTCTTGTTGTACCAGTGCTTTAATTCTGCTCTCTGCTATTAGTGACTACAACATCTTTACTTCAGTAAAGTGCTTTATACGACTAGATTTGTGTATAATGTAATACATTTAGGGTTTCCTGGCTCAAATCCAAATGTACATTGCTAAAAGCTCTTCATTCTGAGTCACATTCCTGTGTGAAGAGAGAGCGTATGAGTATGTGTGCTTTTGGTGAAATATCATCTTGGTGATTCAGCTAATGACACTGTCACTATGCATAATTTCTTGGCTCACCAATCTCATAGTAACACATACAGAGTCACAAATGCAATATACTCGGAACGTTTCCAAGCAGGGGGAACATTTCTGTTCTATAGATTTATGATACAATAAAGTACTTCTAAAGGGGCAGAATCTATTTTTATGGCTGCCCAATCAGACAGTTTATGATCACTTACTAAAGGCCAGTCAGTCTGTGGAGTGGCTTCGGTAAATCTGATGGCATTTTTCATAAACAACAATAATTACCATTACGGGTGAACAACTTGACAACATAATGCCTCCAGCCAATGCTTTCCCCTAAAAATCACATCCTGATCAACTTTTACTTACACTCACCAAGCATTTTATTAGGAATATCTGTATGCCTGCTTTTTTTTAATGCAAGCATCCAATCAGCCAATCATATGACAGCAGTGTGATGGATAAAATCATGCAGATACTGGTCAGTAGCTTTAATGTTCACATAAAACACTAGAAGAGTCAGAGAGGAATGATCTGATTGGTTGGAGCTGACAGAAAAGCTAACAGGTAACTACTCTGTACAACTTGGGTGAGCAGAAAAGCATCTCAGAAATCTACATGTCAAAGCTCAAAGTGGATGAGCTACACCAGCAGATGGCCATGTCGGGTCCCTCTCCTGTCAGCCAAGTACAGTATTCTGAGACTGCAGTGGGCAAAAGCTCACCAAAAGTAGACAGCTAAAGACCAAAAATTGTACCCTAATCAGCTGAATCTCAATTTCTGCTGAGGCTGCAGATGGTAGGCTTAGACTTTGGCATCAACAGTGACTCAAACTGTGTTCAGCCAACAGTCCAGGTCGCTGCTGGTGTTATGGTGGTGGGAATTTTTTTCTTGGCACTCTTTGGGCCATTTAATACATATCAATACAGCCTAATCGTGTTGTTGCCTTTCTTTTTGGCCACAGTTTACCATCTTCTAAAGGCTACTAAAGAAAAAGTTGTCTCAAACTGATTTCGGTGTATGGGCAGAAATATGTATCAGTAGAAACCGCATTTGACTCATTTATATTTGAATTTGAATTGCTCAACTTGAAATTTCAATTTTAGTTTGAAATTGAATTTCAATAAACTTGAAACTGAATATGTAATTTTGAATTTGAATAAATTTGCTCCGAAAAACTGCGGCAGACTTCTTCGGGACTCTATGAAGTTATATATTATATAGAGCATATTTCAGCGGGTTTAAAAAATATGTGCTAACATATAACTTTACCGAATATAAGACACTTTTTTTCACTGTTGCAGTAATTTCCTTCTCTCCACGATGAAACTTTTTATAAGCACTGTATCAAGCATCCATGCGCGGCTGACGGTTTAAATCAAACTCAAAACAAATGGGGATCTTTGTGTACTTTGTGATGTGTGCAAAGGCTGTCAATAATTATGCGTGGCACTTGAAAATCACATATGGATTGCAGAGTGTTTAAAGCCATTATTGTCTGGTGGAATCTGTTAGCACAGAGAATATCATTCAGTAATTTCCCTTTTAGATAGATAGATAGATACAGTAGATAGATAGTTACTTTATTAATCCCCAAGGCGGAATTGTTTTGCTACAGCAGCATTTATAGATACAGGAAAGCAATAAAATAACAGTAAAACATATTAAATATAAAAATGCACAGTATATACAATAAAATAGAATAAAATAAAATTGAATAATTAAATTAAATTAAAACTAACTAAACAATAGTGCAAATTTTTTAATTTTAATTTTTTTTTTTAAACAAACAAGAAAAACAGACAACGGTGTTATTGTTGTGTGATGGAGTTTGCCAGAGGTGAGTTATTGTACAATCTGATAGCGGTGGGCAGGAATGATCTCCTGTATCTGTCCTTGTGACAGCGGAGCTGGAGGAGTCTTTTGGAGAAAGTGCTCCGCTGTCCCTGCAGCAGGTGGTGGAGAGGGTGGTCAGTATTATCCAATATGGATAACAGTTTGTTCAGCGTCCCCCTCTCCACCACCTTTTCCAGACTGTCCAGATTGTAGCCGATGATGGAGCCGGCCTTCTTAACCAGTTTGTTAAGTCTGTTGGTGTCGCCGGCTCCAATGCTGCCCCCCCAGCAGACCACAACGAAGCACTGGCCACAACAGACTGGTAGAACATCTCCAACACCTTGCTGCACACATTGAAGAATCGAAGTTTCCTCAAGAAAAAGAGTCGACTCATCCCCTTCTTGTAGACAGCGTTGATGTTGGTCTTCCAGCTCACAGATCTTAGGCTTTATCCTGCTCTTCTCTCGCAGCGTGAATGATCCAAAAAAGGCATCTTCAGCGTCTGTTGATTTGTCATTGGGGGCATATTCTGCAAGAGTCATTTGAATTGTGTTTGGTATAATTTTTAGTAATTTTGGATCCATAAAACCACTAGTTTTCCTCTTTTTAATGTTAATGGATTCGGTAATTGCCCGAGTGTATTCAGAAACAGATATTTAAACTTTCCCAAGAATACTGCCATGTGGTCTGCTTGACAAACTATGCACCATTAGCATGCCGCCATGAGGGAGCCTTAAAGAGACATGCTGCCTCAGTCCCTCTGCACTCATCAACATCTTCCATTTATGGCAAAAGGCTGCCATGAACTAAGGCAGGAACTAAGAGCTGGAATATTTCTTCATTTGTGAATGAAACTAAAAGCAAAGAGCACCAGACAGAGTATACATGATAGTTTCCTACTGCCTGTCTATTACCCGTTTGAACTAGATGTCTCTGGGAGCAGATGATCATCTGGATGATGCATTCTTTTGCAATCGCCCTGTTATTGCTCTGCTGACTCCTCGCAAGTGCAGCTATTAGTTATTCACCAACTCCACTTATTGTGGATATTTATTTTTAAGTTCTAATACACTGACTGATTTGGCTTGCCTCTGGTATGCATACAGCAAGAACAAAGACTTTAAATCAAAAACTTTATTAAAACTCAGAAAATGACAGACAACTTTTAAAACAAGCTGTAAAGATTAAAACTGCATTATGTGGTTTCCCTCGAGCTGATTAATCAAACGGTGTACAGCAATTAGCAGAGGGAAAATTATTTTACTTTTAGATGGGGACGGCTGTGCAGCAATATATTTTGGTTTGGAAATAATTCTGTTAGATAGCATCCTCATACATCAACATTTATTCTGAACTGAAAATGGCGACACTTACTCCTCGACACCTAATTTTTAGTTAACACTAAAAAATATTTTTATGAAAACTAAATAGATTTCCATGAAATTTAGGCAAAATGTTTATCTCTATTGTGGTGAAATTTTAAACTGTAATCTTTCAACAGCTACAACTAAATTGTTATATCCCAAATTGCTACTCTGTTATAAGTCATCCCCTCAGGATGGATTTTGAATAACTTTGAAGATCAATTCATGTTCATTTACATGCCACCATCAGGTTGCACAAGACTTTGATTTATGCTCAAATACCTGCAAAACTAGATTCCCATCAACATTAGCTGTTTTGTATAATAGCAAAACCTGAGCTGAGAGCACACATCAAATTTTGTTCAACATTTTTTGGGGAGCAGAAAGAAGTCGCAGGGAGCAAAATTGGGCGAGTAGGGATGGTGGGAGTGACAATAGTGTTGTAGCCGAGAAACTTGCACGTCTTCAACATGCGTTGTTAAGTTGGTGAACCAATTGCCAAATTTGACTCAAAATTTTGATTTGGGCTCTCTGCTCACATTCACAGTGAAATTGTAAATGTACACGTAGCAGTGGACACAAAAATGTGTGAAACCCAGTCCCTCAACTTTTGGATTTCCTTCCGTACAAGCAATGCAAATAGGTAAAAACAAAATCTAGTGTTAGTAATAATTTAGAAAACTTGTACAATATTATTTAATTGTTCTCTTCAGTGTGACTATTCTTTTGCTGCAGTCTATCCTCTTTACAACTCTAACACAGGTGGCAGACAATACTGTGAAAAAATAGCAGCACAGTTGCAAAAATAGTCATGTTCCTATACATTTAAAAACCTTAGACACTTTTGTCAAGTATCTTTTTGATTATCTATTTGCGTCTTTTTCAGTTTGGCGCTGTCATCTATTTCTGGGATGAAGTTAATTTCGCCTTTTTGTTCTCCTTCAGCTCACGTCTGTCCCATCTCGGTTGCTCTCCTTTCATGAGAACTTTCAAAGCCATCAGTGGGACACAAAGTGGAAGACATCATTTGAATTCCAAAGGCCTGACAGAACATATTGCCTCTATCAGCAGAGTAAAGGTTCTCTTGACAAGACAGTGCCTTAAAAATTTATCATCCACGCTTAGAGTCCTTCTGGATGCTGCTTCTTCTGCCAGCAAGGCAAACAGCCAAAGGAAGTCATCGCCATGACATGAAGAAATAAAGTATACCTGAAGCCCTCCCAACCGGCTTGGTGTCATTCTGATGAGGACCAAACATGTAATTTTATGGGGCAAGCAGAATGAGGTGAACTTGTTCTTGTTTGTGCGCTTCGCTCACATCAGCATATTTCTTCTGTTTTGCGAAAACAGGCCTTAAATGGTGTCATTTTGAAAGCGCCCTAGGGAGATGTAAAATGACCCATGAAAACATAAAGCTGGAGCGTCTGCGGAGCCTCCAGAGGTCTTCTTCAGGAGACATACGGCACCAGCAAGCAGCAGACAGCCTCCAGTCATCATTGCCATGAGCTAATTAGCCATCACTAATGTGAAGCAGCTTCCATTTTTAGTCACTTTGATTTACAGGGCCCGTCCACATTAGATCTCCTTGGAGACAATGCAGTCTTTATGGGCTTTTGTAGACTCTGCATGCTAAATGATACCATAAAATAGCACTTATAGCTGCTTAGTATCACAACTCACCTCTTGGAGGAGGGCACTGTGAATAGACTGTTGGGATCAGGTGTCTTCTTCATCAACCGGACCTTCATGTGCGGGTTTGGGCTTTGACCCAGATGAGGAGCTGATGGCTAAATGTTTGGTTTTAGCTGCCACAAACCCTGTTCATGTATGTGGGTGGAGTGGACAATTGTCTTAGTTTTGGCATTTCCTAAACATCATGCTGCATGTGACTGAGCTGTACAAGTAGGTTTCCTTCCAGTGTGCCGTCAACATTTAGTTGTCTCTAAGAAGGTAAACAAGATTGCGCAAATGACGTAACAGCACCCACTTTATTACAATTAAAGGCATTCACGATGCACTTGGCGGCACTGATGATGGCAAATAGTTGTGTGAAAAATGAAATAAGTGAGCTTGAGATATAGTACTGTTAGTTTTGGATACTTTTCACATGCCTTACTTACTTTTTTCAACATGTAATGGTAAAAATCTTATTTAAAAGCAAATTTATTATTCATTTCATATTAAATATGGCAGTGGTGTAACTCAAATGCTTGTACAGAAAACCATGACTGTGTTACAGAACTTTCATTTGGCTAAGGGATCAAACTGTTTTGCCATGTGGTGTGATTACCTTCAAGTTTGGGTTTAGTAAATGAGATGAAAATGCTGTACCAGTGAACCGTTTGAAGCTGGGCACACTTTGTGTATTTTCATTAATCTTGTATGCTGTGTTACTCACACTGCACATTTTGATGTCCCTTTCTGTGTGGCCAGAATTTTACATTCACACTGTACAGATCAGTGTTTAACAACTTATTTATTAATTTGCTGACATATTTATTTGCATAAATTTCAGTAAAATGGCATTCCTTGGTTGTGGTTCGAACATCAGCACCCAAATTGAAGCCTACACTGATGTGGATCACTTTACACAGTCGGTGATAAATGTTGCCATAGCTATACACTCTCTCTCGGTACCTCACTGCCAAAGGACTCCGTTATAGAAAGCCTGTCTCGCCCGAGCAGCACCTTTCTTCTCCTCTTCAGACCGGCTTCAGAGGCAATTATAGAGCTGGAGTTCATATTTGACTATGACAGGTGGAAGGAGGAGTAGTTCCTGTCAACCAGGTATTATTTAAACTAAATCCTGGTGGAAGCATATTTACTGTCTGCTCCGTACTCCATTTAGCCCAAATTAAATCATGAATTTGTTGACTATTCCCACTGCCGCAGTGAGGTTAGTCAAATTTTCATAAAAACAACAGGCTGTGACATAAGAAAGGCAGTCTAACCAGCAGTGCGCTGAGGCAGCCATTTAAAGATAATTTCACTGTTGTCTACTTTTACAGCGAGTGAGCAACAGCCTCAACATGAATTGACAGCGCCATGTCATGAAGCATCTATCCCATCTCCAACTGTCATTACCTTTTAAGCATGTTGCACAAAATTTTGCTCTGCATGCGTTGGTGTTTTCTAAATGTCAGGTGTAGAGTGTCAGAGACTCTTCAGGTACCAACATATGTAAAACATGAATGCATAATGAACCACCATATTCTGACTACTTGTTTGTTTACCTTGTGGAGATCTCTCCAAATTTGAAATGCTGAGCTCACCTTTGTTCTTTTAGTTGAAACCAAACAGCTGTTTTTTTTTTAATCATTCTCATGACTCTCTTTTTATGGTTCATTGAGGGAAAGGGGGGTCATGTCAGGGGAATCAATCTACAGGATGAAAAGAGGCGAGGAATGACACAGCACCCATCGCTCACCCACACAGCATCGCTCTGCTCCTGACGGTAAGCCCTGTGATGATGGGAGGAGTGGGTGACAAGACGGGGAAGAGGAGTTATGGGGTCTCTCCATCACAGCCAAGGCCCTGTTAGAAAGTCTCAACTGCTTTTTTTTGTCTACCCAACTTCAGCTTTGTAAAAATCATACCATTCCCCATCTCTTTTTCTCCGTCTGCAGACATCTATCTCTCGATGTTAAGGGGAAAGAAGTTTTGGGGGTAAACAGAGACTGCCAGCTGAGATATCTTGGTAAGAGGTGGGGAACAATTAATTCAGACAAACTGTTATTAAGCCAGTTTCTTGGCCCCTAAATTTAAGTTGCTATTTAAATTCGATGAACTATTCAGTCTCCCAGGCCAGTTACTCATCTAACATGCGCAGCATCCTGCAGGTATCTGGAGTACAGCAGATAATCATTTTAGAGGCACTATCATTTAATCTCTAAGCATCTCCACCCTGGTGACTTTGAAAGGAGTATTTCAAGTTTCTTAAAACTGTGGACGTGAGGGGACTTCCCATTTCACATATACTGTAAAGCTTGAAATCTGCTGTTGAGAAGACTTTTTTTCACACTCCACCAGTCAGTAAGAGAAAGAACCATCAACAACTGCATCGTTTTATATAATATATATAATAGCCTAGATGGATTAAAAAATATATATATATATTATGACTATTTTAGATCTTGTGAAGCAACTTCCTTGATTAGTTTCAAGTCATCAGTGAGCAGTCTTTGCTCCTCAGTGTTCTGTTTATGGGCAGCAGTCCATGAGCCCCAGCTGAATACTAAGTGCTTATCAGAGACTGTGGCAGGCCAGAGGCCAGAAAGCAGCACAAGTAGCAGCTGTCTTGTGCTCTATCAGGCCACAAAGATCCGCAGAGCCACTAACTTTGATCCCAAATCCTGCACTATCAGTATAAAGCACTGTGCATCCTCTCGTACAGCCATTTTTCTTCATTATGTCCACCACAGACAGCAGAGTGGAACAGTGTCAACTACAGTCTGCTACCAGTTGGCCACCCTCATTTATTGGCCCGGACAAAGAGACACCTCTACAGGATTCAAAGACACACAAAAAAAGAGACGACGAGAGACGGCCAAGTCAAAAATGAGAGTTGAAACATGCCTGAATATGGCTACCCAGACTCATCCAGAGAGTAATGTTTTTATCTACACCTACAATAACAGGTTTGCGGTTTTATGCCCCTACCAACCAGTCAAATTGCAGTTTACAGTAAATCCATATCTGTCCAGACTCATTTAATGTATGTAGTAAAGACTTTGAAGGAATCCGGATATGTGTTCACATGCTTGGCCAATAAACTGGCAGTAGACAGTGCTGCAAATAGAGATGCTGCTGCAAATCGCTACAAATTCTAAAATGTGGATGATTCACTCACATCTGCAACCTGACAGTACATAATATACTATATACTATAAAAAAAAAATTTTTTTAAAACTAATCCTAACGCTATACAATAACCAAAGTTCCCGGGTGGACACCTAAGATTAGTGTCACTAATTCAGTATCCAACCAAATATGGGACATGGTCACAATGTCCCCTTCTGTTCCTGTTATTGTATTGAAAAAGAGCCAGAGAGGAGGTTTTGTAGAAAAGGATGAGGTCAGAGTAAAGTTTACTTTTGACCTATTATGTCTGTCCCAGAGTCTCATGTCTTTTGGTTTTGTTGACTAAAACTGGACTTAAACTATCAATGATCAATCAATGATAAAATTTGACCACAGCTGTCACTGGAAAATAAATACAAAAAACAAGCACCAAATTGAACACTGTGTCCTGACAAAGACAAATGTACATGGACAAGGTAGTGTGTGTAGTGTGTAACTCAAGGGCAGGATCAAAGTGAAATATGAAGTCAATCAGCATGTACGGTATGATCCATCTTCATACTGTAAATATGCAGTATTCACAGCACAGTTTTTAATGAATATGGAGAGAGGTGGGCTTCATTCACCTTTGTGTAGTAGTAGAAACACCATCATTTCCAATGTCTTTGATATTAAAATGTTAAAAGGGCGGTGTAGTCTTACATGTAGTATGCAGATTTATTCATTTATGCTATTTGGGTCTTGAATAGATAGATAATGGTATCCTTTCATAATCGCAACATCAGCATTTCATTGGTTGCTAGGAGGAAAGTGTGTGAATAGTGGAAGTAAAGAGAAGACTAAGTGGCTGTGAGGTGGATTTAGGTCTCCAGGGAAATATAAGGCCTTAGGTCACAGGCTGATGAAACAAACCTCCAATAGTGATATTGTTATATATGATTGGCTTGTGTAGGCACTTTATATGTGTAGAAGTTTTAAGCTGAATATAAAAAGAAGTGTAAGATCAATTAAAGAGAATAGTTTTTTTCTAAAAAAAAAAAAAAAAAAAAAGCGAAAGAGACAAAAGTTCTCGTGAGGTATGTAAATCATGTATGACCTTAGTAGATCCAATTTGCCTTTTACAGATCAGTTAATTCAGATATCATGATCATCGGTGCGTTTTCCATTAAAACGTCACACTAAAGAAAATACATGACAGTCAAGGCACAAGTTGTATATAGTTTAGTCTGTGTTTATTTGGAGAACTGTCGATGAAAAAATAAGTGCATCCCATGAAAATTGTTGACTTTTTTACTATTTAGTCAATGTCATAATTGAAAGGTTGCCAATGAACATACAGGCAAAGATCAGGCCTTTTGGAATATTAGATATAGTTGTTTGGCCACAGAAAAGTATATATGTTTTGCACAGATTAAAGACAGCATTTCGGCATGACAAGCCTCATACCAACTATGAAGCGTGATGGTAGTAATATTACGGTTTGGGGTTGCTTTGCTACAGCAGAGACTGGGCAGCTTGCAGCCATTAATTAAACTATGAATTCCGCATAATATCAAAAAGGGCTTGAACATACTGTGTGGCCATCTGTCAACTGAACTGGACTTGGACTTTCAACAGGATACATTAAGCATCCTCCAAGGGATGGTTCAAAAAGAAAAAAATGGAGGGTTATGACATGTCTTAGTCAAGAAAACAAGCCCAGATCTGAATTCCATGGACATGTTTTTGTGGGATTTGAAACGGGTAGAACATGCAGGAAAATCCTCAAATATCTTGCTACTGAAGGAATTTTGCACAGAAGAGTAACTATTTCAGCAAGTATGTCACAAAACTGCTTATGCAAAATACCTACAAGAAGCTATTTCTGCTAAAGGGAGCTACACCAGAATCTGCAGCCAAGGGTGTGCTTACTTTTTCCACAGAATAATATTACATCTATTCATATTTTTGTTGAATAAGTGATTACAAAAGCTAAATTTCCTTTCAGTGTTGTTCAATATACTACCTGGGTGGTATAATATATAATATATACCATAGCACCATTTCACATATGTTAAAAAACAACAGTTTCTATGGGATATTTTAATGTATTTATTTTTTCACATGACTTTGCTGGATCTGATCGCAGTTCAACTTCCGTGAAAGAGAAAATATGAAGGACATCTGCTCATGTCTGCACTAGGATAATTACGAGGTATTTTTACTCTCATAATTTGTTTCCTTTGGACACACTCACACGCTGTATCTCTCCAAGGCCACCTGCACTGATGATGCTATTTGCATTTCTTACGGCTATAATTTGTGTGACTGTGGCAGTACATGAGCTGGACACACTCGGCACCTGTGGCTGCTCAGATAGTGTGAGAAAAGATGATAGATCTGCAGTGGTTGAAAATAAAGCAAAGCAACGTATAATCTAAAGGGGACAGGGAGTTAGTTCTCTTGTCACTAACCATGTTAAAAAAAACAACTGATTAAATCCCCCAGTTCACTTCACTCTACAGTTTATTCATACAGTCGCTTTTAAACCACCAAACAATAATTCTTCCTTCAGGGATTTTTTTTTTCCTTAGGTAGGAAAGTAGGACAGTCAACAGATGAGCAGCGGCTACAGCATGTCCTTCCCCCAGGTAAAAAGGAGCTGACAGTGATACTATTGATTATCATTGAGCTTACCTTGCTTCTATCTGTGATGGAGTAAGGGCTATTCTAGTTGCTAATGCAGCTCTCCAGTCTGTACAGTGTCCTTGGTCTCTACTGTCATACTGTATACTGTGAATGAGTTGGTGACCCAGATAAGACTGGAGCAAACAATTACAGCTCATATAATTGACAGTAGAAATGAACACCAGACTAGTCTGTATGTGTTGCAAATCCATAGACATATGGCGCTTTAACGCTTATTACCGTGTACCATATTTGAGTACATTTGCATCCAAAGTGCAGTACATTTGGTAAATGTGAACGTTGTGTACCAGACCTGAGCATGGATCATTGTACCATGTCCACCAGTCTGTTTAGAATCGGCGCACTCTGATGCGGTACGCCTCAGATATGATGGCCAGCTGTGAGTGACGCTGATGATTCTTCAACAAAGGATTGTTAATGTACCATCGATGTTACTCCACTATCTGTCAGCTTTGCAAATATAAAAATCAGTTTCTCCTCAGAGATCGGTGGATGCCGGCAGATTTCAACTCTTGCATTCGCTTCCTTGCATGGCAGATGAGGTATGAACATAGGCGAGAGTGTGCCGTGTGTCTTCCTTGCCTGAACTCCATTGTAAAATTACCTGTAGGAACTGTATAAATATATGTGGTGCACATTTTGGCTGTGTATACATGTGTCATGTGGATGATGAAGTAATTGTACTCTGGTTATGGACCAATAATGTAATGAGAACGGTGACCAGCAGGGGAGTTGAGAGGGAGGCAATCGTACTCGGCACCTGGTTAATGTGAAATGTGAAAATGCATTTAATGTCAATTAAAGTCAATTAGAATTGAAAGGGTCAGTTCACAAAAATGATCCTCCCTTAACAATAATTATATTATTGTTCAGATCTGAATAAAATGAAATGAAATGATGTTTTTTTTAGTATTAATAAGCATGCAATTGATCTTTCCTACTTTTTATGAGTGATATGGTTTTTTGGGGGTTTTTTTATGATGTGTGTGGATTAGAAAAGGGAACTTTTGAGGATGCATTTGAACTGTTAGTCCGATGATAAATTTACAACCTGTCCAGGTTTTACCATGCCTCTCACTCAAGTACGCTGGGATAGGCTTTCACCATCCTGTGACACTGAGCTGCATTAGTTTAGTAAATAGATGGATGGTATGGGTGAGCGCTTTAACTTTTATTGCTCTGGGCAAAAAAAATAAAATAAACTGCTTCTATTTTTTGATTGAACCTGTACACAATCTACTATTTATACATAATTATAAGGTTGACGATATAAAATGTTAGGAGCCTCATAGACACTGAGAGTTCCTCAGCTTCGGTCTCATTACGACAGATGTGACCCCATCTCAAAATTACTGTCATCGTAGTTTAATTTGATCGGTGTTTTAATTTCATTTTTGACAGGCAGCACCTATAAATGATGTGGTTATGCTAGTAAGTGAGCCAATAACAGCCTTCTTCATTTTTTTATTTACACTAATATTTTCATTATGCAGAGACACCTGAGACAGGGCTGAGATATGAGCTACGAGGCAGACTCCTTCAGGTTGTGGTGCCAACAGGGGCATGATGAGACAGAGGCACTACGACTGTGCCGAGAGAGACACGTACGTGCACACACACACGCACACGCACGCACACACACACACACACACACACACACACACACACACACACACACACACACACACACACAGAGAGAGATTCAGACCTGCTGAATGCAGACAGTGGAAATCCTATTTGTCACAGACTTGTGTGGGGGCTTTAATTAATTAATAAGGCTTGTGCTGGTAGAAAATTAAATTAAGATGATTACTGTCAACAATGATGTAAATTCCAGAAATAAAAAAATTCAAAGCAGCCTGCAGTCAGTTTGGCTGACCTGTCCTGACATAGTATTGTGAGTTGATGAGAAGCAGTTTCTGAACGCATGATCTGAGATCGATCCAGCAGGTGTCAACGGAAATACTCACTTAAACCTGCAATACAGGCATGCACGCACATAATGTTCAGTGCCATACCCCAGCTTGTGTTCACTGTCTCTTTCTTCTGCTTGCCTCAGCAGCGCGAGTTTTCAAGGAGACACTCTCCGGGCTCTCTGTCCGCAGATAACTTCTTCCCTACGCTGACTGCCGGGCAAACTTCTTGTTTCGATGTGAATCAGAATGGCACCATGCCCTCGTTTTTTCAGCCAATTTTCCTCCGCAGAAGGATGCACATACACGCACAGTTTGAGAATACATATTCTCTCTTCCACATGGGAATCCCTTGGTTACAGTGACTAATGTGTTGTCAGTGTCTGCGCTGGGAATACTGACAAATATGGTGCAGTCAAAAAAGTGATATACTGCAGCAGTTAAAAAAAAGTTACGTTTATGAATCAGAAGGGGAGCTTATATCCCATATACGGTGCATCCGGAAAGTATTCACAGCGCTTGCTTCACTTTTTCCACATTTTTTTATGTTACAGCCTTATTTCAAAATGGAATAGATTAATTTTTTTCCCTCAAAATTCTACACACAATACCCCATAAGAACAAAGTGAAAAAAGTTTGTTTAAATTTTTTGCAAATCTATTAAAAATAAAGAACGAAAATATAATAGGTACATAAGTATTCACAGCCTTTGCGCAATACTTTGTTGAAGCACCTTTGGCAGCAATTACAGCCTCAAGTCTTTTTGAGTATGATGCTACAAGCTTGGCACCTATTTTTGGGCAGTTTCTCCCATTCTTCTTTGCAGGACCTCTCCAGCTCCATCAGGTTGGATGGGGAGCGTCGGTGCATGGCCATTTTCAGATCTCTCCAGAGATGTTCAATCGGGTTCAAGTCTGGGCTCTGGCTTGTCCCGAAGCCACTCCTTTGTTATCTTGGCTGTGTGCTTCGGGTCGTTGTCCTGTTGGAAGATGAACCTTCGGTTTTCATCAAGGATGTCTCTGTACGTTGCTGCATTCATCTTTCCCTCCATCCTGACTAGTCTCCCCGTTCCTGCCGCTGAAAAACATCCCCACAGCATGATGCTGCCACCACCATGCTTCACTGTAGATGATGGTATTGGCCAGGTGATGAGCAGTGCCTGGTTTCCTCCAGACATGACGCTTGGCATTCAGGCCAAAGAGTTCAATCTTTGTTTCATCAGACCAGAGAATTTAGTTTCTCATGGTCTCACAGTCCTTCAGGTGCCTTTTGGTAAACTCCAGGTGGGCTGTCATGTGCCTTTTACTGAGGAGTGGCTTCTGTCTGGCCACTCTACCATACAGGCCTGCTTGGTGGAGTGCTGCAGAGATGGTTGTCCTTCTGGAAGGTTCTCCTCTCTTCACAGAGCAACGTTGGAGCTCTGTCAGAGTGACCATCGGGTTCTTGGTCACCTCCCTGACTAAGACCCTTCTCTCCCGATCGTTCAGTTTGGCCGGGCGGCCAACTCTAGGAAGAGTCCTGGTGGTTCTAAACTTCTTCCATTTATGGATGATGGAGGCCACTGTGCTCATTGGGACCTTCAATGATGCAGACATTTTTCTGCACCCTTCCCCAGATCTGTGCTTCAATACAATCCTGTCTTGGAGGTCGACAGACAATTCTTTGGACTTCATGGCTTGGTTTGTGCTCTGATATGCACTGTCAACTGTGGGACCTTATATAGACGGTGTGTGCCTTTCCAAATCATGTCCAATCAGCTGAATTTACCACAGGTGGACTCTAATCAAGTTGTAGAAACATCTCAAGGATGATCAGTGGAAACAGGATGCACCTGAGCTCAATTTTGAGTGTCATGGAAAAGGCTGTGAATACTTATGTACATGTGATTTTTTTTTTTTTGTCATTTTTTAATAGATTTGCAAAAAAAAATAAAAAATAAACGTTTTCACGTTGTCTTTATGGTGTATTGTGTATCGAATTTTGAAGAAAAAAATTAATTTAATCCATTTTGGAATAAGGCTGTAACATAACAAAATGTGGAAAAAGTGAAGCGCTGTGAATACTTTCTGTATGCACTGTAAGTCTCTCTGAGGTAAGCTATAGGTCTTCATTAATCGCTACAGACCTCTGGAGGGCTGTATAAAGAATTTGTACAACAATCCTCATGGATAGGAGTTTTATTGGGCATGTTGTTGTATTTCCCAATCTGAGAGCTACATTTTCCAGTTGCTCTTCATAGGTTAAAACTTTATTATTCCATATATGGTTAGTGACAGGAGAATTGCATATTAGAACTTGGGCTGGGCGAAATATCCAGTTTTGATGATATATCAATATGTTCTTCATACATGGAAATCGGTGTATATACCACGTTTTTTTTTTAATATAAATTACAGGCTCAATTTGTTATGCCATTTCTGAGGCTGCAGTACCTGTATTTATGTATGATAATGTCATGAGAACAGTATGATAACTATATCTTTTCCCATCTTGTACACTTATGGTTATGAATCACAGACCATTTTACGTGTCATTATTTGTCCTCAATGAACTTACCCAAAACTGCATGTTTTATCATTAGAAAATCTAATTTCTATCCAGCACTTAGAACTATTTATTTAGTTGCTTTATTCTCAAAATCTACGAAGGACGAACTATGGCATGATGGGAAATGCTAATACTTAGCATAGTAACTTACTTAGGGAGGGGCCACAACCCGGCTCCTCTGGGCTGTTGTAGTCATAGTTGGATTTTTTTTGTGATGCAGAGCCGCACTTTCAATTCACTGAGCCTCGCCCTCATCACGGCAACCACGGCATGTCAGTTAACTGTTTTATTACTAAAGGAGGCAGAGGGATAACAAAACATAGGACACACTGAGCAGGAGTGAGCAGGACATGAGAAAGAAATAAGCCATTACTAACTGCTCATCTAAAGTAACCAGCAGATCTGATCAGCTTGTCAACAACTAAGGGATCAGCGAGAAAGTCGCTAATAAAAGCAGAGAGTTGTGAGTGCGTGAATAGAACTGGTGTATGTCTAAATATTTAGTGGGTCATTTATTCCTGTAATGAAGAATAGAGCAAATAACTGGGTTGAGAGAGCAGCAACACCACTGCCAGTAACCGTAAACCAGAAATGAGACGATACACTTACTGCAGCACGTCAGCATTCTTAAGAGAAAGACCTTTTTATTTAAATAGTCTATTTACTTTATATCATTTTTTTATTTCCATGTTTTTGCAGTGGTACAGGGATGGAAACCCTGTCTTTATGTTTCATTTTGATTACACCCAGAGTAATGAAAGTGCCTGTGGCATTTCACATATAGCTTTGGCTTACAAATTAATGTTAAACCCACTTTGTAGAAAATGTTGAGATATATATCGTATATCTCCATTCAGCCAAACTATTTTGGGATATGAATTTTGGTCCATATCGCCAGCCCTAGCTAGAACTGAAGAAAGACAAATAAACTACCTGGAGCAAGTCTTGTGTCTGGATGACTGTTAATGTTTTACTGTCAACACATTACTGAGACATCTAACAGCCGACATGTTTTGATAGATATCATTCATTCGTCCGCTGTGTTATTTTCAAAATGGCTTGTCATTGTCCCTCCATCTTTTTTATGCAAAGGTCACCTCCATTAGCATTCTGAGGCAGAATTAAATTCCCATCACTGTGCGAGAAATCAGTTTCCACACAAGGGACCAAACAGGGCCCAGACAGCCCTGTGAAAAGTTCATTTAAATTATGGATTGCAGTCATTTTCATTGCATATTTCACTGTGATTGTTTTTAGTTTCCCTGGAACAGTGTAAAGGTTAATTGCATAATTAAGTGGCTGTTACTGCCTTTGCTATTGTCGGCCTGTCAGGGGGAAACCCAAAATTATGGGAAAGTGTTGTTTGATTTCAAGTAACTTCAGGCACAGATTATGCTGGATATATGAACCTAAAACACATTTTTACATGCTTTAGAAGATCCATTGTCCATTGTTAGGATGAACTTCATTGAATCTAACTATTAATGTGTCTTCTCAACATGTCTTTTTGAGAACAAACCTGATAATTCTACTAATGTTTTAGCCTCCATCCCTCTCTGAAAGCAGGTCTTTTTTTCAAGGCATCTGCCACAGATACAGAAGTGTTTTTGTAACATTTTCTCATGTCTCCTCATCCTCCTCCTCCTCCATCCATTATTTGCCAACATGAATTGTATTCACTGAAGCAGGTGTTGGAGAGCAGCGTGGCATTCCTCCACAGGCTCAATTGCCGACTGGAATACTGAAGTCACGAGGCTCAGACACTTTTCCCAGCCTCGGGATAAAGCCTGAACACACCAGCTTAGACTGGTCCCATTCTCTTCCATTGAGTCCCAAGGTCACAGTCCCATAGCAAGGGTCAAGGTGATAGGCTGGCAGCCGTCTGCCTCATGCATATGGATGACAGACGCTCCATCTGCTCTGCTGCAGAATGCAAATGCACAAGCCTCTTTCTCTGCTCTCTTTTTCTGCCTCAAAGGGCAACCCTGCCAGACCTTACATGGCATCAGTTCCACTTGTTGGTCGCAGAGTGACGATTTATGCAAAACCATAATAGAAATGCAAGTCATTGCCTCACAAAGTCCCCAACTCCCCTAGCTCGCCACAGCCAACTCTCATACTTTCCTAACAGATAGCATTTGTTGTAATTTTTTTGAAAATTAAAGCCAGATAACATCATTAGTATGCTGTTGCATTCTAGTGCTACTTTTATTCTGAATAAAGACTGTATTGTTCTGTAATGGATTGCTATCGCATAATGATTTGCAGTCCAAGCATGACTCAGTAATGTTAGAAAAAAAAGTCTCTCTTTACCTTGACATACTCTACAACTGAGTAACAATAATCACAGTTCTTGATGCTGGCATGCCACATTTGAGATGTTTTACTTTAAAGCAGAGTTGAGTCAATGAAGAGAGGTGCTCTTTTCCAGGAAGGCTCTACTTTTATACACTCTCACATTTGGAAGCTGCCTATAGAATCTTCTGTTTATTTCCTTGTATCTCTACTAGACTAGTTGGAGATTAAGTGCCATTGCTCGATGGCAAGACTATGACTGTTCTCAAGTACCATTATGGGAATTTTAACAAGTCTTTACTGTAGAAGGCCTTTATCATAGAAATACATTATATATATACATATACATACGTGAGTGCTGTCAGGATATTTTTCCGGCAGCATGATATCACAGCGTGTCATACCCCCGTCAGTCCACTAGAAGATACCGTGTCAGCTTTACGATTTGCCTCGACTTGGCATGAAAATGTAGGTCCCTTAGGTTTAGGCACCAAAAACCACCTGATTGAGAAAAAGATTTAAGTTTGCGTTAAGGTTAGGGTTTAATAATAAAGACAAACCAACCCTAACCCTAATGTGGCATGGTTGCAATTTGGTTAGGTTAAGGCACCAAAACCTATTGGTTAGGGTTTGGTAAAGATCATGGTTTGCATTCAAATAAGTCATTTTATGTAACTAACATTATTTCCATCATGTAAATTATTTAATCCACGTTGTTTTCTGTTTTCTCACTGGATTAAACACTGGTTTTCCTGTATTTGCTCCATCATACCACTGCTGACCTCCTGCCTACTTGGACTTAATCACTCTTTGTACTTTGTCACATGACCTCCGTCACATGCGTGTACTTTTCATGCTTGGGTGACACTGACACATCATCCTCTTGTGGATTGACATTACTTGGGTTATTACATGTGTAGGCAGGATACTGGGCTGGCATGAAAAAAATTCCACATCTGCATATCTGAATTCTCAAGACAACACTGAGCATGCTCAGGGAAGAGGTTTGGGGGTGTGGAGTTTTGACTGTTGTGGCAATTTTAAACAGCAATACAACTTTGTCAGCAGTCAAGACCATGTTTAATTGTGGGATGTCATGCTGTTGACCGGGCTCCTACTTGGTCCATCTACTCTTATGTTTGATCGCCATGTGGTTGGCCTTTAAGCTCCTTCTGTCTAAAGTGCTGGTGATAGACGGGGGAGGGAGTTTCGGGGGGCGGAACATATACATAATCCGCTTTTGCAAATGCCACGCTCATGTGTTTAAAAGAGCTGCATTGTGCTCAGCCTAACAAGGGCCAGCAGATGTAATCACCACTTGTGTTTCACCTGTTTATTGACAGCACGGCTTTGGTATCCTTCTAATACAATATGAAACTTCAGACTTCCTTGAAAAGCTCCCTGCTATACCACATGGCTGAGTTTTCATCAGATCAGATCCAGACTGAGGTTTTTGTTTTTGTTTTTCTTGTGTTTCTTTAAATGATTTTAAATGATTCTGTTTTGTCTCATCCAAAAACCAAAGAGAGTCTGAAATGACCAAGTCTAAATAACAAATGTTCGGTGGAGGAGAAGATTACAATAAAGATGACGTGGTGACTCTAAAAGTGGTCTACAGTCAGGTGATGGTGAGAGGCGCAGGACAGTGAGATCCAGGCATAGAGAAGGACAGACCTCCCGGGGGTGAGGCTAGATGAAAGGCAGATGAGACGATAACGTGTCCTTTCCCTTCAGTTCACCAGACTTATTGTAACCGTGCACGGCCTGGAGAAAATCTGAATGTCACTTTGTTTCTTTGACCTACTGAGACAAAGTTGGAAAGTCATTGTGTCACATGTTGCTATTTACATAATTCAGACTGTAAGCATAACTTGTTTGTTAGCATTTACAGTATATAATAAAGTAGACACTTAGAGCTCCAAAGTATTTATAAGACACTTGGATATTCAAGCCCCTGAGTAATTTCATAGACAATTTATTAAAGTTTCATAATGTGCAGTCATAGTTTTTGGTTATAATGTGTTATAAACATTTATTAATTGATAAAACACTATTGTTTCTAAAATTGGCATTCGGTTAATAACACATTACCATTATGTTTATATGTCATGCAAAAAAAAAAAAAAGTTGACTAATGTGATATGACTACTTTCACTTCACATGACACTCCTGTCACTGTCCTGTACATATTATTTCAAATCATACAGTATAGCACCCCCCTTTCACAAACAAGTAATTCATTGTTTTATATGTAAAAAATAAGATTATAGCTTCTGTAAGAACTCTCTAATAACTCCCTCTCAGTCACTTTGTTTACTTGCATCAATTATTTAAAAGTAAAATGAAACAACATTACCAAAATGAATAACCTGCAGTTATGCCAAACAAAGCAACATTTACAGCTGGAGTTTCAGCAGACACTGATCAGATTATATGGATTAAGGGCGCTTTTGTATGGCATTTGAAGAGGATTTTTTTTTTTAACAAAGGAAATGATACAAAACATGCATGAACATACACGAATGGCTTTGCCTGAACAGAAATCATTTTTTTGAGCAGTAACTCCAGAAAGCAAAGTGTGTGAAGTTTTAAGATTCAAAAAGAAAGATCTAGGTTATATTTTTAGCATAAAGCATGCTTGGGGTGGGGTGAGGTGGGGGAGGAGGGTGTTTTGAGTGAGAACACCTCAAACTGGGAAAAGCTCCTTGTGGGAAATTCCCGTCTTTAACCCAATCGTCTCTCTCCAAGGTGCTGAAATTACCTCAGCGCTCTCCGGCTGCTGGAACCTGATTATGAATCTTTGAAGCGGTTCCCACCAGAGTGTCCCAGGAAATGGATCCATCCATTCACACGTCAGTTTGAACGCTCAGTGATCGCAGGAGGATATCCACTACTGTAGTGTGCCAATAAATGGTGGCTATTGCAGCGGAGGCAGGAGCAGATTATCAGTTACCTTTTGATCTGTCTTTGATGTTTTTTCCTCCACTCTCCACCTCTCCATTTTCCTTCCATAAATCCATCCATTTGAGTGAACAGTTGACCTCTCTCTAAAGCTTGACATGGTCACTGCACCATGGGCAATAGCCGGAGAGGGTTCCTTTGAGAGCTCATGCTTGGTTACTAGGCAGATGTTATGAATATTTAAAGACGGTGTTCTTCTGCATGTTTTGGTGTAAATTCAGTTCTTCAGTGGTGCAAAAGCTGTACGCTCTCTTGGGAACGGATGGAGAGATTCCTCCGGATGCTGGATTGCTCCCCCTGCCATTGTCACACTCAGCTGACAGAGTACAGAGAAACCCACTTACTGTGTGTTTGCTTATTCATATTCTAAAGCCCAAAGCCCCCGAGGAGATACAGAAAGATACTCGTCAGCTTGTGGCGGGCATGTTTGATGCTTTTCACATGTGTACTAGAAGTCATGGGTAGGTTTGGATGGGAGGATATGCATGCCTTTTTGCCAGAATTGTTTGACTGGAGATGGTGAAGGAAGCGCATGTGTAATGAAACACCTCTCAAATCTGTTACATGGGGAGAAGGCAGATACATGGGGAGGTGAAAAAAAAACAGGACAAAAAAAGAACAAGTGAGAAAGTGATGAGGCTGTTTAACCAATACAAAGCTGCCAAATCTGCCTAGCAACCACAGTTAGTTTAGCAACCATCAGCTAACTATTGTAACTATGAGCTTGGTTGCTCCCTTTGACCTTGTCAATCTGTAATGTCAACGTCTGTTTTGCTCGTAAAAACCTGCTGTATTACATCCATTGGTGCAGCTGGACAGACTGTATTGTATCATATTGTAAGTCATATCACTTGAGTATATTTATGCACGAGGAAGAGGACAGAGGATAGTCGAAGAGTTCCTTTCCAGAACATGCCCATGCGTGCACATCCTGGGTGCTGATTATTGACTGCAAAGAGATGCAACCTAAGCAGATAAATAGATCACTAAATGACCTCCAGTGTGTGAGAGAAGCAAAACACACACATACTGATTTAACAAGCTGTTATGAAGAAAAGGTCAGACATGGACGGTTAAAAGATTATTGAGTAATTATTGGCGCCATATTAACAGGGAATATTCATAACCCTACCCACAGCTTACTGCAACTACTAAACTGGAGCCTTTGTCAAAGTACATTTAAAAGCAATGTGACTGATGGCTCCAAGAAATGTCAGGCTCCCTTTAAAAATAATTTCCAATAAGCCTTTGTGGTCTTAATTGCTCGTTTTTGGGGTCTTGTGATCACTTTGGAGCTTCTGATGAGAGTATTTCTAATGACCCGGCCACAAAATGTCTAAGACTAATATCTTAGTCTAATAACAGCCATGCAATGCTATTAGAAACAAATGAATTTCCTTGCTTTAGCTAATAGTTGAAAAAAACATGGCAGTGCAGCTGAGTTTTGCTGTGTATTTGTAATCCCACTAACTACAACTGTCACTCTACCTAAAAGTCTAAGATCAACCTCTGTAACAGGAGATGAAAGCAAAACTCAGATTTGCAGCAGCAGCAGCACAGTTTCAGATAACAGATTAGAGGACAAATTGGTCCCTGCATCTTTTAGTGGCTCTGCCTTCACTTGGACAACGCTCTGTCTCACTCGTCTGTCCACTGAAAATGTAATCTAAGTGGGAAAAAAAAAATTCTCCAGCCAGTGAGGTGCATTTTAACCTCTGCGAGAAACCCGTGCGAAGCAGAAAAGCAGACACTTGAATGAGCCCTGGGAGGATAGTTTGCCTTGCCGGAGGAAATAGCAACGTGAGCTCTGAGACATAACTGGTGAGAAACACAAGAGAGGAGAGAGGGCGGCTGAGGCAGAGTTGGGCAACAGATGAAAAGATCCTCATCTTGAGGCAAATGTTTTATAAAAGAATTCAGCCGCAGGAACGTGGTTGGCAACAGGTTTGGCACTCGCAGCCCTCTGAGGCAAAATGCAGGCACTGAACTGTGCAAAACATTTCACACTATTTGGCTGGTGTGTCCCTTTTCTCCATCATACCATCTTGTGTTACGAGTCAGCTTTGTGAGTGTGGTTTCGCAAAAGGCTGCAGCCAGCATTCGTTTCCATCCTGCCTCCTCCCAGCTGCATCACTTGGCTCGTGCTCAGCTGACTGTCAGTTGTCCTGACAGCCTGACCTCCCGGAGGCTCGCGCAGCCAAATGCCACGTCACATCGGGCTCGGCTTCGCCCGGGTCTGGCCCTCAATCATTTTTACACCCACGTCCACCTCCATAACACCTCCCTCCCCCTTCCACTTGACACCTGAAAATGAGAACCCAGTGGTTTGTTTCTCTCTATTTATAGCTCCCTCTGTTTCTGTGGTGTTGGCTGACTGTGGAAATGCTAATATTAAACAATGTAATGCCATTATTTCACACACTGCTTCCACTGGGAGATCATCCATATTTGTTATCTGTCCTGAAACAAGAAGTTCTGCAGCTGCATATTCCCATTACACAGGCTAATTTCATTTACGCTTACTTCTATCAAAGTTGTCATAAAACAAAACTAGCATTTGATTGCACCTCAGAAAAACGTTTTTGTTCGATTCCTACGAGATTAAAGTTTTCTGGAAAATGAGAGACACACAGAGAGCACAAAAAGTGTCTGCTGCTGCAACTCGGGCTCTTTTGAAGCTGGTTATGTTATCAAAAGATCAGCAGGCACAACGTCTCATCTGGTGAGAAGATGACAAGGCCTGATAAACCGCAGTGTTTACTGCACAAGTTAACAGAGGCGATCAATAGCAGCACTCGATACCCTGAATACAGAACGGCTGAAGAAAGATTGAATTGCCACCGGAGGCTAATGGTAAATAGGGGAGGGCGTCAAAAAAAAGGTCATAATAAAACTGAAGAGAAAAAAAACAAAGGCTTTTCAAAATATAATGTGGTTTTGTCATATGCTGTATAATGTTGTCAGACAGGTCACAACCTAAACAGATCGGGAGCAGAGACAATGCAAAAGAATGGAAGAAGATGATAGACGATAAAGAGCTAGGGCTCCCAGCACGGAGTGACATCACCTGTAGGTTATCTGAAGGGCAGTTTTGAAGATCATTCCGTTGCCATCTTGGCAGATTAATCCCAGCCAGTCAGGACAATAGGAAAAGGGGCGGTGTATGAGTGGAGCTGAGTGGGCCCTGGGTGGACCCATAGACTGTATACGTAGTGGACGTATGTAGAATACTCCTGATTTGTTTTGTTGGTTGTGCTTTAAAATCTAAACTTTTCAATCTCAATTCAAGTTTGGTTGCAGAACATTAAAAAAAAAAAGTTGGACTGTAGTTACTGTTGAGTTCTGTTGGGAGGTTCACGTCTGTTTGAATTTTTTTTTTTTTTACTTTTCAGCTTTATTGCCCACTTTAAAACGTTTATTCAAAAAGTCATTAAATGTCAGAAGTTACATTACTTTGAAGTTATCAAAAAAGTTACATTACTTTTTACATTTTTAAGACATTAACTAATAATCTCTAATGTAATCTGTTACATTTTAAAAGTAACCTTTACAACACTGGTCAGGACTTGGGTCAAAGCGGTGCATTCATACAAGCTTCTTTTAGCTAATGGATACGAGTACATGAGGGTGCAAGCAACGCGTCCCATAACCTGTGTTTTTTCAAACTTTTTAAAAGAATCATCTGAAGTGATGGAGCTAATGGGATTTAATTAGCAAAAGTTTGAATGAAAAAGAGAATGTCTTGCTCTAAGAACACGTAGTGTATATCCTCTATAGTGCTAGAAGTAGTATAGTAGTTAACAAAATAATAATGGCTTAGTTGGCATTATTCTATATTTTTCTTAGTCAAGAAAGCCCATGAAAAGACCAAAATTAACAATGTACTATTCAGTCTCTTAGTACTTCCCTGCCCTGTCTGTGTCTCTCAGTTGTAGGCGAAGATATAGTATCAGAATTATATACTTTTATTTCCTGTAGTTTTTATCAAACAGGAGAAATGGTGCGTTTGTTGGGGACTATATTTAGCCGTGGAGTAATATGTTGCTACTGAGCAGGATGGTGCATGGGGGATTGACTCAAAAGCAACTACACTGACTGTGTTTGCGCCAGTGGGGCAATTTTTCACCCTGTGCAACAGAGTGGCTCATTTATGTGTGTACAATAGCTTTTTGAAACAATGCCATTTTATGTATCACTAAATCTCCATATGTACAGTAAGAGTTTGTGGAATCAGTTTATCTTTGGAATCAGATTGTAGAATCCTGGCTTCACATGGTCAGATTTGTCTCAACTCTAAATGTCTAAACAGCAAACCAAGGCTTTGTAGAGGGACATTAGGAAAGCAAATGCGGTTATCAGATTATAAAGGAGAAGGACTTTATGATGTATTGTGATACTGCCACAGGTGAGCCACAGTCTCTGAGCGCTGCATGGTGCTGAACTGGCTGCATCATGAAAAACAATTTTAGTTCTGCAAACATGAGATGGACCTTAGGCTGGTTTCATTTTGCTCTTCAATTATTCAGAGTTTAACAATTTCTCAAAACTAAACAATCAGAAAAGGTTAGCCACTGTATTGACAGGCTGAGGAAAATTGTTCCCATGATAACGGTCAGAAATACCTACTGACCGGTGGTATAGATTTAAAAAAATAAGACCTTTAACATAAATCAGGGGTGGAGGAAGATTTTAATCTTTTACTTGAGTAAAATTTAAGGTTTTAAGAAATTCTGTTGTGACTTATGTGGAAAAGTGCAATAAACAGAAATATCACGTCTGTAAGCATAGCACAAGGTAATCCTTTATATGTTTTATTTTAGGGTTGACTCTTGTTACCGATCCTGTTTGTGATTGTCATGGACAGGATTTTAAGGCCCAGTGGGGGGGAGACAATATCCGGTTTGGGGGCCTCAGGATTTCTTCTCTGCTATTTCCAGATGATGTGGTTCTTTTGGATCCATCTGACCGTGGCCTCCAGCATTTGCTGCTGTGGTTTGCAGCTGAGTGTGAAACGGCCGGGATGAGAGTCTCCTCCAAGTCTAATGCTGTGGTTCTCTGCCAAAAAATGGTGTATCGCTCCCTTTGGGTTGGCACGGAGTGCCGGCCCCTATAGTGAAGGAGTTTAGGAATCTTGGGCTCTTGTTCAAGAGTAAGGGTTGGATGGAGTGGGAGGGTGACGGGTAGATCAGTGCAGTGACAGCAGTAAGGCAGGTGTTGTGCTCGACTCGTTGTGAAGAGGGAGCTGTGCCAGAAATCGAAGCTCTCAATTTACAGTCAATCTACGTTCCGACCCTCACCTTGGCCATAAGCTTTAGTTAGTGACCGAAAGAACGACGCAGATGCAAGTGTCGGAAATTAAGTTTCTTCCACTGTGTGGCCAGGCTCAGCCCCAAGGTAAGAAGCTCTGACATCGGAGGCTTGGAGAAAAGTCTCTGCTCTGGAGCCAGTTGAGGTTGTCCGGGCATTTGATGAGGATGCCTCCTGGGCGCCTTCAATTGTTGCTTTTCCAGGCATGTCCAACTAGTAGGAGACCCCAAGGTATAGACCCAGAACACTCCGGAAGGAGTATACATCTCATGTACCCTGGGAACACATTGGGATCTCCCAGGAGGAGCTGGAAAATGTTACTGAGGCGAGGGACATCAGGGCTAATCTGCTCAACCTGCTGCCACTGCGACCTGAGCCTAGAAAAGCGTAAAAAAAAAAAATGGATGTAACGGAAAGATGGATGTTTTAGGCTTCAGAGTTTGTTTGTAATGATGACGATACATTGACGAGACATTCAAAAGTGCAAGGTTGTGGCCTCTCTTGACCTGACAACCTTTCAAACAGAACGCTTACCAGATGACACTAGCAGCACAAATGTTTATTAAAGCTTCGATGACTTCAGCTAACATACTTCAAAGGTCTCCTTTATGACCTTTGCAACTTCCTGCATTAATTTAAGTGGGACAATACATTAAACATAAACCTGCTGTCATCGCTGCACAGTAAAAACAGATATAACATCCAACTTGCCAACAACCTGATACACTGCATAAATTGCAGCCGATCTGTCTTCATCTATCTGTGGATGAGAACTGGAGGAGGTGTGCAGATAAGAGCTTTTCTCCCTGCCTGCCTTCGACCCACCCACCTTTCTCTTCACTTCACCCAGGGTGGCTTTGAAGACAGACGCTCCTGCTCACCCTGCCAAACGTTATAAGTGCCAGCAGACCGCTGAAAATGTTTCAAAATCAAATAGATTTTGTCTACCTGCGTGGCATGCTAATGCGTCATGCAACAAGAATGACAAGCACATGGTGGTACAGATGAAAGAATGTTCCGAGTTATTTTGTTATGTCTCACATCTAGGATATGTGTGAAATTAGTGCCTGCCATGAGTGTTTTTAGTTGCCTCCTGCTCCCATGATTTCAAGAGCACACGGTTCTCTCATGTGAAGCAGTGCATTAAGGATGGCGGTGCTTCAAAGTGAAGGACACTCATGGAGCAAATTGATTCTAGAGGAGAGTGCGCGCCGCTTCCCAATAAGGACTTCTCCAACTACTAAAAGCGAGCATTCACCAGGAAAGATGTGTTTGTCACCACAAAAAGACACAACACAGGTTTCAGAGGATAATTCACCCTAGTTCATGATGATGTTTGGATGGATTTGAGGGGGATTAGGTTTTTGAGGCCGTGTACAAAAGTGCAATTATTCATTTAGGGCCTCCACTTCAAACACCCCCCCCCCACACACACACACACACACATGTCATTTTTGCTTTGCTGCAGTTGCCATGCACTTTTGGACGCGGCAACAGGCCTGAGCGGGAGCAGTCGCATCACATTCAGCTTCTGCACGTAACGGCAACAGTGGCTTCATAATCTCTTTGTCTCGCCACAAGCGTGAGCAAATGGATCCTTCAAATTACGCTAATGCTTCATCATACACGGTTGCACAAATGGAGCCAGGGGTACTTTCCAGCCTCAGCGTCCTTTTAATGCGATCCTGCATTCAGCTGGGTTTATATTTAAAGGTCATAGCATGATACTACTTATTCTAATGGCCTGTGCATATTCTGCTTGTGTGTTCATATAACAGCAATTAATACGTAACTTGCCAATGAGGTAATATTTGGTGATATTATACCAGTTTGCCACTAATAATCACACCCTTAAACATGGAATGAGTTTTCTACCTTATAGGTTTAATCCCATTAGCGTCAGGAAGTTTAAACATGGCAGTGAATGTGCCACAAGAAAAACCCAGAAGAGCTTTAAATGCAATTTAGATCATATTTAATAACTTTTAAAGTCCAATTAAATTCTGGTCTAAAATGTAAAGTGTCATCCGTCATAGCGATACCTGTTGGGACAAACATCCAACAAAATCTTTACAAACAGTATTCTGCAGAGACATGTTACATGTTCACAGAAAAATACTAACAAAAGCATGTAGAGCAGAACGTGGCAGATATCTGCTGATAGTGAACATTCCAAATAGGGCACTGAAATCACCTTAATTCCTCCAACCCAGAGCCCTCCAAACACAAAAATAAGTAAGATACTTATTCAAAACACTGGAAAGAAGAAACTTCAAGCCAAAGTCTATTAGAAAGTCAGAATGTTAGACGGTATGAATTGGCAGAATATCTCTTTACTGTGAGAGATAGACAGCAGACACAGATCCTAACCAAGCACAGCTTCAGTGAGTACAAATAAAAACATTGAAAAAAGAAGAAATAAAACATCACGCCAACAAAACAAAATGTGTGGTCACTGTTTGACATGAAGCTGAAACAGAGATCCATTTCATCCTATAACATTAAACATTCAGTGCAATAAAGATTGTTTCCTTTAATGAGTTCAACTCTGTTCTTAAGATTTCAAAGAGCTTCATGACCTCTCAAAATAAAAGATACTCCTGGGAGAAGGAGATAGGGTATTGCTGCTCATTATGTATCAACGTGCCATAACCTGTGGGACCGTCAATGACCTATGACACTCACAGTATATATATGTAATCTCACACACACACACACACACACACACACACACACACACACACACACACACACACACACACACACACACACACACACACAGATGTATATATATATAAAAATATACATTACATTTCATTTAGCTGACGCTTTTATCCAAAGCGACTTACAATAAGTGCATTTCAACCATGAGGGTACAAAACCCAGAACAACAGGAATCAAGTAAATACAATTTCTTCAAGAAAGCCAAACTACAAAGTCCATCATACATCATTCATCAACCTTAATGTTGTGTTAATGTTCTTATCACCGTTATTGTGTAGTGTCCAAATAATTGGACAAACTTTGCTTTGGCGACATTGTTTTTGAAGCATTCTTGAAAATAATGCCCCTTTGATTTGAATTGATTTGAATTACATTGAGATTTGACCAATTCTCCATTGCAGTACATTTCATCGAGCACTAGCCCTCTAATCACTAGGTAGCATTTCTGTAAAAATGGAGCTTTGTAAAGCTCTAAAGAAGAGCAAGTCATTTTCATGAGGAGCAGTCATAAAGGAAAAACTACCACAATATTGCCAAAGTTGGGACGTTTCATTTATTGTTGTTCAATTTCACAGTTTTTAGCATCCTGGTTTTGTCGCAAAAAATAGTTGTTTAAATGCTCCTTTACAGTGACAATATGACTCATATGCTGTATATTATCTCTTTACTGAGGCTTTATTATGTTTTCAGAGTTGTTGACTCAAGATTTTATGGCTTCAATCCACAAAATGGAAATATTCTGGGGGTTTTAGCATTGTACACACATTTCCCCATAATCCAACCTGACATATTTTAACCCAATATCACAACAAAGTGTGTAATTCACCCGTCAGCCCAATAGATGATACCGTGTCAGTATCACGTTTTGCGTCACCTAGGCGTGAAAAGTACATGCATGTGGTTTAGGTGACAAAAACTATGTGGTTACGTTTTGGAAAAGATCAAAATTTGGTTAAATGTGACTCAGTCGCACTTTGATTAGGGTTAGGTACAAAAACTAATTAGTAAGGGAGAGGAAAAGATCATGGTTTGGGTTAAAGTCATTCAGAAAGTAAGTAGTCCACTAAGTTGGCCGGGTTGGAACAGTGTTTGGTTGCACAGCATGACTTTGTAATAAGTGAACCACTAGTGAGGCTGCTGCTTGTTAAGGAGTGATCAAACCCATGTAGATGCATATTAGGATTTTGGGGTGTGCATGTGCAGTTAAAGTCCGATGTAGCTCTTTGGAGAAGTCTGGGCTTTTTTTTTTTTTTTTTTACAAAGGAGCAGCTGCTGCTTTTGAACAAGTCTGTTTTGCAACAGTCAACATTACGGTCCTATGTTTAAAATGTAGAAATTTGAGGAAGCAAAGTAGTTTTTTACTCATTAAAAGCTGCAACTTCTATGATGACGAAAAGAAAAATAACAGTAATGAGATGAATATTCAGACAGAATAAGTCTTCCTTCTCTGTAAGACACTGGTATATTGTCCTCAAGGTTTGTGCATACAGGAGTAGACACAGTGTTTTTTTTCTTCTTCTTCTTCTTCTTCTTCTTTCCAGCAGTAATGCCATGTACCACCCCACACCCACACACCCCTTAGCCCCATGCCCCGCCACCCCGCCGCCCCCTACTGCCTTTGTTCTCATCACAACAAGCCCGGAGCAGATGGTGCTCTGCTTTGCTTTGGCCGGCGGTGACAGACAGGCGCTCTCAGCCAATAGCCTGCTGGGGAATCAGCTGACTGGTCTGGACAGCGCCAGGTGTTTTTAACATTTTTCTTCTCCATCCGTAGGAGGAGGAGCAGGCGGCGGTAGTGATAGCGGCAGAGCGGAGGAATATCGCGGCGACAAACCAGTCGTGTTGTGAGGTTGCAGCACGTTGGAGATCTCTCTGCAGACCGCACCATGCCTCTCTCCGAGGCGCCCTGGGACTGATCGGATAGCGACAAATCGCGGTAAACAGCCGCCAGCTGAACCCACCAGGACACAGGAATATGTGTTATTACGCTGTTTGATGAGCCCGTTCACTTGGCACCGTAGCATTTATCCTGTTTATTGCTGTGTGCTGACGCGTATATCTGGATGAAGGACCTGTGCGCTTGGAAACATCGGACTGGAATGCCAACAAGGTGAGACCCCTCAGGAAAGGAAAGATAGGGTTTGCACTGCTGTAGTTTTTTTCTTAATTTCTGTTAGAACAAAATTTAAATAGACATCACAGCTGCAAATTAGTGTTGTTGTTTTTATGTGTTAAATCGAGTAGCTATATATATTTTTTTCCATACACAACATGTCCCTGCAAGGGCGATGCAATGAGTTGAGATATATTTAGGATGCAAACACGCTCAAGGGCATAATACATTTGTATATATATATTTTGTGTATATATATATATACATATATGTATATATATATATTTTGTATATATATATATATAAACATGCAGTCTGGTTTCAGCCGATCAGTTCAGGTTTGCAGTCTGATTTGAATCCATAACTGAACATTTAACCTCACAATATAACCTATGATATTACAATGCGTCAAATGATATTCCACAGAAACCAAACTTTGATCTCGTTGCGGTACTTGCCTTGCCAGCGGGAGCTACGTGCGCGCGGCGCTGTGGAGATGTGATTTGCATATTAATGTTAAAGTATGTCGGCAGATGTCTCGATTCCTCTGTTCTGAGCAAAAAGTCGCGGAGTCTTCTTCAGGGGATAAAGACAGGGCCCTCCGCTAAAAGATGCTGCGGTGAGAATGGGGTTGCATTAGCAGGGGGTCTATTGTGGCTCACAAACGCTGCTTCTGTCGCTGCAGCTGTTGCGCTTTTGTGACGGAGACTGCTTCTGACTTGCATCCCTCAACTTTAGGCAGAGGGGGACCGACTGCAGAGAGGTTAAAGAGGCTTGTTCTAAATGGTTTTGGACTCTCTTTAGGACCTTCTTTTAAACGTGTAAAGAGGCATATTTCCTCACGTGGAGCTGTGGTTCAAATAAAAGTGATTTAACAGTGTAATGTCTCACACTGATGCCTGGTCAGTTCTACACTAACTAGCATTTATTACATTACATATTGTGTATAAAGATTTTATCGAGATTGGAGACGGAGTCCTGTGAACTTCCTTTCTTGATGCTTTCTCACAGAGCAGATTTCTAACCCAATCAGTAAGGGCAGGATCATCTGATTGATTTTTTTTTTTCTCCTCAAGGGGGGTACTTGGCCTTAAATGGCCACAGTACACACACACACACACACACACACACACACACACACACACACACACACACACACAGTCTATACTCCACACAAACATGGTGACACATACATCACGTGTGTGTCACCATGTCACCATGTCTGTTTTTTTTTTTTATCTTGATCATGAGAATCCAGTACTTTAGTGACAAAGACCTCCTGTGTGTTGCAGGTGTCTGGTGTGCGTGGGTGGGGTTGTTAGGAGACAGCGGAGTAAATGGGAGGGGGTAGAAAGCAGAAGGCTTCAACCTCACCCCCACCCCCAACCCAACCCTCCACCAAGACTGAGGTCCTGGGGGTATAAACAGGGTGAAGAGGGGGCGCGGGGGGGGGGGGGGGGGGGGGGGGGGGGGCTGGGTTTCTCAGCTTAAGCCTGCATTATTCCTATAAGAAGGGCTGAGGCGTTAACCCTTTGTCCTCTGTGTGCTCCACAGACAGTTCAGCTTAGACATCAGTGTCTGTGCTGCACTCAGTAAAGTGGGAAGGATCGAGCCCTTAAGAGTTTGGATGTTTGTCATGGCAAGTGTGTATGAAGTAAGAAAAAGAAGAAAGGAAGACATCAGTGCTCAGTGTACTGTGGAGCTCAGGCTGACACACCTGTGCTGCTCTGGGGAACCGTGTGTGTGTGTGTGTGTGTGTGTGTGTGCGTGTGCGTGTGCGTGTGCGTGTGCGTGTGTGTGTGCGCGTGTGCGCGTAGAGATGTTTTACACAGTCCTTTACACCCATTCAGGTGCCGGGCAGAGCAAAGCTATGAGCTCCAGCTGCTTGCAGCACATTCTTAACGGACATATCAATCGGGTCATATTTACATTTTCAGATCATGAGCAGGTTTGGTAACTCACTAAGGCCTCAAGTAGAGTGTGAACTGTCAATTAGGCAGATTGGCCAATTTAATAGTTACAGAAAAGATGGAGGCTGGTTTCATTTAAGTTCTAGTAAAAAGCGTGAAGCTTGAAAATTACTCACCTAATGTAAATTAATTTGTAAAAGAGCATCTGACAAATGATTATAATGCAACTTCACAAAGGTGTATTTGTAAAAAAAAAAAAAGGGCCCCATTCAGTTAGCAGATTCTTATATTGGAGAGACAGATTTTGAAAAAAAGAACAATCAAAACCGACATTTCATTTTACTTTCAGTTTATCATCAGTCAAGCACCAAAACTACTAGATGCTTTATTTTCCATAATGCAAATTGACAATGTTGACACCTGGGCTGCTTATGACATCATCAAGCTTCCTCCAGAGGCACAGAACATATCATTAAGCAGTGTTCACCTGTTTTTTAGTTAAAAAACAGTTTTTGGGGGAGTTTCAGTCCGCACCATCAAACATGGTGCAAACACTCTACTGCTGTTAGCTTTTTATTTTTGTTTTTTAATTCACCAAACGGGACGTCACAAAATGTCTCGTTTTAACCAACCAACAGTCCAACACCAAAAATATTTAGCTAATACTGATATAAATGATCACAACGGAGAGGCTTTTGGTTTTCAGAGTTATAGCTTTGGTGAGAGTAACTTAAGGCTTTTTTTACACCTCACAGTCCAGATCTTACAAAGGTTCATGTTTTTTTGGTAAATTGTATGCATTTGTTTCCGGTTAGTGTTAGTTTCACATTGCAACTACACAATTTTGCAAGTGCACTGAAGAACCATGCATGACGTCCTGTGGTCATCATCTGCGTGGACTGCATCTCTTTGTCCTTGTCAAATACTTTGTCTCCTTGTTTAGTGGGTAACAATAAACTGCCTCAACTTTCTGTAATTGTTCCAAAAGTCTGAACCATCAAAAAAGTGTTTTTACAATGCAAACAAACCAAACCATGGCTCAGTTTGCTCCTCTTTTGGTTGGACCAAAATGTTGGTTTATTTGGTCCAGATCTTGGTTCGAGGCTCATGTCACACCTGATGTTTTATTTCAAACTAAACTAAGTAGGCATGAAAGCACACCTTTAGATTTTGTTGAGTCGTAGTATTTTCTTTTTAGAATCATATCCAATTACAATCCTGTGTACATTTGCATTGGTTTCTGTTCTTCTGACCATAGTTGTTCCTCTAAGACAGAGCTGGATAATTCAGTCTCCCACAAATCCAATGAGTTGGGTTGTAGAGAGGTTAAAGATTTCCGTACAAGTGTCTGGTGAAATCTTAAGCTTTTTTGGCTGAAGGAAAGTGCAGAAATGAAGCTGCTGTGTGATCAATAATGTGTGCATTGCTGATGACGGAGTGCCCCAGTTGTCTCCAGCCAGGGAAGCCCTAAAGTGAGTCATCTAGTGTGAAACCACTGGTGCGTTTACACTTGCTCATACGGAAGAACTCCAGTAAACCACTTCCAATGGCGGTGTCTTCATCTGACTGTTTTATTTAGCGATGTATTCATCAGACTGTTTTATTTAGTGATGTATTTTTTTTTCAGCCTCTACCAGACAGTCCCTTGAGTTTTTAAATCTTTTTTTTAAGGCTTGTCCTATATTACACCATATTCATATACCCCGATTCTACAAGAACAATTGAATCTGTTACATGCATATATAAAAAATGTATATATATATATATTTTTTTTTACTTCTGCTCATTTGAGACTCCTATGAGGAAGAGGATTGTGTTGTATTAAGTCCCCAGAGGGAAGAGATGGAGAGAGCGCAACCAATATCGGGTGCACTGAAGGCAAAAATCCTGATTCCCTCATCATTATGGTAAAAAAAAAATGCAATTTACATGACAATAGTCTCCAAGGAGGGTGTAACTGTTCACATATTAGGTTGATTTTTCTCTTCATTTAGCCCTCTTGTCGCAGTACCATTGTGTTCGCCATATTATATATTCCTCCTTGTCTCTCAGGTTCTGTCATCTAATTCAGGAGTGTTTTTGTCAACTCAATTTGGTTCAGTTTTGTGGCAAGATGTGTTTATAGGCTCCCTGGGGTTGTTTATCTCACCCGCTCCACCTGCAATTTATTTTCCCTCATTTCTGTTTTATCTATTTTCTTATGTGTGCAGCTGGATAAACTAAAGCTTAAAAGGTAAATCTGGACCACCGGGGGGTTCAATGCATTTAGGCCTCCTGAAGAGAACCTTAATACAGACTCTTGTTGTCCAGTTTAAATCATATTTTTATTTTGTTCGGTCACTTTCAACTTTTAGCACATTCAAGGAAATGTGTCCTCACACTCAGACAGGAATTTAAGAAATTGGTCTTGGAATGGTTCAGGAGGAGGCCTTATATAGTTTTTGGAGATGTATGATGACTTTTGGTATCTTCCATTACACACCAGCCTGGTATCACAGCAAACTGTGTAATACACCCATCAGTCCACTTGTGGATACTGTGTCAGTGTCATGTTTTGCCTCGCATAAGTATTAAATGTGCACGCATGTAACCAGCCCATACAAATCCTTATAAAGTCTGTGTAGGGAGAAGGCCGAGGGTGCTTAGACAGAACAAACACAGGACCTTCACCTGGGAAACCAACGTAAATAACCTGAGTGAGTTGCATCCATAACGTATCGTATTTAACTTGCGTAATTTACGAAACGTTACTTACATTGCCTTATTTGAATGAAAACCAGGATCTTTTCCTAAACCTAAACCTAACCACATTGTTTTTGATGCCCAAACCTAAGACACATAACTGTCTAAATGTGGCAAATCGTGACACAGACACAGTGTCCTCTAGTGGACTGATAATTGTATTACATGCTCTGATACCAGGTTGCAGACACACTTGAACCACGAGTATTATTAGGTGGGCTCACAGAACTAGGAAGTATACTCATCACAAATTGTTCTACATATATTGATGGGGGGTAACCTGGATGAGTAGAGTTACTGTCATTTTCAAAAACATATTTGCACCATGTCAGTTCACGACAGAGAGTAATAGCCTAAAACAAAACAAAAAATGAAAAATAAAAGTGTAATTTTTGGAACCTGAATCTCTGCACTTTTTTTCTGACAGCATTTTGTATGTAGTGGTTGCTGCCAAATCCTATGTCACATGTTGACTAAAGTTATTAGCTAAGTTGTTATTCAATAGCCTATTTACACCTTTAATCTTTGTTTTTTGTTTTTATTTTCCAGCAATTACCTGATAAATTCACGTCAGAAAGTTTCAGTTAAACTAGTCTCAACTGCTAGACATATGCAGCAAAGGGTCAAAAGTAGGCCTTGTTTCATTTTAATACATAACAAGAAGAAAAAGGTTGGAACAAGTCTGTAGATTGTTAATTGTTTTTCAAATGTATTTTTCATAGAAAATGTCATTCAGTCTTTATTTGGTCCTCCAGTGGCGAGGAACCTCCACATTTGTCTGGGCCAAAAATTTTAGGTGCCAATGTCGTGAAAGTCTCTTGTCCACAGTCTGTGGTAGAGTAATGTGTATTTGTGGCATGTAGCATCTTGTGACTGACAATGGGCTTGAGTATCCAGTGTGGTACTTTGCCTTGTGGTCTTGGTGATCATATTCTGTTTTCTTCTGTAGCTGTGGACAATAGAAATCCATTTAACAATAAAAGTGCCTCTAATAGGAGCTGTGCTGCAGGCAGATATTGTGAAACAGAAACTGCATGGGCTGTTCACAAAGGTTAATTAATATACAAATGCCTACATTTTTTTCTCATTAATGTTGCATCATTGTGTATCACCAAAGCGCTGTGTATATAAATAGTCCTCCATAAACAGTATAGGTCTTCAGAACGTGCAGCTGTTATAGCAGGTGCGTGTTTGCGCCCATCCCTGATAATTAAAATGCCCATTCAGTTAATTTCTTTTGGCACCATGAAAAAGTTCTGCGCTACCACGAGATGAGCTTAATGTGTTTTGTCAAACCACAGGAAATGAATGATTAAAGGGCCACTGCCAGGATCGGAAATTTAGAAGGAAAGTGACTGGTCCTCATTGGCACGAATAAGTTCATCTGTCATCACTCCAAGGACCAGTATTATTATCATCACCTGTGCTAACTGTGTAGACTCATTTGGTGTTAATGGTCTAACCCATTTTTGATGATCACTGGCAGAACCTGGCACAAAAAAATCAATCAGTATCAGGAAGAAGGAATTTGTGACAAGAATCCTATTGCTCGTATTAGCATTGGCATTGAAACCTTTCTAAAGCATGAATATGTTAGTGAAATATGTGATGATTAGGTTATGGAAGACATGGGTTGGATATGGAGGATGCTGAAACAAAGACAGGTTTAACTCAAAGACTACCTGTGCTACCGTACTGTTTAGTATGCCAGAAAAATATTTAGTATGTCCCATTACATAGTATGTGAAATGCAATCTAGTCGTTAAGTGTAGCGCTTGATCAAAATCGCATACTTTTTCCTGCGGATCATGACATATATGACCAAGAGAGTTCAAATTTAAAGCACATTTTTATGATTAGGTAGTATGTCCCCAATTGGAGGCATACTGCATGACATAGTACATACTTTGTAATGGTAGCTGCAGTACGTAAAGTAAAAAAAAAAAAGTGTGTGATTTGGAACGCAGATTATATTGCCAAAAAGAAGACAGGCGAAAGGAAAATTTTTGTGAAACCTTGTCCAAAAGTTTAGAAATTTAGTTATTCAGATTTATGATCCATTTCTATAGGTTTGGTATTACAGCACATGCTCCACTGTCTGATAAATAAAAGCTGCACTGAAGCAACACGTACCAAACACTCCATGTTACAAAGTACAAATAAAACCATGACTGAGATGACAGAGTTTGTATCCGAAGGTGTAGTATTTATTTCAAATATCCCGTTCACGGGTTCAAAGTTGGTCACGGTTAAAACCTCTGACTTTTTCCGTTTCCTGCCTTCCTGCCTTTGCTGTTGTGTTGTTGATCTTTCTTCCATCTGCTGTGTGTTTTCAGCTTTCCTGTGGCTCTGGGCTCACAATAGACCCGGGCAGCCTGTGTCAGGTTGTCCCAGTCGACTTTTAAAAAAAATATATTTTTTTAAATCAACCAGCAGGATGTTGACACTGACTTCAGTCTTTTAAGTGCTCATAGTTACATCAGATAGCATAAAAAAAAAACAATGTTTTTAAAAAAAATCATCAAACCCACTTTTCACTTTGACAACTGTATCATGTTTTGTGTGTCCAGCATTAAATGGGATCAGAAACTTTTAATCTTACATTGCATAAAGGGGAGCACAGACAAAGCTGTCAACATTTACCGAATGGGCAGAATCTAAGATTAACCCCATTTGTGGTAAATAGAGGAGGAGGAGTGTGAGAGCAGACTATCCTATATTACTAAATCTGCCCTATAATCTTCATGCAGGGTATATTCCAAAGCCGTTTTGTTGCAGTATGTAGTAGATATTCTGCAGTTATGGTAACCACATCAAAACATTTTGTTTGATGTCGAATCCATGATAATGTTTTTTTTATGGAGAGCTTTATGATTCAATAACAATGTAGGGATGAGCTTAAATTCTGTTAAATCATTAATTTTACTATTTTGCATTGGTTAATTGTAAAAGGTATCTTGAAAAAAAAATATCTGTCTGTTCTGTTTTAAATTTTTGGGAGAGCCATGCCAGAAACTATCCATGAAGGTCATTTGTATAGCCTCATATGGTGCAGTAGCATGAACAGAACAAACATCACTATTGAGATGCTGTGTTAGCTTCTCCATAACATTTTTGCCAATGTTGTAATGATATCAAATTGTTTTCAATATTGTTTTGTAACAGAACATTTAGTCATTGACAAAAAACAAACACTTAAGTCATTATTTTGGTAATGAGATTACCAATGCATTAATGCTGCTCGTGCTCTCTGCAGTCTTAGATTCCACTGATATGTTGCTTTTAATTAAAGTGCTAAGTGACCTGTTTCTCTCCTCTGGGGCTGAATCCAGTACTCTATCCCCAGCTAATCTCCCCTTCAGTATCTCCCTCTGCTAATCTGAACTGGCGCAGAAATCGTTAGTTTAAAAACAAGATGCTGTTCAATCCATGTTTCACCCACGCTATGCCCTGTCCCATAGGCAATCCCTGGTATAGGAGGAGCAGTGTCGTGTTCCTGTCTCCCTGGTGCTGTTGCCAGGCAGTTTACATTGAGATGTATTACTCAACTGTCTTGTTTGAAAGCCTCTTAAGCACTATCTGCTTAAGATGGTGTTGACCATATAGAAGGTGGAAGCACTGTGGTGCTGCTGCATGACTGCACTGAGGATGGGGTGCCTCCTAAATAAACCCAATTGAGTTATTGGATAATCTTTATTGCTGTTGTAGAATGTCAGTGCACCGACTTGTTGCAGGAATAATCTTGTAATAAACAATTGGGTATGGTTGCAAAGATAAATTATATCTGGATGAGTTTATGTAAAAGCATTGTTTTGGACATCATTGGTTTTGCAGATATTTGGTTATAAACCTAGTATGGAACAAATCAAAATGACCTGATGAAGGAGATCAAAATTTAGTAACTGTCATCACGAGGGGAACATGAATATCTGTATCAAATTTAATAGCAATCCACCAAGAAGAAAAACTTTACACAAAACTGCAAATGTCAACCTCATGGGTGAGCTAAATGAAATGCCAGGGGATCCCCAAGATGATCAGCACTCATCGTCTGGGTACATTGAATGTCTTTACCAATTTCTATGAATCTTTGTATTTTTACAAAACTAAAAATATCAACCTCATGGTCACGCTAGAGCAAAGGTCATGGAATCACCAACGTCACTAGTCATGTTTTTGTACAATATTTCATTGTAATCCATCTAATTCCTTGATGAGCTATTTCAGCATTGCCATGCCTAGATAGAAATGTGTTGACTGTATTTCTGATGAATCACAGGAAGGGGTTTAAAATGTGGCACTACTTTTAAGTAAAAAGCTGCCAGAATTAATTGTTTATCTTCCAAGTCAGTGAAGTAAGGGTTACTGCCATATGGGCTAGCAGATGCCCATTACACCTCTCAGGAGCTCCCTCTTCCTGAAACAAGTGTAGCACGGGCTACATCGAGGTTTATCATCCTCTCACAACCCTCTCCTCAAATCCCTATTTGTATTCATAAGCCTTCTTAAAGTTAAAGAATGCTGTACAAAGTTTTGACACCCTTCCCTCTGTACCCAATCATCCTGGAAAAAAATCCTAGGCCTGCTTTTTTTCATGTTTGCCCTAAATTCAGAATGCTGAAGACGTTGCATTAAAAATTAAGACGTGGATCTTTTTTTTTTTTTTTTTTTTTGTCTTTCTTTGAGGCATGGCACGTAATAATATGTCATAGTGTTTAATGATGTTCGGAGAAGCTAATGATCGAGTCTTTATGGGCTTGTTGGATAGATGAAAGCCCTCAATGGAATTTGATATGTTTCCAAGTAGAGCAGTGTTTTGTGCTTGCATTGTAATGAGCTGAACTTGCATTTTCGCAAAACTGTTGATGCTGCACATATTCTCCACAGTCTCACAAGCATAGTGGAGAAGCAGTTGTTCTTGGGCAATCTGCTGTCTTGTGTAATTGCTACATCTACAAGAAACATGAAAGATTAAGTGATAATTCAGTAATTGTTAAAATGAGACTGAAATAAATCAACATCCACGCTTGTGTTTCTTTACATACTGATGCTTTGAGAGGAATGCTAATGTCAGCCTGCTAACATGCTCACAGTGCCATCAGTTAAATACTCATATTTAGCAGGTGTACTGTCTACCTTGTACACCATCATCATAGCGAGATTTGCATCATGAAGCTGAGGCTGATGTGAATTTTTAAGCAAATTATAACCAAATAATGGACAAAAAAAAAATTGACTTGAGGGTGGCAAATGAAAAGTCAGGGGATCACCCAAGCTATGACAATTTATTTTGCAGGAGACATAAATTTGTGTTCCTAATTTCTTTCATAATAGTTGAGACATCTCATTCAAAACTACAAATGCAGTGACATATGCTTTGCCTTTCTTTTCCAGATTATCCTGCGACTCCAAGATCCTGCTGTAAATTCTACCCTTGGCTTCAACTCCTTACTATTGCATTTCATGGACTGAAAGACATAATCCGTGGAAAGTCTGGTTGATGACTGTAAAACACCCTCTTCCAAAGTCATCTAACCTTCCTCCTGTCCCTCCCCAGCATGGCTAGACGGAGGTTAGAATGCCTTTTTCTGGGCCAGGTGTTTGCTGGCCTGGTCCTGCTATCAATAGGACTATCTTTTGTACAGAGCAATGACTGCCCCCAGTTGTGTGTGTGCGAGATCCGCCCCTGGTTTACCCCCCAGTCCACCTACAGAGAAGCCGTCACTGTGGACTGCAACGACCTTCGCTTGACACGCATCCCGGGGAACCTCTCCAGTGACACTCAGGTTCTTCTCTTACAGAGCAACTACATAGCCAGGACCAGTGAAGAGTTGGAACAGCTCTTTAACCTGACTGAGCTGGACTTGTCCCAGAACAACTTCAGTAGCATTCGAGATGTTGGCCTTATCAATATGTCCCAGCTCACCACGCTTCATCTGGAGGAGAACCAGATCACAGAAATGCCCGATTACTGTCTACAGGACCTCAGTAACCTGCAGGAACTCTACATCAACCACAATCAGATCAAAAATATCTCCACCAATGCCTTCTCTGGGCTCCATAACCTGCTCAGGCTTCACCTCAACTCCAACAAGCTCAAGACCATCGACAGCCAGTGGTTTGAATCTACTCCCAATCTAGAGATCCTCATGATTGGGGAGAACCCTGTTGTTGGAATAATTGACTTTAATTTCAAGCCACTGGGCAACCTGAGAAGCCTGGTTTTGGCTGGGATGGATTTGACAGACATCCCTGGAAATGCCTTAGTGGGACTTGACAATCTTGAGAGCCTCTCTTTCTATGACAATAAGCTGGTCCGGGTTCCTCAGAGAGCCCTGCAGAAATTGCCTAACCTCAAGTTCTTAGATTTGAACAAAAACCCAGTGCACAAGATCCAGGAAGGAGATTTCAAGAACATGCTACGACTGAAGGAGCTGGGTATAAACAACATGGGAGAGCTGGTGTCTATTGACCGTTATGCTTTGGACAACCTTCCTGAGCTCACTAAGTTGGAGGCTACAAACAACCCCAAGTTCTCTTACATCAACCGTCAGGCCTTTCGTGATGTTCCAGCTTTGGAGAGTCTAATGCTGAACAACAATGCTCTGAATGCTCTATATCAGTCCACAGTGGACTCTCTCCCCAACTTGCGTGAAATCAGCATACACAGCAATCCTTTACGCTGTGACTGCGTCATCCAGTGGATGAGCTCCAACAAAACCACAGTCCGCTTTATGGAACCCCTGTCCATGTTTTGTGCCATTCCAACAGAGGTCAGGGGTATTCATGTGCGGGAGGTGTTGTGGAATAACTTAGCAAACCAGTGCTTACCCATGATTTCTCATGATACCTTCCCCAGCCACCTCAATTTGGACATTGGGATGACCGTGGACTTGGACTGTAGAGCCATGTCCCAGCCTGAGCCCGAAATCTATTGGGTGACACCGATGGGGAACAAGGTAATGATGGACACCATGTCTGACAAGTACAGCCTCAACACTGAAGGGACGTTAAGAATTTCTCGTATCCAAGCGGAAGACTCTGGCAGATACACCTGTGTGGCTCAAAACTCAGAGGGAGCTGACACAAGAGTGACCGCCATACGGGTGAACGGCACTCTGTTAGACAACACGCAGCTTATGAAGATCTACGTCAAGCAGACGGAATCTCACTCGATCCTCGTCTCCTGGAAAATAAACTCAAATGTAATGACCTCTAACCTCAAGTGGTCCTCCGCAACCATGAAAATAGACAACCCACATATTACTTACACTGCCAGGGTACCTGTGGACGTCCACGAGTACAACCTTACGCATTTACAACCAGCAACTGAGTATGAGGTGTGCCTCACCGTCTCCAACATCCACCAACAAATGCAAAAGTCATGCGTGAATGTGACCACGAAGCAAGCAACCTTTGCTGTGGAAATATCAGATCAAGGGACCAACACTGCACTCGCAGCAGTAATGGGAACGATGTTTGCAATCATCAGCCTGGCCTCTTTGGGGGTGTATATTGCTAAGAGGTGGAAGAGGAAAAACTATCACCATTCCCTGAAGAAGTATATGCAGAAAACCTCATCGATACCATTAAATGAGCTGTACCCTCCGCTCATCAACTTGTGGGAGGCAGACAGTGAGAAGGAGAAGGAGGGCTCATCCGAGACCAAACCCAGCCAGGTGGACACCACACGCAGCTATTACATGTGGTGAGAGCTTCTTACCAGTGGGAGAGAACAGAGACATGTTTGTTTCAGGAGCACAAATATACGTACTTGCTTCTTTGTGTAAAAGTGAACAAATTATTATTATTTTTTTTTTCATGATTCCTTTTTTCCGGTTCTCTCAGACTGAAGCAAACAGTGAACCGACATTTTCAGATAGCTAGTTTAGCATACTGCCTTTTTACCTCTTGCTCAATTTGACACACAATATGGCAGCTTTGTTTAGCTTCCTGGACTTTGTAGTCGCTGTGCTTTACTTTTAGTACTTGTTTTGATGAACACAGCATGAGCATTGTCACGGACTCAGTATGCGTGAGCAAAGGAAAAGCTGAAATCAGATCTGTTTTTGACATGTTTCTCTGGCAGAACTGTTAGAGACTGCAATCTTTCTTTCTCTTGTGAAACAGTTTCACTGTTGACTGTTGTACACTGAAATATATATACTAATTTGTCTATCAACTCAAATGTAAGCTGAGAAAGTGCGTTTAGACTTGATATACCGTCTATTGAATAATGTTAGAAATTCTTCTGTAATGTTGTATCAGCTATGATTTAATTTACTTTTTGTACATTAAAATAACTATGTTTGATTTAGACTTTAAGTTTGCAGAGCAACTACTGTAAACCAGCAATAGAAATATGAATGTTATAAACTAGGTAAATAGATGTAAGGCTTTTTACATTTCTTAAATATTTGGTTTCTTATTTTGCTAGAATCTGTCCACAATCACTGGTTTTATTGTGGTTTAAACACACAAACATGTTGTTATTGAGGAGCAAGTTCAATAAAATCTTCTTTCCTCATATTTTCTAAACTATGATTTCAGCACAAAGTGTCATTTTTCAATGCAGTATGCTCAGCCAGGTGTGAAGTGTATATTTGTGTAATATATGTGATGTTCACAGATTAATAGCAAATGTTAAAAAACTGAAAGTGTTGTTGCAGGGAAAACTCATCATCTCTTATTAGTCTCTTACAGTAGGATTTTATTAATATAATTTTGATGAGCATAGCTGTAGGTGTTAGGTTACAATCAAAGTGTTGATAGATAGAAAATAGAAGATGCAGGCTGCGGCATGTTTCCCCCCACAAAGCAATTATCAGTATAATTTAAATCATTGTCCTGGTAGAATATAATTACAGCACAATATGCCTCGGAGTACATAGAGTAACTTCAAAAACAAAGAAATTAGTCACTCAAAATCAATACAGCAGATACAGTGCCTGCAAGTTTTGTTTACTCTATTTTATTATACCAAGCATAGCTTTGCATTAACAAAATATTTAGAAAGGAAGGAAAGAAGTATGAAGTATAATGCAACTGAGACACGTGGTGATTAGAGATGATGGAAAGTTACAGAAACTACAGACTGCAGCATTGTTTGGCCCCAAACACCATTGCTATAATCAGTCAAAAGTCTCACATTTTTAGCATTTTATACTGTGTGGGGTAGGGAACATACAGCACATCTCATACTGCAAAGCATCCATTACTATGCCATGTTGGATGTTGCTGTAACATTATTTATAGCTTTTCCACATCCCCCTCAGTAAAATTACATGATACACCCATCTATTCTTTCTGCAGAAACTAGTGAGACAATCGTGTGTTGATTTACGAGTAATGTCTCCGCAAGGTCCAAAACTCCACCAAAATGCAAATCAGAATCGCAGTGGCTCACTGTCTAGAAAAAGTGCCTTTCCAGCGGGAACCCAGAAGCTCTGTTTGTTTCTGATGTTGACTGACAGCTCTGGGCCTTGTGAGGCAGTCAAACGATCTCCGTTTAGTCTCCCCTGACAACCTGCTTGTTCTCCTGCATGCTCTCTCCGCCTCTCTTCTCAATTATAGCTGCAATGGAGACAAATATTTTTCAGCATCCACCATGTCCTTCTTGTGGGGAAAACGATGGACAGTTCATCAACCATTCCTAACTTTGTGTGCAGCAGCTGTTTCCATATGGTCAGTGACTGCTATCAGTGAGTTTATAGCTTTCCATAAATATTGACATATGTGTGTTTTATATGGGTTTCACATCAGGCGGAACAGAAATAGCTCCTTGGTAAGTTATTTTATTAAGATAAAAACATGTGGCATTTATAAGACTTTTATAAGGCTTTTCTTAATGACACACTGCAGTTTATTTGTAAGTAGAAGTGTCTGTTACTGTAATTGCCAACAACTATAACTTCCGTGCAACATCCATTACTGGAATACAATCAGTTAATAATAACTTTGCAATATTATGTATATACTGGATGTATTAGTTCTAATAATGTAATGTATTTATTCATTTATTCACTTAATTATTCAAATATGCCTTTGCTCTCACTATAAACTACTAAACTCAAGAGTGGTGATAAAGGCAATGAGTTGTAGCTAATAGCAGTGAACAAAATCAAGGAAGTGGACCATTAGTAAAGTTTTTTCATATTCAAATTTATTAATCACAAAGTACAAATGTGAAAAAACTGAAAACATTTAAAACATCTAAAGACCTGCTTAAAGCAACATTCCAGCATATTACAAAAAATATTGATTGTTTATGTATGCTAATTAACTTTATGAATGCTGAATATGATGCGGTAAAAAACAATGAGATATGACACAATACAATACGATACAACATGATATGATACAACACAATACGTTATGATACAACAGGACATCACACAATACAATGCCATTGGACACAATACAATGAAATAGATGATACGATACGATATGATACAATACAACACGACACCACTCTTTTTTTAATCAGCTTACACTGAAATAGACGTTAAGTACTTAGGCAGATCTATTTAAGTGGTTAACACACAGGTTAAACATGAAGTTACACTTTTGAAATGTTCATCAGCTGTATAACACATCAAGCCGTCAAAACACTCGTTATAGATCAAGGTCCCTTGACTATAATATTACTCTACTGTCAGTAACTGATTTGGATCCCCAGGTATAAAGAAATGCTTGGTTAAGCGCTTATATAAAGTCATCCATACGCGTAGTACTGTTTTTCTGCATGTGTAGAGATGCTACAAGAAAAATGTCAAATTGAGACTGCTACTTTGAAACAACCGGTGCCGTCCTTTTATCTGAAGGAAACGGACAAGCCTTTATAAAGCCTCAGCGGGTAGCATAGTAACAGACCGGAAATCAGCTCACTGGGACAGCTATCAATGAAAGCTATTCAAAGCGTGAGTTGGAGCCTGCACCGTGTCCCTTCCTAGTGGCCTGTTTCCATGACAACCCCTCCCTCCATCCACCTGCGGGCTGTGGCAGCCAAGTGAGAGATGTCCCCAGAGCCTGAAATACCACTGACAAGGTCAACACCCTGCAGGTGGGAAACTACTAAAACATCATGTACGCTTTCAAAGGTGTGGCGCGGGAAAAGCTCCATCCTTGCACCAAAGGTGAAGCAGTGACACAGAGCACTCCTCAGCTTCTTTTTCCTCTTTCATGCTTGAGGTGAACCATGTAAAACTGAATTTGAAGACTGTATGAGAGACAAAATGTCATTGTGCAAAAATGTACATTGTTATTGTTTCAAGTGGAGCCACTGGATCATCTCCATTTCAAGGTTTGTATTGTGGAGTCTCATTATTTTTTCTGTGTTATCTCGACTGACGGGCTGATCTAAAATAACAAACACCTGCAGCGAACAGAAGTAGGCTTTGAAGCAAGACAAAAACCTACATCAAGTTTCATTGTACTAAGCTTCTAACGCGCCGGTTTCCTGATGGTGTGTTTGGATAAAGCTTGTGGTCTGCCTGATTCTGACATTAGCTCTCCGAATCCCTCATAGCTGCTGTTGCCACACCCTGTCAAGCTTTCCATCTTTGAGAGGAACAGTTTTGTGTTCGCGGTAACAGTTTGCATGATGACTGCACTGTATATTTTATAATATTGTGCCAAGTAATTGATGACAATCTCCAGAACAACATTGCCAAATAACTCAGCCACCAGGATAGTGAGTTGTTTGTGTAGTTTGCTTTTGGATGCAGTAAAGTTGGTAGAAAGCGGCAACCAACCGTGATGTCACCCACTGGTTTGTGAATTGCCTGTTTGAAGCATCGAGTCCGGTATTTTGGCTGTGACCATCTTTTGGAGCCAACAGTGACCATATTTGGTCGAGTTGGTGAGGAGTGAGGAGTGGATCTGACTAAGAACCTGAGTACACTACACCCCAGCTACTATGGCGGAAGCCCGACTCCACCACAGACATGTCAATCAAACCAGACACACTGTCAAATATATGTCTCTTTGAGGCCTAATATCTAATTAGTAATGGAATTATCTTCAGATGGACCACCAGGACACTGATCACAAGGAGTGAATTTTGCAAATGACACCATAATAACTTGTGGTTTTCTGGAGCCAACCCCTAGCGGCCCATTGTGGTATTACACTTTAAGGCACATCGGCACATCTGCATTGCAATTTTTCAACCCGGAAGTTACAGGCACTTATATGCAGTCTACAATTGGTAGTAAATAGACAACAGTGTCACAAACAGTTTTGCTAACACACCAAAATTATTTTGTCGATTGAGGAGGAGCACGATGACATATTCATCATTGAACGATGTGGAACCCATAATTTTTCTGAAGAATGACCTGACTCAAATCTATTCAAACCTTTCTTTGATGACTGTTGCAAAATAGCATCACTGCCAGTATGAATAGTTTGGATTCATGCTGGCAGTATACTTGGCAGGCAAGTATCTGCATTTCTATGTCATTTATTTGTCACACCTCTGGTGTGTGAAGGCCTTTCAGATAATGGCTCCCAGTCAAAAACATAAGCCAGTTTGGTTACACTGTTCATATTTTCACAAAGCATGAGTTGATTTTTAACATTACAAGAAAAAAGGTGTTTGGGAATATTACAAACAAATGTGTTTGGCAAATGTTGCGAACAGTTGCGTGAAATAATGTGCTCTTTTGGCTTTGGAGCTACTTAGCCAGATATGTTAACAATTGCAGACATACAAACTGTCAAATCCAACACTACTAATTCCTCACACTTTTTGCTTTTGAGTTTTTTTCTGTTTTTAAGACTGAAAACAGAGTTTCACTCTTGCTACACCTGCATCGCTTGAACATGTGGAGAAATCCAAAGCTTGACAGGGCTGCTATTCCTAGTTACAGTTGCCAGGCTATGATGGGATAACTGTTGCTGTTGTTATACTGAGAATGCAGACGTCAGACTCCATCCATCGATACCCGTGGGATCATTGGCTGTGATGCTCCCGCCGCTCTGCATCTACCAATCGGCTTGTTGCTCCCTCACTGCGAGCTAAACACTCTACAAAATCACGACTGCTTGCTGTCCTGGCTCCTAAATGGTGGAATGAGCTCCCCGCCGACATCAGGACAGCGGAAACTCTGTACATCTTCTGCCGCAAACTAAAAACACACCTCTTCCGACTTTACCTTGAACAGTAGAACTTTAGTAGCGCTTAAAATGGCACTTACTGATAGCACTTTGTAGTTTGGCTTTCTTGAAGAAATTGTATTTTCTTGATTCCTGTTGTTCTGGGTTTTGTACCCTCATGGTTGAAATGCACTTATTGTAAGTCGCTTTGGATAAAAGCGTCAGCTAAATGAAATGTAATGCTCTATGTTACCACTTAGCTGAGTTCAAGTCAGCACCTCCAAAGTAAAATGTCTAAATCTGCAAAAGTATAGCATGTGTGGATGAAGTCTGTATCTCTAAACAGTCAAGTTTACAAATGCATTATTTATTGATTCATTTCATAATAAAGCAGTTATTATGTGAAACAGAAATAGCCTCGACATGACTCCTACTCACTGTGGAGGGAAAATGAAATGTGTGTTCAATTTTCAGTTTCCTGAAGGGTGAGAAGAAGGGGAAAGGTGAGAGTGAAGTGATGATTAACAGCATTCCTTTTTCTTGGCTTTGGGGATATATGTCTTATTTAAGTTAATATCTGCAGACAGATTTGACTATTTGCTCTTTTAAATATGTTTGTACAGATTTTTGCAGACAGTATTTTACTCCTAAATAAACTTCTGTAACATTTTGTCTGATTTGTTTTTGGCTAAAATATATTTTGACCTACTTTTCCAAGGAATTTCACTGTCCAGGAAACATTATTGTGTTGTCTTGAACTAATAGTTCCAGTTTCACCATTGAAGTCAATTCTGTACATTTATTTTACGGAAGAAAAAAAAAGAGCCTTCTTCAAAGCTTAGGGAAGTCCTTTTTACTTACTTTTGTAATGCACACAGCCCTCAGCTTTTGATGGCCCCATGTTACCTATATTTGGACAATGTGATGAGCTCATAACAAAAGTTACCATGGCTCCTTGTTGGATAGAACGATCATGCTGGCCAAGCTTCGTTGTTCTGGGTAGAGTGAGGGTGTGACTTCACACCTCTTCCTGAGAGCATATATTTTCTCTAGTGCCCACATAAGGTTGATATTTGTGGTTTTGACTAAAATAATTTTATTCACACATTACTGTCCTAGTCAGATGGAACTGTAATAACTTTGCCATTCCCTGACTTTTCATTACTGTCTGATAATTTGATTATGACCAAGCAGTCGCTAAGCTGATGAGCTTTACCTTGTTTTTAGGGCTAATCAGCAAGCATGTAAGCTGGATACTGGATGCAAGTAAATTAATGCTCTGGTTGCACGCAAATGAACTGCAGCACCATGATGTGCATGGAGCAGAGTGAAGCTCTAACCTCTGTGAGTAAAAATTCCAAGTTGCATTATTTAATCTAAATCAGCACGTGAGTTAAACATGTGCATTTGCGATTTCACCATGGACTTGTGTAAGGAGCGCACATCAGATTTTGTGTCTAAGTTTTGGGGAGCAGGAAGACAAATCCAAGAGTAGAGGTGTTGGGGAGCCACAATTGTTTTGTTGCAGGTGAGAAAGTCGAGTCTTCAGCACGCTGTGAGCAAATGCACACGTACCACTGCTCACAAACAAAAATACGTGTAACTCACAAAGTTCTGATGATGATCAAGCAACGTAACTTGGAATACTTTCACATAAGTAATAGCTCCGTGCAAATCATGGTGCTGTGCTCTGTTCGCTGGCAACAGGAGCAGTCTTGGAACTTCCCAATCCACTGTACAATATTTTTTTTTACACTCACATATACCTGTATAGTAATTAATTAAGTCAATACTTAATCAGTAGTCAAAAACCAAAAAAACATCTCAATATAATTTTACATCTCTCTCAAGCTTCTCACTGGAGCTTTAACAGGTTTTATAGTTTGTTAGCGCCTTAACAGAAAGAGACACTTTTCATTTTCTTCTTCTAGAAGGTTGGACTCTGGGCCACGTTGACAGCAGACACATGACATAAGTATTAGTTGGTGACATCAAAAACTTACAGAAGTTCAAATGGCTTATTCAAATACTAAATTTGCTGAAAATGGGGCTGTGTTAATTTCTCCGTGGAGCGTTTTTGACTTTTTCATAGTATTTATGCACCACTTAGATCTGCACAATCAAAGAGAAAAAAAAGGATATCTGAATTTATACAATATCGAACCTTTACAGCGTACAGTCTCACAGACTTTACATGTAGAAGAGTGGGCAGTCTTTCAGTTTTGGTTCAAAGACAAGTTAAAGCCTCAGCCTTGACAGCAAATATTTGCACAAAGGACCATATTAATCAGGATCTATTTTGTTTCAGGAACAAAGGCCAGTTGCTTTCCAATGTTCAAAAGCTTTTTTCATTTCCGATGCTGACAAAATATTAAAAAGTGTTCACTGCCGCGTATGTCATTCTCTGGTCTGATTGGTGCAAGAGAACCTCTCACACACAACCCATTTCATGCCTGTGTGCGTGCTGAGGACAGAACGCAGAGGTGATTCTGAGAAATATGGAGGCTGTTTGGTTGCATGATCATTACTGATGAAGAGCTGATCATAAGCCGTGAACAATGAGTGTACACCCTGTTTCTTGTTGCCACTGCTGACTGTTAGAATCGACTAGGCTGAGGTCAGAGAAATGGGACATATACATATAAAAGAGATTATGTGTCTTTGTACTTTTGTAATCGTAATGATTATGTTGAACTCACGACTGATATGTTGTTTTACTGCAACAATGGGCATTAATTGAGCAGCCAGATTTACCTAAAAATGCTGATTAACACTGATTTAATGTAGGAACCAGCTCAAGTTTGACACAGCACAGTAAACATGTCTTTCAAACAATGCTGAATGCAAACAGATTGTCTGCGGTGAGTGACTCTTTTGTCTCTCCACAGCTCAAGAGATCCTGCTGAGAAAGTGTCCACTGGTTATTAAACCTCATTGAAAACACAGACACTGACCCATAGCTGGCTAAATGGAAACAGACAAAGGCTATCGATTGGATTGGAAGAATGGAACCTCTTGAGGGATTCCACATCTTTACAGGGAACATGCTTGGCTGACTTGATTTGTGAACGCTGCACATTGATTGCCAGAGGTTACGCAGTGCTGTTATTCCCTTTTACTCTGTGAAACATGGCAACACTTGTATTCCTGCGTGTTATCCTGAGAGAGTGAAATAAAACTGAATCATGAAATGTGACTTAACACAAAAACCTGACACAAGTGCAGATCTGAAGATGTTTAAATAAAGTGTAAAGGTCTGAGGTCGCCTTATTGCAGATTGAACAAAGCATTTCTTGCTATGTTTTCTTGTCCTGAAGTAATTATTACAACCTGATGTAACCATCCCAACATTCTACTGTGTAATAAGTGAGAAACTCAAAAAAAGTGCATTGAAAATTATTGATTATTATTATTGATCCCTCAGACTGACTGAAAGAGGGATGGGTGACTTTGGAAAGTACAGTAAAAATCTGCTGTCAGAGATGAGTAGAAAAATTGCATTGAATTTTTAAGAATCTTTTCTTTCTTTTTTTTTTTTGCTTTTTCCATTCATGCAGGGTAGACAGACAGGAAAGTTGGGGAAAGATAACTGGGGAAAGACATGCAGCGAAGGTCGGGCTATCTGGGAAGCAAACCCAGATAGCCCACACAGCTGCATGTGGTATCTGCCTTTAAAATTTCATGAATTTACTGTTTTGGTATAAACATATATATGTGTTGAAGAAAAGGTCTTCCAACTTAAACTGGTGTGGCATTTAAAGCTAAGCAGGTAGGCTAAATTTATCATAACCCTTTTATCTTGAACCACTGTCCCACTCCTTGGAAAATATTTGTACATTTTGGTATAAAGATCTTTTTCAGGTGTCTAACTTGTTGTTTCTTTCTAAGTCTCTTCAGTCAATCTTCAAACTCAGGGCAAAGAGCTAAATATGACGCTTGCTAGTGGGAGGCCGGTGAATCTCTTTGACTCTTTATTTATTATTTATTTAGCTTTATTGGTTTGCAAAATATTGTCATGTGAGTAAGTCACATAGTCACTGCAGTTGCTTGGCCGCACCCAGGAGTCTCGTGGGATGACTGCTGCAAGGTGCAGGCTAAAGTCATTCTGCTGTGCTGCACGTACCTATATTTCAAAATGCAACCCCTGACTTTCTGCACTGCTTCCCTGTTTGTTTGTTTTTACACTACCTTTGATGGCCTTTGAGGAACTCAGTGGAGTAGTTGGGAAGAAGCCCCTTTGAAACTTCTGGGGTCAACCCATCACAATCATGTCCACTCAAGCTGACAACAGCAGATGAGGAAAACCTTTGAAATTGTCTTTGTTCTCCACAGTCAGACCCGACAAGAGTGCATCCAGCAGGCTGCGGCGCAGCTCTCCTTGCAAGCTGGGTGAAGCATCGCAGTCAATTTGAGGCCAAGTCAATCAGCGCGGTATCAGAGGGAGTGCTGGGCGGTTGTTGATAATCTCCCTGGAGAACGTGCTCTGCCATGCCTTTGGTTCATTAACTCTCCAATCAATTGTAGTCCAGCCTCAAAGTTCAGCTCCTCTGTGTTGGTGTGCGGGTGTGTTCTCATTAAAGTCAAAGGATCCCTGACAATGACGCCCTCCGAGGACCTCCAACAACCTGCCTCATCTGGAACCAGGGAAGTTGTTTCAGCCTATTGCCATCCAACACAACTGCAACCACATGTGTCAGGCCATATTATGTCTTCCAAGAGAGGCCCTTAAAAAGTTTAGACAAAAAAATATATTACACCTCTGTTTAATTATTTGATTAGAAGAAGAGCTACTATATTATCATGTTGAAATAATTCGTATTTGATCAAGTTATCAACATTTAAAAGTTTCACAGAAAAAAGGTATTTTTTATGTGCATTTCTCAAATATGAGTTTGTGGATAGATATATCGTCTGATACCTTTTTAATCTCCATATTTCCAGGCGCCTCCCTTGAAACCTGTGTTATTTTTAGCCTCACGTGTGTGCCTCTAAAGGTGACAATGACAGTGTGTTGGCCGACAGTTGGTATGTCTACCACTTTGATCCAGACTGAAATAGCTCAACAACATTGGATCGGTTAGGTTAGGTTAGGTTAGGTAGTTACTTTATTAATCCCCGAGGGGAATTTTTTTTCGCTACAGCAGCATACAGAAGCAATAAGATAGTAAAAGATCTTAAAAGATACATTGCCGTGGAGTTTTTAACAAACATTCATGATCCTCAGATGATGAATTCTGATGACTTTGGTAATCCTAGTAGGTCAGAGTATTTGCCTACTCTATGAACTATCTCATCGTCTCGCTAATGTACTTTCAATTAATTTGGTAGATATATTCATGGTACCTAGCAACCCGGTGTCACAGCAAAGTTCAAAGCATTCATTCTGAGGGAGATGTGAATGTTCTTCCCAGATATAAAGACGAGGTATTATACCATATTAATAGAAGATTCTTGTTTTTAAAAATTGCTATTTCAACATTAATTTCTGTTGCTGGCATAACAATCAACCCATCCATCAGTTTATCGTCAAAAACTTCAAATTGACTTCCAAAATTTCAGCTTGTGACTGGGTCTGCAATCTAAAGTCTAGATGCAGGACCATCAACTGACAGCACTAATTTTGCCCAAGGACAAAGATGAAGGCTGATTCTCAAAGGAAAATCAGTGGTCACTTGTGTGCAACATGGAAATGCCAGCTGACAATGTGACCTCCCCCCATCTGCCTCTGATAGCCACCACAGAATAAATCAATTACACATGACAACACTGTAGCACCGCAGAAAGGTTAGGCATGGGCACACTGTACAACCTACTGCATCTATTAAAAACAATAATTGCATTTGAACAAATATGCTATTTATTCAACAGAGAAGAGATAAGCCTGATTGTCGGGGCTATTATACCTAAAGGCCATGTTGTCAAGTTTGTTCAATCATGTGGGTATTGACAATGCACTTGTTTGCATTTAACTGGCTTAAATAAAAAGTGTAGCAGAGGGCTTTATCACACTTTCAGCTAAAGCCCATTAATCACCTAACACTGTTAACCACTTTAAATACAGTTTACAATGATTGGTATATGTTTGAATTGATTTTTAATATTCATCAAGTCAGTGTTTTGTTTTTGTTTTTGTTTTTGTTTTTTGTTTTTTGTTTTTTGTTCTTTTTTCTTATTTCTTTTGATCCTCTTGCTGTGCTGGAGCACAGAGGAATACTACCCTTATGCAGGCCTGCCATCTGCAGGCCATATGACATTACTACTGGAAGTGCCATAGTTGTGTGACGTTAAGGACGATTGAAAAGAGATGTATTGTCAATCATCATCAGCAAAACTACAAATTTGAATAAGTTTTACTCTACTTGAGTATTTCCATTTTATGAAACTTCAATCTCAGAGGCAAATTTTATACTTCTTACTCCACAACATTTGTCTGTCAACTTTAGTTCCAGTTTTCCATACTTTTTTTATCCAGTGAAAAACCATGTATCCCCAAATTAGGTGATTTTGAATTACAACAGTAGTAATATGCACATTAATTCAATTTTAATATTAATTAAAAAAAAACATAATTTACAATAGTAAAGCAATGACAGGGATTATTCTCTCCATAGCGTGTATTTTTTACTTTTTATACTTTAAGTAGCCTACATTTTGCTGATAAGACTTATCTGTGTGTGTGTGTGTGTGTGTGTGTGTGTGTGTGTGTGTGTGTGTGTTCATGCACAGGAGTGGCATTGTGCAATGAGGTCGGAGTGTGCCTTGCAAACATAGGCATCACATTTGTAGCATTTAAGTCCCCACCATGGTGAGCTTTCGTTTCAGCAGCTCCTGACCGCGCATATGACGTAAAAAAGTTATTACATGTGATATTATGCCCCTTGAGACCGGCTGTCATGTCCAACACACATGCCCTGTTTTTTTTCTGGCCTTCCATCAATAGGTTTTCCCGTGTAGACCTACATATTACAGGCATAGCTGCTCCTGGCATCACATGCTGCCCAGATCTTGGTTCCATACTTGCCTGGTTTGCTTGGCATGTACTGCTTGAATGGACAGCGACCTCTAAAAGGGACCAGGCGCCCGTTGACTGTCACCTCAGGGCCTGGATTGTACATCAGTGGTAGGCGCTCCACCCACCTGTCCCAAACCTTCCTGATGGCAGCCAGTTTGTTGTTTCAGCAGCGGGTAGGTCGTGTATCTCTGTTATCAAATCGGATAATTCTTGAGAGGACATGAAACTGTTGTAAGGACATTGTTGACCGGAATATAGGCCTCCCGGACTCCGCATCCCACAGTAGCCTCATTGTTTGACCGAAATACCTGCTAGAATCAGCAGGCCCATGTAGGCTTGGAGGTCTACCTGGTCCGATGCTCTCCATGTGTCCCCAAACACACGCCTCCCCTCCAGGTTGGTCATGTCCAGTATAATACCCTCAATGGACTCTCGTAAAAAGAGTTAGAAGCTGGACTTGATGTCATCCACACGAGATGCTGCATATCATGTTGGCCCTGGCGTCATCCTTATTATGTCTTCAACTCTCGCCCTGCCTCCTCTGTCCTGGGAGGATGAATACCAGAGCAAGTTGCCACCCTTGGACTGGTATGTCACCTCAGGTGCCTGTTCCTCTGGTGCCACTTCCTCGCCATCTGTTGACTGGTCAGTCTCATAATTGTCCGGATCAAAATCAGGATCAATGTTGTCTTCAATTTCTGTGACATTTTCCTCTATCTCCGATTCAATCTCCTCTTCATCTGGTTCAAAAATTCAGTCCAGAGACTCTCTGACAGAAAATCGCCTACTCATTGTGTTCACAGAGTAAAATGAGAGCAAGGCACAAATAAAGGTTTATATAGGGGGAACGTGTGAAGATATGAAACATTGTTTACTCTGGAAGGTGTGGTTCACGCGATAGAGATGGGTTCCCATAACAAACACCTGATTTTTTTGTTTGAAGTTTGAAATTTGAAATTTGAAATGTGTACAACTTTATATATGGAGCTGTGAACAGGTGTTCACACAGTTGTGTGTGTGTGTGTGTGTGTGTGTGTGTGTGTGTGTGTGTGTGTGTGTGTGTGTGTGTGTGTGTGTGTGTGTGTGTGGGAGGAGGGCGGGAGGGGGGTTGTGGTTGTGGATGTGTGGGTGTGTATGGGGCTGTTTTCCATCTAATGAATGGACATAGTCTAGTGTTTCCCATTCATTTCCTATGGCGGTCACTTTTGACCGGGAACACCATGGGTGTTACAAAGTTGACTAAACCACAAAAAACCCAATGAAAGTAGTGATCAGCAATTTTATATGTTCAAATGCTTAGTGTGGAGGATATCACAAGGCCTTGAGGCAATCAGATGTAAAACACAATATTTATGATTGATTCAAGTAGTAAATCGGTCAGATTTGACCCGAACACGACAGGAGGGTTAATTAAATAATCCGAAAACTTCTCCCACCATTGCAAGTGAGGTCAGATGGTCAAACCCTCAGCAAGCTGTAATCACAATGGTGTAGTAATTCAAACGCGCCGCTAGAGGGTGATAGTTGCCAATAAAACTGCCGGAAGTTGCAATGCCCGGTTTTGAGTTTGTTGACATCCGCAGCTGATCCGCCGCTGACTGGAGTTTCAGACATGAATGTGGCTGACCAGCATTATGTAGATTTAAGTAGCTGCCTGGAGGATGTTCCTGTTTTAATTAACGGGCGGACACTACCTTCCTTTCAGGTAACGCTACTTGTGCGTGACTCTCCCCGTAGTTGAACCACACAATCAACGAGTTAAACACATTGAGCTGGTTTCAGTCTGTTGTACAGATGTTTTAGCAACGCAAGCGTTTTTCGAGAAGTGAATTTAATGTTATTATCAAATACCTGTTGTGGGGCTGATGTCTCAGTTAGATATACGGTGTGAGTTGAAAATGAGAAACGGCGACAAGACCGGTTATTTGGACTTGTCATACAGAGTACAGCAGAGTTCATGACATTGAAACGACTCTGTTCTGTTTAAAGTGTGCCAGCAACACGTGGCAGTGAGCAAACATGCACGATGTTACGATGATGAGCACCTTTTTAAAGAAGTCTTCACTATTTACACCTGTGCTTTTTCCAATGTTGAGGCCTAGAAGTCTGCAGTGGATATGTTACCTGATAGTGAACTCATCCCAGCTGTATCTGCTTAAGTACAGACAAACAGGGTTATCATGTGGTGTTTTAAAAAAAGAAAGAAAGAAAAGAAAATCATGATCATTTCAAGCCGCTGAAAATGGACCAATACAAAAGGGTTCTTTTTTTCTGGTCCACTTTAGCTCTGACAAGGCCTCTTCCCTCCTTTGGAGGCATTGATTTATCTTAAAGGTCCTTTTGGAGACTATAATCTGTGGAGCCGTTGAACTGCCTAGATATACGGATAGGTGTTCTTGATATTTTGTCCCTCCCCTTTAAAATAATTTACAAAATATTAGGAACACCTCTCAGTTTAACTCAGTGCAATTCAACAATACCACAAATTACAGTTTCTGAAACGAGGATGTTTGCTGGACTGTTGTTATATTTCATGCTTCACCTGCCAGTGGTTTTAATGTTACTGTTGATCTGTGTAGTTCCTCTAATCCTAACCGCTCCTTGTCCACCTGTCCATCCACCTGTCCACTATTGTCAGTTTTTTTCTTGTTTGTTTGTTTTTTTGTACTATGACAACTCTAATTACTTTGAGAAAGCGATTTGTTGAATGTGCACCGAAAAGGTGAAATGTTTGGTGCCAATAAACAGATCTTGTTCTTCGTGAGGTGTGTTATTAAATGTAGCTTATTCTGTAATTGAGGCATGAAATTAACAGTACAAAACAACTTAATCATTAATTGAAAATATTTGCATAAAAATAAATCGTCAACTAAAAATGTATGATTGTGACAGTCCTTTGTGAGGCATACTCTGACTGTGGAGAACACTCCTTTTTACATGTGAGTCTGTGATCTTGCAGGCTGCCGCTACTGCAGTAGCTTTAAGGTTGTTGGGAATTCACCATAAAACAATACTGAGTAGAAATGTCTGAGGAAAATGTGATAATAGAAAAAAGTCTGACTCATAATTCAAAGATTTTTTTTTTATTTTATCTATGGTGGTAGTTTGAAGGATTAGTCTAAAAGTTCTAAGGGTCGAGAAATGCCATAAGCTCATAAAAGCCTGGTGGTTCTCAACTCTATCAAGTGAAATACATGGTTGTATCAGCAGATGGCAGCAAATCATTAGAGCCACATCACCGGATAAATAACTGCCTCTCCAGAACCAAAGGATTTGTCCTATTTTCCACTTTTTGTCACGCTGCTCTGAAGGACTTTCTTCTGCATTATAAAGCAATCAGGTGTTTGATTGTTGTGAAAGTATATGGTCGTATTAGTTCATGTGGTTGTTATGTTGGTTGATGGGTTTCAAAAATCTGTGCTCTGGAACAATTTTCTGATCAATTTAAATACATTTGAATTAGCTGCATATACTATTTTGATTTGCAATTTATTTCCTTGATTAATTGTTCAGCCTGCCAAATACCTGTCACAGGTGACGTCTTCAGATGTCTTGTTTTGTGTGGCCAACAGTCTAAAATCCAAATACACTCAATTGTTCAAGAAAAGCAGCAAAACCTCACTTTCAAAGCAATAAACATGTGGATTTTTGACTTTTTGATTTATCAATTATGTTTAATGTCTGATAATAGTGAAACAGTTTTGTTATACTCTGCTGTCATTTTTCAGTATTCCCCCAATAACATCCAGGGACCAGGATGCACCGTAGACCCCAGTGAAGTCACCCTTCCTGGATGCTCCTGCCATTCCCACTCCTGCTGCACCGAGAGCTGCTCCTGCCTGCAGACTCACGGTCAAGCGTACAGCAGCACCGGCACGCTCCTGCACCTCAACAGAACAGACTCCAGGTACTGCTCCCCTGTGTATGATTGCAATGCCCTTTGCTCCTGCAGCGATGCCTGCTCTAACCGGGTGGTGCAGAGAGGGTTGCAGCTCAGGTTGGAGGTCTACGGCACTTGCAACCGGGGCTGGGGAGTTCGGACACTCGAGAAAATCCCACACGGGACATTTGTGTGTGAGTATGCAGGGGAGGTGATCAGTTTCAGGGAGGCCCGACGCAGACAGCTTGCCCAGAGAGCTCAAGAAAATAATTACATCATCGCTGTAAGGGAGCATGCAGGTACGGGCTCCGTCACGGAGACATTTGTGGACCCGGCCCGTGTGGGAAACGTAGGTCGCTTTCTCAATCACTCGTGCCTGCCCAACCTGTTCATGTTGCCGGTTCGCGTGCACTCTGTCATTCCCAGACTGGCACTGTTTGCCGGACGGGATGTTGACGCTGGAGAAGAGCTGACGTTCGACTACTCAGGAGGATACGCTAACCAACATCCTGTAGAGCTGCCATCCACGCAAAGCGACGCTGCCGTACAGGCCAGTAGGACAGATGTACTCCAAAGGAAAGCGTGTCACTGTGGTGCCAACAACTGCACACAGTTTCTGCCACTGGATTTATCTGTTCTCAGCTGAAATTATCTTATTTTGTTTTGTTTCATGGGATTTTCTTTCAAACCGATGTCTATTTAGTCATGTGTTGGTCTACTGTCAGTTTCCTTGCCGTCTCAGTTCATTCAGTCACTTATTAGAAGAAGACAATGCAACATGTTGGTGGCTCCATGAACACAATTGGCTGGATGAGTCACGTCTGCGCTCTTCATTGTTTCCTGTTTGGTCCTCAGAGTGTCTCCTGATCGGCCACTGTCTTAATACTGTCTCCCACTCAGTGTAAGATGATGCAATAAAAACAAGAAGGCTGAGGGACCAAACTTGTTGACTTCCCTGTCTGTTCTTTCACTTTTACAATCCATTTCATCTATCAGGGGAGGCTTGTTCTGTATAGGACGTGTCCCACTGGATGTGCAGTCCTGTAGCGATCATCTTGTCCTGGCACATAATAGTCCCATTTCTCACACCACAAATGAATCTGGAAGGAGAAAGAATCATTTGTACTGGCAGATGTACAAGGAGCGATGTTCAATAGGTTTCTTTATAGAAATAAAATAGACCAATTCTGTGGCTAATAGGCCACAGAATTGGTCTTTAGACCCTTGCCATTGCTAAAACATTGTGCAAGTGAAGATTCTTTGTCATTCCTAATAAAAAAAAAAAATCCCACATAAAGTAATAGCTGTCATATGTCAGCTCAACATTCCTTTATTGTCGTCATGCGATACAGCCTCCCCTTGTAGATATTCTCAGCTTCTCATCGCGCTCAAGCCTCAGGAGAGGTGGGACCAATTAAAAAGGGCCAGGGGGTGTAGCTTTTATAGAAACAGACTTTATTCCCCTGTCAAAGGAGGGGCGAAGGTGTCCCACTTTAGTGTGACCATTCTGAAATCAGGACCTTCTCCTCTCGATCTGCCCCGCTTCTAGTCTAGACCTGCTTTCATCTTATTAATATCCACATCTGGGTTAATTAGGATGGAGACCGTGTTTCATCCAGAAATGGGACCAGTGCTCCAGCCACACTGGGGCTGTGCGAGACTAAATGGTAGTGGGGGGTAGGAGGGGGAGATGGAAGCCTTCTGCCGATCGGAGACCACTGTCAAGTTGATTGGTTTTTGTGTCACCCAGTGGAGAGGCGGACGTTGTATCGACCTATATTTTCTCCTCTGTGAGGGTTACCTGGGATTATTTCTGTTCAAAATGGGGCTGTTCTTTGAACCTGATCCGATCCACATTCAGGAATTAGAAACGGAACTTAAAGGAATAGTTTGGTGTTTTAGTGAATGCACCTATTAAAGTTTTTTCCAAGAGTCAGACGAGACGATCAATACCACTTTTTTTTTATGTGTATGGTAAATATGAAGTTAACAGCAGCAACCTGTTAGCAGAGCTTTTCAGTGGACTGTAACTTAGTACATTTACTCAAGTACTGTACTTGAGTACAATTATGTGGTACTCAATTTGAGTATTTCCATTTGATGCTACTAATTCTTCCACTTTACTACATTTCAGAGGGAAATATTGTACTTTCTGCTACAATACATTTATTTGACAGCTTTAATGACTTTTAAGATTGAACATTTCACACAATGGTTAATATACCAAGCTTTAAACCACTTCTTTCCAACCTGTTTGGCTTCTGATGTCTGAGTTACGTTGTAGTTGTCTATAATTTGTTCTACCAAATAGGGATTTTTCATTCCAGTGACTGTTCAAATGATTCGATATCTTTGCAACAATCTAAGATTAGAGTAGAAGTATAAATACTGAAAACGGATTTGTGGATCAGAACTTAGTTTTTTCGTTTTTCCTCTCACAGTAATCATCTGAACACCCTGCAAAGGCATCTGCTGTCCCTGTGTGTTCAAACTAGCTCCACCCGCAGCAGCTACAACAGTAACATGCTGCTTACACGCCAATGTTTTACTATTCATAATCTAACGATGTCATACCATAATATATCAGTCAGAGGAACCAAACCAAGACTTTTACTTTAATACTTTATATTTTGCTGCTAAAACACATGTACTTTTACTTCAATAGGATTTTTCATACAGGACTTTTATTTGTGATGGTGTATTTTGCTGTAATGGTACTTTTACTCAAGTAATGGATAAGAATACTTCTTCCACCGGTGTACTTTAGCATAAAGACTGGGAGGAAGGTGAAACGGCTTGCACGGGTCAGTCAGGTAGTAAAAGCCACCTTTAGAGCACCTTTAAAACTCACTGAATGACATATTGAGTGTGAACTAAAACATACAGCAGTGAAAGCCAAATCAAAGTTAATATGCAAGGTGTATGAAACATCCTCAGTTGGACTGAAACAACAGATCAGCTGCAGTGATGTGCAGTATGTTTTGTGTTATAGATAATAAGATACAATAAATCTGAAATTCTGTACAGCCATGTGGGAAAATGTGGCCCGGATGCCAGCTGTGTCAGTGGCCTTGGAGAAAACTGGGACAGAAATTATGCAGAAAAAAAAGCACCAATGTATTTATCTTAAGGATGAAAACCTACAGAAAGTTTTGTGCCAGGGTTTCCCCATCACGTGTGCATTATTCTGGTATGCTAACAGTAGATTCTACACAAGTCCATAATGATTTGGATTTGTTGTTCTCTGCTGATAAATCTGATTCCACTGTCCATTCAAGAAATCCACTATGAGTGTCAGAAGCAAAACAGTCTTTCTTTAAATTCCTCACTCATGTCATTTTTGACTCGGATGTCCCTGAAATCTCTATGGCAACTGGCTGTGTGTACAGAAGGTGATTTGGACAGCAGCCGTTGGTTCGGAGGTGCTGGAAGGCTGATTGCAAACCCATGTCTGTTGGAGAGCTGAGCAGCGAATGAATGGCTCTTTTCCAGAATTGTCACCTAGCAACCAGCAGTTAATCACATGAGGTCAACTCCCCCTATACTCATCCCCACCGAAAAAACAAACATGGATGCTTTGAACTGTGGAAGCCTAACACTGCTCAGTTTTGAAATGCTTAAACATATACTTCAGACTTTTTTCGTTAACTGCAGGCAGATTTGGCATTATGTTAATATGAAGGTTCAAAATTTAAAGGAGGCAAGGATATGTCTTATAGAACTGTTTAGAAGATGCATTGAAACGAAATGGGAGAAGGAAGGAGGGACGTATCAGAGAAAAAATGGACAACAATATGGAGATATCAATGGAAATGTACCAGCTCACAGAAATGGAGGGAGTTTGGTTGGAAAAAACAAATGCGTCTTATTACACCTCAGAAATCCCACTACCCAGAAACTGTGGAAACCAAAATTAAAACTGTTACCATGTTTTCTGGTATTGTCCCATTATCAAAGATTATTGGAGAGGAACAACGTGGCCACACAACATTTTGAAAATGTAAAATGCCCCCGCAGTGTAAGACCAAAGATATATGTATCTATATGGTATATAACTCAAAAATGGTTGAAAAGAGTAAAATATTTAATGAACATGCTGCTGGTGTCAGGAAACAAGACTTACCAGGACGTGGTCTCATCGGAGAGTCCAATTTCAAATGGATGGATGGAAATTCCAATGACCATTTACAAAATGGAAAAGCAAGAAGAATGGAGAGAAATGTGTTGTAACTATGTACTGGCCAAGGAGCCTGACTTTATCTTCATAAATCATGGATTATGCTGTAAAGAAAAGATCTCTCCCTTAGTTTTTTGTTTTTTCACAGTTGTCGTTTTTCTTCTTTTCTGAGTACTTTTGAAAATTGCGGCCTTCTATAAATTAATAAAAAGTTCATCACAAAAAAAAAAAAATTGTAGGAGCCTGCTTAACATTTTATGATTGTATTTTGTATTATATGGCAATAGTCTGTGTGCCTTGAAATTTAAAAAAAAACAAACACTCGGGAAATAAACTGTATTCATTGTTTGATGATAATGGACTGTGTCAGGTTTTGCCTTCTATCAATGCTCAGAGCAAAATGCTTGAAAATTGGAATATCCAAGTGTTGTAAAGCGACAACAAATGTACCCGAGTTTGGGTCATTTTAAAGAGAGACCTGACCTAAATATTTAGCTACTTCAAATTTTGTCACTCGTGCAAACATCATTTAAAGCAAGAATGAAGCTTTTGAGAGTAGAAACATTGCACTCTTCCTCTTCGTTGAATTACCTAGTTAGTTAAAGTAACTTATGGTGGCTAATCTTAGCTCATGTTTAGTTTGAATTATTGCAGTGTAACTAAAAGCAAGTTCAGAGACTTTATGACTGTTCTCAACTTGCGCTCCTTTAGCATCACAATATTCAGAGTCACCAATAAATATTTCATGGCTTATTGCAAAAATAAATCAAATAGTAAACACACTGTTTCTAGCTAGAACATATGTTCATTATTTCCTGCTTGTGGTTTCCTTCCCCGTGCTCTCAGACTGCCTTATGATAATGTCTTTATGGCAATAGTCCAACATTTTGTGAAATTTATTTGATTTTTGGATTAGCCAATAGTTATATGGCAACATTATTAATATATGTCTACTGAGGAGGATTATCTTAGCATAAAGACTAACAGGCCCTGCTCTGGGTGTAAAAACACGATTTGCTGTTTTTTATGGGTGCTGGAAGTCGGATTCTGTTGTTGTTAAACTTGCTGTGTCATCCAGTTTCCAATTTCTATGCTAAGCTAACTTGCTGCTGTCTCCAGCCAACAGTGACATCACCCATTGGTTTGTGAATTCATTAAGCCTTGAGTTCGTATTTTGTCCGTCACCATCTTGCTATTTTGGAGCCCGAAGCGACCATATTTGGATTAGCTGGGGAGGAGTGAGTGAAAATCTGACTCGATCTGATTGGGAACCTCAGGACACTAAGCCCCGCCCACCGATAGCGGAACCCTGACTGCACCTGTCAATCGGTCTGTCAATCAAACAGACCCCAAAAATATGCTTTTTGAGGCCTAAAATCTATTTAGTAATGGGGTTATTTTCAGATGGACCACCAGAAAACTAATAAGAAGTGACTAGCTAACAACACCAAATTGACTTGTGGGAAAAAAATTTGAAGTTGAATTGGAGTCTATGGCGCCAGAGCCTTTTTGTTGCCAAACCCTTGGTATAGCACTTTTAGGCACTTCTGCATTTGCCTTATTTTTCAGACTTCCTCCACTTTTATACACAGTCTGCTTCAAGCTTCAACAGCCGTATTCTCCATCAAGCTTCTGTAAAAAAAGACACTATCCTTGTCAAACTGTTCCTCTAACAAGGGATTTGTTAAAACATCCCTTAAAAAAAAATGAAGGGGGAAAACTATTGTCCTGTAATGGACACTTATGGCGGCAGATTTTGATTCCTGCAAATCAGTTTTGTTTTGGGTCTCCTTCTTTGCAGCCCCACTATGATTTAACCTAATAAGACTTTAACCTAAATGTTTTGCCAAGTGTAACTGGAAAGGACAAAAGACAATGCACCTTGGTGCCAATGTGTGCCATGCATCACAGAGAAAAATGTGCGACACAATTTCAGACTGAATAACAAGTAGAGAAATTACAACTGGCAGTCCATTTGTTCAGAAGTGGATCACCTCTGCGATGAGGGAGCAGATGTCCTTGACTTGAATCCTGCAGCCAAATCAATATTAAAAAAAAGTAGCAGCTATGCTGAGCCTCAGCTGGCAAATCTAATTGAAAGTCAATTTGAAAAATGTCTTTGAAGTCTTGACTTTGTTGTGATGTTGGTTGATCTGTAATAATTACAACATAATACAAAGGGTTTTATAACAACAGTCAGTATCTGTATTATTGTAGCAGGACATAATATAAATGTTATCAATATTATACTGAATTTAGAATAATTTGTTTCTTTGAAGAACATGCTGTATGTTTAATTCATGCTTCTGTTATATTGACTCAGAGTCCACCGATTAAACTGCATGTGGCTCTTGCACACTAGATCTGTTTTGTTTTTTTTCATTATATTGTGTCTTGTTCTAATGTCCTGATGTCTAATGCTGTATAATGGGGTTGTATTTTTGCAGTTTCACTTCAGTGACGAGAGAAGGTGGTGTCAAAGCATTTTCTCAGATTGACTCCTCCCATCACAGATGTTAAGTTAAATTTGGCCCGAGACACCTGCAGCGGGCTCAGCAGGAAGTTCTGGAGTCCAGGAAGCACCCGCCTCCACTGCTGCTCTTGGCACTCATCAGGCCTACACATATATATCTCAACTACACATACGTCTTTTTAAGTGCACATCTTTTTATTGCAGTCTTTAGAAGGTAGTTAAAGAAGTGATGAATTGAAGTTACTTTTTAAAGTAATGGTGGCTTTTATTATAATCTCACACCCAAGATTTCCCAATTAATCACTTAACTGCGATCTGGCATAATTACCCAATCTTACTTCAAATGAGCCCATTTCGGCTTGGTGGTGCATGTTATGTAGTTGGTGTGACACTAATTGTAGGCGTTAGGCTAAGACTAATCATGTTTGAGATTTTACACAGGATTTTTAAACCATGTGCAACATGTCACTGGCAAATAGTAGTCCCAATACCATTTCTAGTCCAGCCTCACGTTAGGTTAAGTTATTTTTAAAAATGCAGCTTCAACATTTGAAAAAAAAGTCTATGGGATACCAATTTAAAGCATGCCTCTTTGCTATAGGAGCTCCAAAATACACACAGACTGAATTAGGTAACCAGGTACTTTATAACATGTAGTGAAAGTGAGGCTGAGATCTCCCATCCCACTGATCCTAATGGATTACCTGCAGTTAAAGCTGCTTACAGAACATGTTCTGCAGGTTAAATAGGTGACTTCAGACCACTGTCTCCGTGGACATCGTTTCCCATCGGTGGGATTAGTTCTAACAGGAAAGTGTCTGAGAGCAACAGGGCGCAAAAACTCCATTCACGTCTGTCTGCACAAATCAAACACCTGGCAGACAATTCTCCCTGGCATATGTGCATGGTCTGTCATATTGATTATGCCGTAACCAAGGGGATGTGGTGAAGTGATCCTCTGCTCTGTGCCTAGTGTTTATGAGGAGGAGACAAGATGAATGTAGCTGGCTATTAGAAAATTTCTACCATGGCATGACAAAATTCAAATCTGAAACATATATTATCATATATATATCATATATATATATTAAATATTATCACTCCAACTATAACACACTTTTTTACTGAGACTGGATTTCTGACTTATGCATTGAACATGAATGCAGCATGAAATGTGAACTTATTTTTCCTATGTTAATAATGAGTTATATGACAAAATCACAAGGCCTAATTAGAATATCTCTGCAGCTGATCTAATCAGACTATTCCCATTGGGGATATGCAGGCCATTACACCAGCATAATTGTCTTTTATTTTTAGTGAGGTGGATCTCTACCTCATCCTAGGGTGCCTCTCCATTGCCTGTTATCTTATAGGCAATAAGTGGGGTCTCTAATTTTTTAGGTGGGTAGCTCCAACATAAATACACTTAAAGGCTCCAAGTTTAAAACACAGCCTTGTATCTTATATGATTGTTCAGCTTCATGTTCTTTCCTGCCTCGTGCTCAGTGGTTGACTGAAGTCAGCAAAAGAGGAAGAGGAAGCTTCTTCAAGCAACCTGCTTTGATGCAAGGGTTCTCAGGAGGGGCTACGTGGCAATCCACTTGTCTGAGTGTACTTGTGTGTGTTCGATCTGAGTAAACTGAAAGACCGTGAGGGACTCGACTCAACAGTGGTGTGATGTCACTCATAGTCTGCACATGTCACAGACTGAAAAAGGCTGGGAGAAAGTGGCAGGGCAGTATAGACTGTTGTTACTGTTCACACCATGCCAGACGATTATGTGCACTGTTAGTGATGGCAGTGTGTGTGTTTTACGCCACATTTGTTCATACAAGTCATCCTCTTCGCCAAGCTGTGCCTGTTCTGATCTTTAGGAAGCCATGTTAGTCGGTTAAGAGCATTTTTTGGAACGAATTTGTACAGAACTAAGGATGTGACGTTTAAAGAAGTTCTTCATTTAGTATGAAATTGCTAATAAACTATTATCTATAGTTCTTGCTCCCAGCGGCATCATGTCTTCAGTGGTTTGCTGTCCCAGATCCACAACAGCAGTTATGGGGTTAAAGAGCCCTTCATCTCTCCTTTGAAGTATGTTCAATCTAGATTTTGGAACTTAATACCTGAATGAAAAGATTGAACAGTCCTTTCAGGAGGAATAATATAAACACGAGAGATGCTTTGTTTCCAAAATATATTTTGCTCTACTTGGACATTTCTGAAGAATGTGAGGGTTAGTTTTGCTGGCATGGCCTACACAGAGGACTATCTGCACCTCAGACAAGAAAACTACCAACCATTGTGCCCACACATCACTGCTGAGGGAAGGCCTGCATCTGCACATGAGAATACTCTCTAACACATGCACAATGATGACTCTCACAATATCTGCTCCCACACAGATGGTAGCTGCATTTTGCCATCCCACTGTCTCCGGTGCATTTCGAGCATGCAGATGTTGTCCTTGTCAATTTCTGAGTCTAAATTCAGTTGTAAGAAGTGCCCAATCTTTTCTACATCAGCGACAAGTCAGAATACCGATCGACACCAAACTGCTGCTCTTGTCCATGACCCCTTACAGCACACGAGAAATCAATCTGTCTCCACACCCATTCCATTGCATTTCTATCTGTACAGCTGGTTCTGTTGTGCTCATGCATTGCATGTGTGTGTGTGTGTGTGTGGGGGGGGGGGGGGGGGGGGGGGCTTCTGACAACAGATGAGCTCTTCAGGTTAAAGCAGGGTACTAGAAAGAAGCACTTACTGCAAAGATAAACAAAACATTATGTTCACCAAACTACAAATCAAACATTTCTGACATCTTAGTTGCCGTAATTCACAAACACAGCAGCAGTTGTGTCTGGTTTTGTATTTATAACCCTTTTTTTTCTGCTCTGTGGTAGAAGCCAGTCGTCTGTACACTGTATCCATGACAACTGAGAACTCAGTGATCTGTATTCAACTTCATTTAATGTCAAATTTAACCAAAGCCTAGAAATACTTTTAGTTTCTCACATATATGATGTCATGAATTTGACAACATCACATTTAGACACACAGACAATGATGTTCGGAGACAACGCATCCTTCGTCTGTCCTTCCTTCAACAAGTGAAGTAGCATAGTCGGTTTTTCACAAGTGATTTTGAATGTTCTTTTGATATATTTTGTTTTATAATTTGATAATAATGACTGATTGCATAATCAATAAGAGGGATGATTGTCAGCACCGGAAATGACATCACATGCACAATAATGAGTGTGCCTCCATGCCAGCCCTGTATTTTATGTTGACATCAGGGGTACAGAGCATTAAAATATCAATGTTGAAGGGTTTGGGGGCTCAGAATGCTATGCAACATGGTAATCTGCACTAATTTACATCTCAAAGACCTCACTTTGTGTGGTGAAAAGCAGATGTGGAATGTAGAAAGAGAAAAAAAAGCACTTTTTTGGTAATGGACACTTGTCTGGCCGCACTTAATCCTCCCCTCACTACCTCTATAGATCCTGTAGCTAAGAAACCAAAATAAGAGCTATTCGATGGGGTTGGTTAATGCCACTGGGCCCATTTTGGGGATAAAAGTGCTCTTTTTCTTCACGTATCACTCTGTCTCTCATTCATATTGCAATTAGGAATAATTCTAAGCAATCAAGCTTCTACACATTTTCAAATGTAGCCATCTTCTGCTATTACAAGGATCACAGTGGGGACTGCCTTCCTACGCTTGTTTGAATTATTCATATTTATGACTTTATTATCTGACAATATTTATGACTATTTCAGTATAAAAAAAAGTATGTTCCAATTCCAGTAGCTAAAATGTCCTACTATGCTTTTACTGGGTCAACTGAAAATAAACCAGTTCACTCGAAGTTGTGAAATTGAGGTTTCCAAAGCGTTAATTTACAAGTTTAGAAATCTGGTGGACAAGATCATCGGGATCAAAATTAGTATGGTGCAAGATATCAAATGCTTCTTTGCAAAATAAATAAATACATGACAAACCCAGGAATCTGACCGCAAATAGCCAAATCAGTGTTTCTGACAGGACACTGGCCTGATGTCTTTATCGCATGTCTTTTCACACTTTGACATGCACAGCATGACCATCCTTGTGTAAGCCAGTACGTGCTTCTGTTTTTGACATTACATACACGAAATAGTGTAGACATCGACAGAAACCTCCAGTCACGTAGATTTGATCATTCAGAAGGGTTTACTAGGGTGCACAACATGTCACACATCAATGGGAGTTATTTGGACTTACCCAGGCATGCTGCATATGATCTTAGTTTGTGTTCTACTGTAACAATTTTGGATTACGGGATCGTGGATCATTTTCATGTCCATTACTGATTTTTTTTATTAATGTGTCAGCCACTAAGGATTTAAATAAAAAATGCAGAGCATTATATCTTTGTTTGTTATGATTTCACTCGAAAATAAATACAGTATTTATTATGTTTTACTCCATATGTGTGTGCTCTCCTTTGTATAGTTCAAATGATCTCAGCAAGGCCAAAAAAAAAAAAAAATTAATATCTACCAATTATATCTACGAATAATATTAGCTTCAATCCCCCGAAGAACTACATTACCCAGAGTGCTCTGCCGCAGTATAAATAGAAACGAAAGGGGCGTTCCCGCGGTGACATGTGGAGGAGGTAGAAGAGGATTGTCACCGCGGACGCATTCAGCTGTCAGAGATAACGCCGCTCAAGGCTGCTCTTACCTGGAGTTTCACTGCCATGGACTTAACCGAGGATAGCGCTGTGGAAATTATCCCGTGTTGACCCACTTCCTCCTGCGTTTCTTTCTCTCTTTGACGCCTTCTCTCGTTTCTGCCAGGTAAAGACCCTGTCTGTGTGTAGTTTTCCAGCTAGGGCATTGTTCATTTTGTCACTGAGATGTAAGCATCCCTGTCGAGGAAGTAGCCCACGCGCTCATTTGTTTCTGTTGTTTTGCTGCAGCTCGTGCGTAAAAAAAAAAAAAAATAATTAAAAAAAAAATAAAAATAAAATGAGGCGAGTTGACATTTAATTTCAGACAGCATGTTTGTGTCCCTTTTGGCAAACTCAGAAAACAGTTCCCAAACGTTTAAATTGCTTTAAATGTTCTGGAATTAGACTAAAATACAAAGTTTATGTTTGCGTGGTTGGAGAGTGAGCCGTCTGAATCTGGGTAAACATGACTTTTAGCTTCACACACACCACCAGGATTGCAGATACGTAGACTATATTTATCTTTTATATTTGGTATCATTTGATACCACAGTGCAACATACAATAAGTTTATGTCATGTGCCAGCCTAAAAAAAAAAATGTTTTTAAAAATGTTTGTTTGCTCGTCAACTGAAACAGGATCACATAGAGCAGTTAACCTCGAACTAATGTTGGGTTATATTATCCTGTGTGAAAGGCTGATATTCCCACAACCTGGGAACAGACTGCTGACCTAAATTTAAGGTGTATTGGTTTCACCCAGCCAACAATAGCACTGTACATGCACAAACTTTAATTGATTCTCCTCTAGGTATTTTACATTGTTTCATTTCCAACAATTCCTTGCAACTATTTTACACACATTGAATAGGCAGTGCAATTAAGCAGTTTATGTCTATGTTTTAAATTGAGAAAAAGATGAGCCTCGTTAATACAATGCAATGGATGCACTCATAGAGGGGAGTTATTTCGGTTTAAAACTCAGTTATATATATGGTTAAAGTAAATAATGCTAACTTTAGATGAGCTGATACTGTTGATCTTACAGTAGGTGGTGCTCTGAGGATGGGCTAAAAAAAAAAAAATCTGCCTGTCTGGACTGAGCTGGACACAAACTAGCAGTAAGTTGCCAAGGAAATAACATAAAAAGTGATTCATCTGGGTGATCATAACCTCTTTTGTTTACGATATTTTTTTTTTCGTTGAATCACCTGACTGTTAAACATTTATCATTTATATTAAACATAATGCATTTCAAAATTGCTACATTTTCTGTTGATCAACTTGTCATTTTAGGGCAACTTGGATCAAATACTTCACGATGTGATTTGCTTGTGCTCTGCCGATGACGCGATGCTTTAAAGACTTATGTCAATCTTTTGCAGGTGAGGTCAACCGTGACGAACCATGTCGGACAAAATGTCCAGTTTCCTCCATATTGGGGACATCTGTTCCCTTTATGCAGAGGGCTCCACCAGTGGATTTATCAGCACTTTAGGGTAAGCCTGCTTGTTTTACTATACATGTAGGTTTTCATGAGTCCTTCACCACCTCCCCTTTCAACTTACCTCCACGTGCTTCATGCGAGATTGCTGGATAGATGGAGCTTCCGACAATATTGTTGCAATGTGCACAATTACACAGTGCGGGCGACAAAATAAGCACACACACACACACACACACACACACACACACACACACACACACACACACACACACCTATGTCATAATTTACACAGGTTCTGTTTTGAGCCAAAGAGATGGCGGTGCAGAGAGAGGGTAGTGTAATGAACAGATTTAATGTCTCTGGTTAGTCGGTGGCAGCTACTGTCAACATAAGCGTTACCCGTATTTGGTAAAACATTTATCTGATATTGAGTGAAACTAAGGAATAGTTTAGATAAGTATTTTAGAAGTAAGTTGTTTTTAGTTTGTTTCAAATTCCACTGAGGTTTACATTGATGGAGGTGGACCTGAAATAATAGGTGTGTTTGAGAGAGGAAATTAAGCATTACAGAATACTTTACTGTCATCGATCAGGCTGAAGACCCATCTCTGTGCAGTGTATCTGGATTTAACCCTCTTGAGACTTTATTTTTGACAACACACAGCCTAGTCTGTCTTAGTTTTGACAATGAAGTATTTAAGCTCAAGTAATAGTAAAGTAATAAGCAGAACCTACAATATGTCTGTTATACTTTGGTTGCAGGATTGATAACTTTCTTTGGGTACATTTTGTAAATGAGAAAATCATATTCAACACATGTAGCAGCTCCAAGTACGGTATGCAACCTGCCCGAAAAAAAATCCTTTTACATTAAGGGTTTCACGAGAGAACCAGGAACAGCTAGTTTTACCAACTTTAAATTTAAGGACGTTGTTCTTCTTGCAGTTATAGCCACCTCATCATTGGGACGATTGTTTGCAGTTAAATGAATAGTTTTTCTTTTATTTAATGGTTTTGTCTTATTTATAAATACACAGCAGGCTACAACGATGGGGCGTAAGGAAAATATCTATACACCTAAGTATCGTGACATTATGTTTTGTAATACTATATTGATTGTCATAAACTCTGGTGCGTTGTGACCAATGAAACCCTACAGAAAACATGATGGTGCTTCATACAGGACCCGCACATCAACTTTGGACAACAGAAAGGGAACGCTATTGTTTAAACTTAAATGCAGCAGCTTCATGCATCTGACATTGAACGTAAAAACCTCAGTCTCTTGTCTTCTCTTACTTACACAATTATTCTAAAGTATTTTTTCACGGGGTTTATTTTCCTTACTGCCGTTTTCTGCTGCTCTGTATAACGTGGTGTCACAATGGGTTGTCATCTGTTGAAGGAGACGGCTTGTTTTGATCGAGCAGAATTGTTGTCATTTGAAATGTGATCATATTGAGGTAGACTTGAGATTGCATTTTGAATACGATTGATAGTGCAGTTGTAGTGTATACTGTGATAGGAAACAGCATATACTACCCTAAAATGAAATGGAAAACGTTGCGATGCATCGCAATATATTGAATCGTAACTCCTTTATTATGATGCGTATTGTCTTGCCAGTACACTGCCCAAATACCAAGTCCCTCTGTAAAACAGTGTCTGCCAAATGTTCTTATTAAAAAAGTGCTGGAATCTTGATTTTGCTGCTTTCCTATTTTAATTATGTGCCCTGAATTACCTTGTCTCTTCTGGCGACACGCTGAGCGCCATGTATTTAAGCAGTTGATGTCTCCCCTCCTCCCTAATTGTAGGCGATGAATTGAAAGTGCTTCTCATTATGCGAACATTGAGCAAATCTTGACATATTGTGGACGGTCACAGAAATAACAGAGGGCTAAAAGAAGAAGAACAGGAGGGGTGGGGGGGGGGGAATCATTGATGTCTATGTCCAGCATATCTGGCATTCTGTCCTCCAGACTTAGCCCGTCTCTCTCCCCTGCCTCCTTTCTATTTTCTTCCCCCGGGGTGAGAATGAGCACAACATCTGTATTGTCCTGTCCTCCCTTTCCCTTTCTAAGTGCTGCAATCTTCCTCCTCTTGCTTTGCCACCATTGTATTTGCCCCTCACCAGAGGCCGTAGCGGGCCTTCCTCCCTGCCAGCTTTCAGAGACCGTGATCTTCCACCGTTTAGTGTTGCGCGTCACCCACCGTGGCAACAAATGTGCGCCCAGCTTTGAAGACCGCCAACTTGACAGAGCTCATTTGTCAAATTTACCATCTTGAGTTGTTTTGCCTCGTAATCAACCCCCCGCCGCTGCCGTGAGCGCGCCCCGTTAAAGAGAAGAGCTGAGAGGATGTGGCTATTAATAGCATTATTGTATTAGATGTTGCTTTTGCTGTCAGCATGCTGAATGTGACCCCTGAGAGATGGTCGCAGCCATCTGGACCACTTGCAGGCACAGAGAGGGTGGCAACCAACGTCTCGATACAGCCGTGACGCTTCATCCCAGAATGCAAATGCAGGTTTCTTCCTGACCTTGGATGACAATGACTCTTAAAACTCCTGTTCTTTTTGGACCTCGGCCCATCAGTGCATCGGTGTGATCAGGGCTCCGGCTCTTCGTTCCCAAAGAGAAGACTCTGACAACATGTGACTTCTTCCTTCATCGTCAGAGTACTCCTGCGTCGCGGTGTATACTGCATGAGCTATAAAAAGATGCTACAGACCGGACCAGCTTGAGCTTCCTACAGAAGTGTTTTATTTGTGCCGATCCACTGTCTCATAGTATCCCCAGGGGGTCCCCCCCCCCTTCCCTCCCCCCCTCCCGTATTTTCTCTATTTTGCACTCCTATTGAGTTAAAAAGGGGTTCTATCAACATATTTTGAATATTGTTTAGAACAATATCAATACAAGACGGACTAATGGTGCAAAGTGCGGTGGGCCAATTAGAAACCTTTCATGTCATTTTAAGCTTCATGAACGTTTTCGCAAATTTTCTTTGCGTTCTAAAGTGTGGTGGTTTTGCACAATTGGGATTGTAGGAGTTTAGACCGTTTAAGCTGCTCAAAGACATTCCGGTGCTTCGAACTCCGCGGTTGGATGAGTACTTGTAAACTCTTATTTCGAATGTTGAAATTGTATCCTTGCGTCGCCAATGTGATGATACAAATACTAAAGATTAGATCAAGTTTAAATCAGTGTGTGTTATTCAGTGTTTACTTTACTGTTGGGGAATTTAAGTCAGTTCTAAAGGTTGTGGGAAATAGTGTAAGTTTGTTTTGTTTTTAAATGTCTTATCCAGATCATTTTGACAACGACGCCTTTTAGATTTTGTCTTTACTTTTATTTCATTTGAACTAGATATTTGTATTCTTTTGTTCCATTTCAGATGGATAGTGTTTATTCTTATGTCTTTTGTCTGTTTTTTTATTTTTATTTTTTTGATATGTGTTGTTGATAAGACAATGAAACAGGATCCAGAAAGTCCAGTTTGATTAAAATAACAGTCAATCTGAGTGGTATTCATATGCCAAAATACTGCACGGCAGGTTTTTAAGACTCGGAGAAAGAATGTTGAAATTCTGGAAAGTTACCACATCTCCAACTACTTCATCTCTGTCACTGCGACTCGGAGGTAAACAGTAGAAATACAGCATTTATGTGGTATGGGCTTGACGCTGCTGGTCGGCTGGAATTTGTCTGTGTGGAATTTGCAGGTTCTCTTTGTGTCTGCGTGGGTTCTCCCTGGGTGCTCTGGCTTCCTGCCGCCATACAAAGACATGCTTGCTCGGTAAATTGGTGATTGGCTGTAGTTGTGTAGTTTTGTGTGTGTGTGTGTGTGTGTGTGTGTGTGTGTGTGTGTGTGTGTGTGTGTGTGTGTGAGAGAGCTGTTTTTCTGTGGGGGCCCTGTGACGGACTGGTGATCTGTCCATGGCGTACCCTACCTTTCCCCAAAGTCATCCAGGTTTGGCTCCAGCCCCCCCGTGACCCTTGTTCAGTATAGATGACGGCTGGATGGACGTAGTCGTGTACACATTCCACAGTGGTGCACACGTTTCATCGGTCAGCACGACGCAATGTAGGAGGATTTTGTGTCGCGGCGTAAATTGAACCAGATAATAACATTTTTGTTGCCGGGTGACCCTCTTTTAACCTTGCAAGGGTTAAAGTCAGGGGTTAACGTGATTCAAGTGTCCATGTATGACACGCCAGTGAGTCAGCATCCATAATAATCGGACATTGGAGGTGACACATTTGAATGTAATGCAGCCTTTATTAGTCTTATTAATTACATCTCTGACTTTCTTGTTATTACGTGCCATAATCGCTGTCCTGGAAAATATTTGTCTTCCTGTGATTAAATACACCGTTGTAAACAATTAACTCAACACACTTACATTTTCTTTATTCCCTATTATTTCCTGATATGAACTTCATCAGACTTATTATGATATTATTACTTTCATCAGAGTGAGGATTATGTTATGAAGGAAATGTTACTTTGATTGTTTATGTATGAATAATGACAACTTTTGTGTCGTGAATGATTGAATCCTTAAGATGATGACTGTGTCCTCAGGCTTGTGGATGACCGCTGTGTGGTGCAACCAGACACGGGTGACCTCAACAACCCACCCAAGAAATTCAGAGGTAAGAATTTAAAATCCCTTGGTCATCACCCAGTTTTAATTTGATGTCGCACGAGATGAGTCAGGATTGCTGCCCGTTGTGGTCATTGCTCTCTTCAATACCATTCAAGTTGACATTGATAGAAAATGTTTTATTCTTAGTGTTCTTTTGGTTACTTGCTGTGGAAACACACAAGACGAACCAGACAGAAACCGAACAGAATCCTGTAGTACGTCACCGCTTGGTAAACAGGATACACAAGTAGATAAGATGGGCTCTGGCTTCCATGTCTCTTCCATGTGCAGTTGTGTGTTGCGCTTAGTTCTGTTTACTGTTTTTAATTTGAACGCATTTGTGTTTATTAAGGGTTGCGTAGATAGTCCTCTGTTCAGTTGTTTTGGACATAGAGACATTGAAGGAGTATATCTGTAAATATACTCCTCTTATTGGTTTCTCATGCCGTTAGATCTTTACTAAAAGACATTTAGAAGATGCAAAAACAGCAGCTCTGCTACTCAAGAGGCCCCTTTGTCTTCAGAACAGCGGAATTATTTTTTGTTAACGTGGTGCTTAAAATGCTCTCTGGTAATTTTGTTCCCATGCAGGTTCAAGTAGTGCTGCTTCAACAGCATTTTCAGATTTTAAACTACAGATTCATGCTGTGAGCTTTCACTTCAATCAAAAGGCATTTTACTGTGTTAACATTTGGAAGCTGTGCAGGCCACTTTACAGAGTCTCTTTTGCAGCTCTGAAACCATGTTAATATGGTTATAGTTATACTGGCTCATTAATCTGTTGAGAAAGGGCTGACTGCAGCCATGATAAACCTGTTTAGCAATAAGAGCCCATGAGAGCTGTTGCATTCAGATATTCTCACCTGGCAAGAAAGGGAGTACGGAAAACATTCAGCACAATACCCGACAAACCTTGTTTGACGCGAATGAATCCATAAATTTGTGCAATTTTATTGCAAATTCTGAGCCTATCATCCACCACTAAAGAAATGGACATGTGACAAAGAGACAAGTACTGTAAATAATATACCCACTAAGTATATTTGGCAATTAAAACCATTTCTGGATGTTTTGGCAGGTTTCTGAGGAAGGTCTTTGGTTAATTAATTAAAAGTGAAATGACACAACTACCAAGGTCATTTCCATTTACTTAGAACTGTATTCCTTTCAAACTGACTAAAAAGGCCTTTTTATACATGATGGCTTGCAGGTTCGTATTTAATGTGTCCCTGTCATGTCACCGGTTATGCTCTCTGATATCATCCTTAAGTTATGATAACCAGGAAGAGGATGATGCATCTCCAGACCCACTGAGGAGGATTGGATTGTTTAACATCTTTTTACCACAACGGATAAACCTGCGCATTATTTTATATTACGTTATCATTTCTTTAGGTGGTATTTGGGTCTGTAGAGCTGTTTTTTTTTTTTTTGTTAAAAGCCAATCAGCTGGGGAGTTCATTTTGATGGAAACTATGAATTTGATCTGATTTAGAATTCTGTAGCAAGAAACCTTTGACGACTGAAAATGTGGCCAAAGCAAAGGGATATTTAATTGAAGAATACAAAAAAAAAGTGTTCATAGTTAGTTTATATCAGTTGCAAAAAAAACCTCCTTGTGATTCACGCTTGAGAAATTTCTGTAAAATATGAATATAAATCTTATTCAAAGTAGGCCAGTCAGAACCTCAACCTTAACGTAACTTCAAAACACGGGTACGGCCGAGAAGTTTTTCAACCAGCGAGCTGGTGGACTGAACCTTTCTAGTTTAGAAACACTTGAGGTTTGTTGCGAGGACACAAGTATGCATGTGGTGTTGTTTATAGTGGTTCCAGTTGCAGAATGAGCGGTTTCTCCTCGGCAGAGTTTTGTACAAAGCCTGCCACAGCAACCTGCCACCACATCTTAACATCACTTAACAAGCTCGAACCCGACAGCAAGAATATGTCACAGATTAGCTGCCAGCTATGTGCATAAAAATACATCATGATTTACTTTTTGGGAAGACCAGGTGTAATTCTATGGTTGATTTGTTCCGAATGTCCTTACAATTTAAACAGTGATACTGCGTAATGTGTGTCTATCCCATTTCATTTGATTTGAATCTAAATCATTCGATTCTTGGGGTTTGGTGGGCTGTCGGTGTGATGGCTGGCTGTAATCGGTTTTGCAAACAACGTTAGGATGTCAGCTGCTTGAACTTTTCCTTGAGGCGCCACTTGTCCGCCGTTTTGACCTGAAAACCTTTACAACCAAGTCGCGTCTATTCACGAACCCTCGTCACAGGTTGGACATGTCTCTGAGCCGGGACCACTAAGTGATGTTTCCGAGTTCTTCATTCTTCATTTGAATAGTGTCAAGACTCTCAAAAAGGTAAAACACTCCAGTATAACTCAAGAAAAACCCAAAGATTTGACTACAAAAATTGATTGGTCATTAATTTAGTAGCCACTACCGAAACTGTAGTATTTCTGGCTTCTGGCCTAAAAGCTGATCAGTCATGCAAAGGGAATCTTTGACTTATTTTTTTGTATGAGTTCAGTTACTTGCAAATGATAAACGTTATGATTAAATGTTATTAAGCTCCAATACTAGTTTTAAGATGCAGTACACACAGGATGAATTAGGCCTCTCGAGTGTCCCATGTAGACGTAGCCTTAGCATGCAGTAGACCAAGAGGAAGATGACAATAATCATGGAATAAAACATAACCTTTGTAACATTTCAAATTTGTAACTGTTAGTGTTGAGGCTAAATGATGTATTTTTGTTGTGGTTGTATTGTGTCTTAATACATTGTGGTTCAATGCAGCACATTGTGCCGTGTCAACACATCCCACTGAACAAAGCCAATACTCAAATAATAAGTAGCGATCGAAACCTAAAGTAAACACAGTCAAATGTTGTTTGCAGTTGTTGCACTGCCTGGCACTACATGTCTCAGCTGTTTCAGCTTTCTCACTCTTTATATTTGTTCATGTTTGTGGTTTTGAGCGATTATACGTTGTTGGTTCACATCTGTTGATTAGAAGTAGGATTATTACACGCAGATTTTTGCTAGAACAGACGCAATACCAACTTGCGTGTCAGACTAAAATACAGTGGACAATGCTGTGTCCTGCTGGAGCTTAATCAATGCATGACCAGTCAAAAATAAACAAAACTATTTTCAACAATTACAGAGTGAGGTATACCCAGTCATGTAAGAAGCATTTCGGAGTTCAGTCAAATTGATAGTCTGTCTCACTAAATTTGCTGTCCACACATCATGTTAACTTACAATAGCCTATTTTTACTGTGGGAGCTGTGTGGAGTTGGTGACAAATTCGATCTGTCTTTGTTTTTGAAGTCAATGAGTCACTGTTGAACTCTCTATGTCAAAAGTGGGTCATTTTAGTTTTAATACTAGGGTGTTATTTTCACATCCACTTATTAGGAGGCATCTAACAGGAACTGCTATTACCATAACAACCACAGTCTTAACTGAAAATAGTAAATTCTTCTTAGTGGCATATTGTTTGTTTTTTCAACAAATACAATTAAACAAGAACTCCTGACATAAACAATGTGTTTGGAAATTCAATATTATGGATTCAATATTACAATAAATGATTGATTTGAATAATAATTGTTAATTTGAATTTAAATACATTTTAATTGTACAGACTTTGGTCTGTATAGCATGGTAAGGACTATTAATTTAAGAATGAGTTCAAGTTCTCCATATTTAAGATTATTACTTCACCCTCTATGTACTTTGCATATTATTTATATCCTGTTTGAAACCTTCCACTGCTCTCTGTTGAAACTATTTGTTGTTTGCATTGTCTTGTCATGAAACATGTTACATAATTAATATGTATTTGGACTGATGCACTTGTGTGCCAGTTTTTAAACACGGATGATTTGGCATCATGAACCTCTTGGTTTCCTTATGTCACTTTAAGACAATATATTGGAAATGCATATTGCTTATTCTATTTCCAGTGAAATCAGTTTTACAAATCTAACAGTAAATTGTTTTCCAACCCATCAGTCATTATTTTCTTCTAAGGTTCCAGAGATCTTGCAAATTTATGCTTATAATGTGTTTGGTGATGGGGTTTTTAATCTGCTGTACCAGGAAGAGTTCTACACATCAGATGAAGAGCAGATAGGGAGCAATTTTTTTTTTATGGTTTTCAACATGGCCCTGCTTTTCCAGTTGAGGACACAAAGAAACAACCTCACGTGTTCTTTTCTAACTGAGCTATTCAAATGATATTCAAAGATGTGATATAGCACCATAACGTGCAGCCACGGCAGAGAGACAAATGTGCTACAAGCTGTGGCACCTTTTACTCTTTACGTGACCCTACACCTTTTTCACAGCAGCAAGCGGCACTACATGTTCTATTATTTTTGGAAAAGCACTATTATCTAGGAACACCTTTTTCCACATTAGCCTACATATTATAACCTGATGATAAATCCAACCACAGACTGCAGTTTCAGCTCTGTTTGTGAGGCCAGTGTTAAACAGATGCAAAGTGTACTAGAGCTAAATCCTAATGTCTCTGTTGAGTATTAATAACTCGTATAAGCTAAAGTCTGTATTGCAGGGAGCTGCATCCATGACAATACTCCTTTATCTCTCACCTGAGTGGCTACTACATCAATTAAAGTGTTTCTGTGTGTGTTTACTCGCGTAAAGGTTGATTATATTATGATTACCTTGTTAGAAATCTTTTTTTTTTTTTTTTTAACCCATGCCCACAAAAAGGAGACATTAGGAGACCTTCGTGTATCTCATTGCTCAAAGTTTGTGCACAGTAATGTAACTTTTTGTTGTCATAGATGTGAAGTCCAGAAATTGGTAAATATTCCAGATGTATGTAGGCCTAGTTTGCTTATTTTCAGCTGTGGTGCTTCTATGTTGTCTGTGTCAAGATTTCAAATTCGTTGTACTTTGGTGTTGTGTAGCGGTATAAGTTAAGTTTATATGCGAGGTTTATTTAAAGATTATACATTGCCAAATAGTGGTTAGCACTGTCGCCTCACAGCGCAGGGGGTTCTGGGTTCGATCTCGGCTTAGGGCCTTTCTGTGTGGCGTTTGCATGTTCTCCCTGTCCAGAGACATGCGTGACAGGTTAATGGGGGATTCTACAAAAATCCCCCCTTCAGGGGTGAATGAGCGTGTGATGTTTCTGTCTATTTATAGGTGTTAGCCCTGTGATAGGCTGGCGACCTGTTCGAAGTGAGCTGGGATAGGCTCCTGTGACCCTGTTCAGGATTAAACGGGTATAGGTGATGGATGGACATTACAAACAATTTATATTCTATGGTTTAAAGTGGTTAATTACAAAAATAATCAATATGCTATGGTATGAAGTGGTTCCAAAGAAAATTGTCACAGCTTGTTCTGTGATTATTTTTTTTTTCTCCAGTGTAACCAGGCAACTGTTTTTAGTAACACAATGTTATTGAATTGAACCACTAGCAACAGTCCATTTATGTCACTGACAACCATCCCAAAACCATGGACCAAAGAAACCAAAACTATTGTCAGAGTTAAGACAGAGTGGTTGTGATCAGTGTAGGAAAAATAAGTAACTGTTCTTTTGTGTGCAAATCAACTAACCCGATACATGACAATTGACATGAAAGCGGTGTGTACGGCCTTAATTTCATGACATTATGAATGTTTGTAAAATACAGAGTTTACAGTATTCTGCTTACAGCAGAAAAATTGTTTATGCTGCAGTAATTTTTGGAATTTGATTCAACTATTTTTAACTGTGAAAACCACGTTGAAATCTACTGTATCTGCTGTGAATCCTCTGAGTGCTGGCTCAGTTCACTTTCCTGTCATCCTTCTCGTCTACTGTCAGTCAATGTCAAAATTGAAGAACATGAAGTTCACATTCAGCATTCAAGTATTTCTGAAATAGGTGAAGCAATTTTTTTTTAAAAGTTTTTTTGTTTTTCGATTATGTCTGTGTTTTGAGAATGACATTTTTCTCCTCATCTCAGCTGGCAGTTTGACATGTCACACACAGATGTTCCACTTACAAAGCTCTGCCATTGTGTCTTATCACACCGGTATTGCTCAATGATGGTTCAGTGGAATGGGGCCGTCATTAAAATTATGAGATCCACCTGCAATTTTCCAGGGAGAGAGGGGGGGGGCATTCGATGTAGAAACCCTGTCTTTTTTGGTTCACGCTGTATGCAGTAAGCGGAAAGTAGTTTACACACATCAATCCATATTGGAAATTTTCAAAGTCACTATAATGCAAAACCAAGTCATAAACATTTGGACAGTTATCCATTTGGATATGAAAGCATCAAAAAATGTTAAAAGGGTTGTATTTCCCACAAATATTTTTCGATATTGACATAGACCCACTCAAACTAAAGCCAAATTGGGCACTCTGATGTAGTGATGATGCATTTTTTTTTTTATATATCAAATGGAGGATGTCCTGAAGAAAAAAGCTGGAAGATCTTAAAATGTGTAGCCTGAAGGGGGGCATGATGAAGATGCGAGATACCTACCAGCAACTATCAAGCATCAAAAATGTCCACACTGGCAGCAATGCAAATTTGTGACTGTTGTGAGACTTCCTAAAAAGTTCAAATATATTTGCGTCAGCTCATTCTTCAGAAGAAATTATGGATTTCTTAATTCAGTCAAATGGCAAAAATATATTTTCAAATTCGACACGGCTGGTATAGGATACTAAGATATAGCACTGTGTATCGTAGAGCGCATCAGTCGGTCACAATACAGGCAGCTGGACAGACAGACAGGCCAACGATCTGGGAAAGCAGCATTTTTTTTTTATTTTTTATTTTTTTTTTGGGGGGGGGGGGGTATTTTGGGGTCACACTTGCTGTGACAGGTGAGCTGACCAACAGGGATGAAGCTGTGTGCTCTGTCAGTCCAGGAATGTTTTGGGGATGGTCTTGAAATCCCGATGCAAGTGGGCTTTAAATGCAGCATCTCAATGAATATTCTTCACAGCGGAAAAACTCGTGACGTCACAATACCAGAAATTCACAGTGTGATTGGTTGACGCCTTTATTCGTAACGCAGACAATCAGATAAATCGACCTCCTTCTGAAAACAATAAAATGTCGCTTTTTAAAAAAAAAAAAAAAATTAATTTGCGTCCTGTTTACTAATGACTAAAACAACAGTTCCAAATTTATTCACATTCAAATGAGTTGCACCAAAAAAAAAAAAAAAGGCCGCCGGTGTGTAAAGGCATTTACTATCCCGACGCTCACATACCATTTAGAATTTGGACCTTAAAATAAATTGGATTGTGCAGCATACATTCTGTTAAATAAAGCGGTGATGTCCGCCGGTCCGTTAACGAGCGGATTACTGCTTTTTACAGTTCATTTCTTAAATGTCGAGCAGGTGTGCTGCAATGACTGCAGAGTTTGGTGTTAGAAGACGGGGTCGGAGCTTTGCAGCGTTTGGCCGTTGTAAAGATCAACATTTTCCTCGGGCGTCAATACCACACGAGGGGCCGTTCTCGTGGACTCCTCGTGTACACGGTACATACGACCCCGTTTGAACGCAGGATTACTCAGAAAGTTAATTTAGCACTTCAACTACAAAGTTAAAACACTTTAATTAGCCATTGGAAAAATAAGTGAGCGTAGTGATATTGAATAAAAAAAAAAAAAAAAAATCTGCCTCAAGTTTATTTCTTATTGGTGACTTTATCGTGTTACTATTTTACTTCTCTGTCTGTTTTTTTTTTTTTTTTTTGCCTCTTTCATTGTTGGAGCAGTGGAAAAAGGATTTAGGAAATCCCTTAATCAACCTACATTACTTCTCCCATCATTTAGCATTTTTATGCTCTAAACCTACCACCTGCCCATGGAATTCAAACTCCTCCCAGATTATATTTTTCTTTTCTCCATAACCTTATTTGCTCACAGATGTTCTCCCAGTGCCCCATTTTCTTCATTGGTCCTTGACCTCCTCCCTTCCTGTCTTCCTCCTTCCACTCATGCTCCATGATGGATAATCCCTGGACTGTCTTTCATTGGCCGCATTTCCAACAGAGGCTGCCAGTGGCTATTTTTTACCACAGTTACAGCTCCTCAGGTCTCCTGTACCAGTTCACATATACAGTGCGGTAAATATACTATAGAGGATGGAGTGTCTGTTTCTAGTATGTGACTCAATCTGACCAGATTAAAGTAAAAAAAAAAAACAGGGCGTGTTTCTGTTTTTGAGAGATTGACTATTTAGTCTGAAGTAATGGTAACGTGAACAACCATTAGCATTAGCTCGCTCTCTGTAAGTCGATCACATAAAATGGGTTTTTAACCCAAAGCATTTATCTTTACAGATAATTAACACAGTTGACAGATAGCTGATAGATTATTAAAGTGAATTAATGAACTTTACACATTTTCATATTATAGAGTATTGTCCTTAGTATCACCTCCAACAACTGTCTTCAGCTGTAATATTGGTGGACAGAGCAAGTCAACCAGACTTTTGTTATTAAAGTTTAATGTATGTGATGATGTTTTGTCACAAAGTGTTTACTGACTGAATGGTTTGTCTGAAAGTATTAACGATGCTTATTAGCAGGCTCAGCTGCTGTCTTTGTTAATCCACAATGTTTTTATTTGATATTCTGTCATTCTTCCATTGATCAGGTTTTAAATATGCTTTGTGATTAATAGTAGCTTGTTTAATAACTGATCAGGAGACAATGTAAACAAGGCATCATCCTCTGCAGAACATGAATATTTCATTGAAATCTGGTGAGTTGTTGCCAGGACGGGACGTTTATCTGTAACACTTGCTGCCAGTGGGGCAACGTTTTTATCATTCCTGCTGTAACATTAATACAATAGCCTGCTGTACATCTTCAACAAACTCAGATGAGGAGGGTCCAGGCTGAGACATTTTAGTATTTTAAAACAAGTTCAGGAGTGTATGAGGTCAGAGTAATGCAGACTGATCTTCTCTTGTTTTACAAATTTAACCCAAATTTGTCGTACTGAATCTCAAATGCTTAAATTTACACTCTATGTAGCCTCACAGTTACACACTCACATTTTTCATGCTGGGGATCAACGGAGTACCCTGCAATTGCTTGTGCAAAACTGTTCACATGGTTTCATTTTCTCCCAAAACGTTGCTTTGTTTGGAAACATTCTGCTGCTTGCTGTGGTCAAGCTGCTAGGTATGTGTGGAGACTCGCCTTAATGCTAAATGAGGACATTTGACTTTTTCCCTTTTCTTGTTTTTTTTCCCCCCAGACTGCCTTTTCAAACTGTGCCCTATGAACAGATACTCAGCACAGAAACAGTTCTGGAAAGCAGCCAAACCTGGAGGCAACAGTACGACTGACACAGTTCTACTCACTAAACTTCATGTAAGACGCACGTCATTATCTCCAGAAATCTTAATTTCTGTCCTGTTTTGTTGATCATTTGAAAAATTTCAGTTCAGACAGAGTGCGTGTTTCCATCTCTGTCTCCTGCTCTGTGTTTTAGCATGCTGCTGACCTTGAGAAGAAGCAGAATGAGTCTGAAAACCGCAAGCTGCTGGGAACAGTCATCCAGTATGGAAATGTCATTCAGGTGCGTTCAGGGACCTATGAGATAAGGTGCTTTGCTTAATAGACCTGCAGCAATATTTAGCACGGTATATGACACCATAATTCTGTTCAATTCAGGGAGGAGTTTTGAATACCTACAGCACAAAGATGTGCTATAAAGCTGCCCACTGTAAGGTCTTATCTTGCTTTGCTCATTGCAAAGGAATGCTTTGCACCCAGGAAACAGATAATCTGAAACCAAGAATAGCAACGCATTCCCTCTATGGCATGCACAAGGGAGACAGTATATACGGAGTAGGATGTCCTAGTTGCAATGATCTGTCATTTCAGGAACAAGGTGAGCACTGATTGGTTCCGGGTTTGCCTTAGGAAATCAGTTTAAACATAGATTTATGAAAATGTCAACTCCGTTATGCTGTCTCAGCACCATTTTGCATCACTCCGTAGGACTGAGCTGAGCATTTAATTAAGTCTGTCGTGGGCCTCAAATATATTCACATGCCTTTATGATTCAAGTGGTAATAGATTATGGTGGGCAGTGCAGGGTTAACTGTGAACTGTAAGTTGGGGGATCCTATGCTGCAACAGAGGTCACCAGCTACATTTTTGGACTGGCGATATCATATACTTGTATAAACTGGGGAAGACACAAAAACACCAGACAGTTCCAGAGATGCATATTTTCAGTGAAGTGCTCCCTTGGGTCCTTTTGTGACAGTCTTTCTATCTTTGTTCCAAACTGTGTAATTCTTGCATGACTGATCTCATTGATAGCAACTGTGTGGCCTGTAACCATGTATTGTACCTGTGTGTCTTGTTTTTCCCAACAGTTGCTGCACTTGAAAAGCAATAAATACCTAACGGTGAACAAGCGCCTACCTGCGCTGTTGGAGAAGAATGCCATGAGGGTGACTCTGGACTCGGCAGGAAACGAGGGATCCTGGTTTTACATCCAGCCTTTCTACAAGCTGAGATCCCTGGGAGACAGTGTGGGTAGAGCAGGGCGTGGGATTGAAGTTAATTATGCTCAAAAGGACAAATTAAGGATATATTTTTAGACTTTTCAAGGGGTTTGAAAACAGAAGTCTCCAGACTCGCATGTTGCTGGTTGTTATAAGACAAAATTAACTCATTTAAGCGAGAGAGCCGATAGTGAAATCTGAGCATCACTTCAGGCTCCTGCCTTTTTACTCTGTAATGCGCAGCTCACCAAGCATGAGGAACTGCTGACAAACTGATGGATATATGTCTTTTTAAGATATCTGTTGTGGCTCGATGAGACACAGCGCATTCCCAGTGTCAACAAAAACTCAGCCGTTTGTTTGGGACAGACAGCAGAAAGGCGCATTTTCACATGCTCATGTTTCAGTGTTGTTTTATTACCTGGTCAACATTTATATTTATTGAAAGCTCCCAATGGTGTGTTTGCACCATCATAGCTCACCTGCATTTTACCAGCTCAGTTGCATAAATAGATAATGTCGGGCAGCTAAGGGATTGGGTCAACTAGTGGGTTTATTTGATACATTGCGTTGAATAATGATAGATCATATAATAATACAATTTAAATAATATTGTTAATTAGTTTTAAGATAATTGATGGGAAGATCCACTGATTTTAGGCCTCAACATCTGTTTAAAGGTCTTTTGAAATACAGCATATGAAAAGTTGTTTCAAGCTGTTGGTGGGTCTGGAGGGAGCTACATGACCTCCGATGCATTGACTCAAGTGACGTAACTGCAGTCAGTGTCACAAGTCTACAAGTTGAAAAAGAGAAAAATCTTTATTACCAAAACGTACTTGTTGCCTACTCCTCACTTCTGCTCGAGGCTACAGTGGCTCGAGGTTACATTAACTGCTCTCGGCACAACACTGCTGAATCTCTGACTGAACTGTCAGTTGTCCAGTTATATCAAGGGCATTGTACATAGCTGCTAGGTTCTGAAAAGAAACAGAAGCAGAATACTTGATTCGATTTTTGATTTTTTTTTTTTTTTTTTTTTTTGTCTATTGTGACTTCAAGAGCATTGTTGAAGTGCAATGCGGAATTGTTGGGAGTATTTTTTTTGGGAAATAAGATACGGCATTGTATACAGAACACACCGCATGGACACCATGTCTGCTGCTCCTGCTGCAGTTTTTACTGGTAGCTGATGGAAGCTGATAAAGTTAAGCTGGCTAATTGGCCAATTAAATTTTCACCTCATTAATCCCTTTGGGGAAATCTGTCCTCGGCATTTGATCTGTCCTACCTATGTAGGAACAAGCCCCAGTGCAAAGCTTGTAGATTAAATCGGACACCAGTGTCTTTGTCAGCGGCAATGACAGGAGAAGCTGTGAGCTGTGTAGTGATTGAGGAACGGATGTCCGCTACTTGTCAGATGGAATAATTACAGTACTTACAATGGCAATTAGTTTCCATTGTTTCAGATAAACATGAATATCTATTAATAAACTTGTTGAGAGACTGTTCTTAAACTTCTGTCAAGGCTCAAGCTTAATATAGGATAGCATACAGATGCTCTGTCTGGTCCAGTCCTTTTACCCACAACGTGGTCTACACCGCCACCTAGTGCTCACCTAGATGCTGGCATCATCCACTGTAACCAGATCTTTCATACTTACAGGGATCCCCCCCTTTGAGGAAGGGGAATCTATCTCTTCTTTTTTCTGAAAAATGGTGAAAACAAATGCACATTTGAATGTTCCATTTCATGTTGCTCCTTCAGGTTGTAATTGGAGATAAAGTCGTCCTTAACCCTGTGAATGCTGGACAGCCTCTACATGCCAGCAGCCACCAGCTAGTTGACAACCCAGGGTGCAATGAGGTACATACGATCTCTTAAATGAATTAATATTCATTAAAGTGGAATATGAAACACGTTGCTGAGAGGACATTAAAATCCAAGATAAAAGTACATGCCCTATAAGGTATTCACAGACTTCTCTGTCCTTCAGGTTAATTCTGTGAATTGCAACACAAGTTGGAAAGTTGTTCTGTTTATGAAATGGAGCGACAACAAGGAAACAATACTTAAAGGGGTAGGTACCATCACACTTTTGTATTACAGTAAACAATGTTCACAGATATTTACATGCAAATTCATTAACTGGCTACAAATAAGGCACATTAGAACATAATACAAACTAAAACACTGAAAACATGGTATTTGAGATAACCAATACAATTAACATCAAGCAAATAAAAATATTGTCATGTGTAACTGCAACTCATTGTTCATGCATGTATGTTTGTTTGTAACTGCAGGGTGATGTTGTGCGGTTATTCCACGCAGAGCAGGAGAAGTTTCTCACTTGTGATGACCACAGGAAGAAGCAGCATGTTTTTCTGAGAACAACTGGTCGGCAGTCTGCAACTTCTGCCACCAGCAGCAAAGCACTGTGGGAAGTGGAGGTTAGAACAATGTGTTCTGAAGATAAACGCTGATTCTGTTTTTTGTGTTACTCATTCATTGTTCTTTAACAAGTCGATTACAAAAAGCCGAATGCCTTTAAAAGTGCAGCGCTCCAACCTTGAAACATAATGTTGTTTACATTGCTTCACATTATAGATGATGATATTTTGTAATTTCTGTCCATGTCTTTTTGCCATTACCAGGTGGTCCACCATGACCCATGCAGGGGAGGTGCAGGCTACTGGAACAGCCTGTTCAGGTTTAAACATTTGGCCACAGGGTGGTATTTGGCTGCCGAGATGGGTGAGGTGTGTCTCAACTTCTTCACCTTCTCAGTTCAATTCAATTTTATTTATACAGCATCAGATCATATCTTCAGTCATCTCAGGGCACTTAACATAGTAAGGCCCTTTACAAAAGAACCCCACAACATTATAGAGGGGAACCCAACAATTTAACAATTACCACATGAGCAACAGTTGGAAGAACAAACAACAAATAGAGAGACTACAAACATTGTATATATATCATTGCAATTTAAATCATTTAAATCAAGTGCTCTTGACATGATCAGTGTAGAGCAATGTGGTATAGACATACAGGGATGTTTGATGCACAGTGCAGGAACCACAATATGTAATGAATGATACTGAAGAGGACGTTTGACAATTGTTTCTCAGGTGAATGCAGACTTTGAGGAGGAGAGTGCTGAACAGCGGTCCTCGGTGAGTAAGCCTGATCTCTCGCTCTCTGAGTGCCCACAACGTCATGCTGGTTTCCCCACTATTCTCGATCTTATCTGTTAAAACCTGTGCTGGATCTTTGCTTCCTGCTCTAGGTGGTGGACTTTACACCCTTTAATTTCCAGGTACTGTCATATAATCTTTACTTGGCTGCAGCAATGTACCTCAAAAATGTGTCCTTGTCATGTCATGGATTGCGCAGTCTTTGCTGTTTTGTTTTCCAGTCTCTCTTTTGGCCTTAATGATCAACAAATCCTTTAATCCAGTTTGTGTGTTCCTTAATTTCAGTAGCGCTAGATTACTACCACAGAGTGTCACCATGCCGTCATCTCAGTTGATGCATGTCTGTAAGGAAATTACCATTAGGTGGCAGTGTTGTTGTTAATGGCTTCACCAGGGATGTTGCATGTTCTATACTTGTAGATCATAACATGTGCCAACATGGCCCAACAATCTGTAGTGATCACTGAAGCAGATTTGCACAACTTCCATCAGGAATTAGTTCTCACTTCTTTGTGAAATCACACATCTGTGCCGCATTGTGGTGGAATTATATACTTTATCAGTGTTTTTTACGAATTTTTCTGTTTCTCACTGCAGTTTCTAGCCAGCTCTCGCTCACTGCATATTTTCACCCTCTAGCTGGATGCAGATAACGAAGCTTTAAGAGGCCGCCTGCGGGCCCCACAGGAGAAAATCATGTACTCTCTGGTGCCTGTTCCTGACGGCATGGATATCTCCTCCATCTTTGAACTGGACCCTACTACTCTGAGAGGCGGGGACTCCATGGTGCCCAGGTATAATCTCAAGCACACGCATGCATACTAGGAATACCTTCTCTGGAGCTCCTGAATTTACTAAAAAAAATTCACCCAATATTCAGACATCACAAAATATTTATACAAACATAAAAAAAAAAAAGTGCTTTTCTCTACCTGCAACTGCACAAAGTCAGAATAAGATATTATGAAGTCACAACATTGTTGTACTAACAGGTTCAAGACAGCGAAGAAGTGAATAAAACAATCTGACAGGTGATGTTAAAGACCCCTCAAGAGGAAACAATAACGCCGGAAATGTTGCAAAGTGCGGGGGAAATATTTACTAAGACGTCACATTGTCTAATCAAAAAACCACAATGATGTCAAGACTATGACATTCAGACAGTGACAGAAGTAAATATTTGACTCATGTGTATGAAGGGGAATTTGCAGCATCTGTAGTAAGGGAGTTTCTAAGGTAATGCGCACGTTTGGTTTTGCAGCTATGGACAAGGAGCAGTTTTCGTTTGTGTGGTCTATTTTGTTTGTGTGACCACCTGTTTGTTCTCGTCACGGTTTGACTGGTCATTCAAAACAAAGATTGTTGCCCAGTCTTTGGCTTTTGGTTGAATCACAAATTGCAAGAGAAGACACTGTTAGGAAGAAATCAATGACAACTGTGCGTGTGTGTGTGTGTGTGTGTGTGTGTGTGTGGGAGGGGAGGGGGGGGGGGCATGTATTTCTATTATTGGACTACTCTGTTCAAAAGTACCGTTGTGAGGACATTTTTGCATTGTGAGAACATTCAGGCAGGTCCCTTTAACTTGAAAGGAAAATTTTAGTGTTAAAACTTGGTTTTATAGTTGAGAGGTGTGTGTGTGTGTGTGTGTGTGTGGGAGGGGGGTGGCATGTATTTCTATTATTGGACTACTCTTTGTTCAAAAGTACCGCTGTGAGGACATTTTTGCATTGTGAGAACATTCAGGCAGGTCCCCTTAACTTGAAAGGAAAATTTTAGTGTTAAAACTTTGTTTTACTGTTGAGGTGTGTGTGTGTGTGTGTGTGTGTGTGTGTGTGTGTGCGCGTGTGTGCGTGCGTGCGTGCGTGCGTGCGTGCGTGCGTGCGTGTGTGTGCGTGCGTGCATGCTTGTGTTTACACTGGGGTCTTCACATCATATGATACTTGCCAAGTAGAGCTGGGAAAGTCCCAGTATGACAACCAGTCAGTCATTGACAGTGTACACAGGAGGGGAATAACTTTCAGTTTCAAAATGCCATGTAAGATCTTTGTTGTGTTTCTGAGGTAAAACCACAAACCCGATGTTGTGTAAACACTGCCTTCACTCGCAAACACATTATCTGGCAAAGGGAAATGAGCTATATCAAATCCATAATTTGATTATTTAAAAAAAAAAAATCTGTTAAAACCTCTGCAGTTTCAGTCACAATATCATATTCCATGTACTTGTGAATAAGCAGAGTCTTTGTCATGATTCGATTGAGCCTGTATTTGGTTCCTCGATTCTTGTTGACAGTGTTGTGTGATACAGAAGGTGTAGTTCTAAAATTTCAGCAGCGTAATTGTCTTTGTCACAGTGCATCAGATAAGAATAGGGCCTCCACACGTTGTAGCAAAGCCTCCATTGCGTCACGTCGTCAGGTGCATGTTTGCACGGTGCAGGCTACTACCGCTAGCACCTCCCGATCCAACCTGAAATAACCCTGCCCCTTAACCTTTAGCCAGGGGACTGATTAATACCTGGGAGAACCGGTACACAAAGGTAAGCCTGTTAGCTTCAGTAGGCGGTTGCGTAATACCTGCCAAGAATATGGCTGCGTCTGCTGTCCGTGCTGACGGCCTGACAAACTGCACACACAGACGCACGCACACACACACAGACACACACGTGCTTGCTCACATGCACACGTGGAGCAGACGGGATGCTTTGAGAATGCTGGCTGTCGTTACTATGTGTAAAGGTTTAGTGCTTAATGGAGGAGAGATGATACTGTACAGGTCACTAATCTGTAATCATGCCACTCACACGCCTGAGTTAGGCATGGGAAGCAGCCAGTTTTCTACCCAGGCAGCTTGTTACTTTTAGTAACATCAATTGAAAAAAAAACATGTAGTAATATACAGTAATTTACTAGGTGCGCACCTTTATTACAGTACAATGCGCAATAAATGTTTATCTATGCAATGCTTATATTCTTCCGCTTTTGTTGGCACTGCTTCACAGGGGTGTTATTTATGATCTTCAGCCCTTCAGATTGTGAAATATGTTGTGGTTTATAACTTGGCCTGGGAGTGGCTTCAGTGGAAAGCGTATGTAGTGGCTTAAGTTTTGAGTGTCAAGCCAACAGTGGAGATGACTGTCTTGATTAGTTTGTAAAGCCTCCTTAAGTTTATCTTCGGAGTGGTTCCACAACAAATGTATAAATTACCCCCCCCCCCCCCAAAAAAAAACAAAAAAACAAAAACAAATAAATGATGAGATATTGAATATTGAACCAAAGGATATGGCCATCTTAAGCAATACATGTCAAAAAAAAAATAGAACTAGTCAAAAGCATTTTCACTTCTAAAAACACAATTTTCTTCGGGCTTTATTGCTGTTTATGGCCATTCAGGGTCATACAAGGATAAAGCAATTTAACTCCTCCATAACTGGTCAGATTTGTGAAGCACTATGGCACCATGTCCTTTGTCAGTTTAACATGCAGTTTCTATTATTTGCATTTTACGTCATCATCTCAATTCTCTGTTATTTTTAGGAGCTCCTATGTCAGGCTAAGACACTTGTGCACCAACACCTGGGTTCATAGCACCAACAACCCCATTGACAAAGAGGAGGAGAAACCTGTCATGTTAAGGGTGAGTAACTGATCGGTTAGTCAACGTGTGTAAAACGGCTTTCTGAGATTTTCAAGAGATTTTTTTTTTTTTTTTTTCAGATTGGAACATCAGCAGTAAAAGAAGACAAGGAAGCTTTTGCTATTGTTCCAGTGCCGCCAGCAGAAGTGCGCGATTTAGACTTTGCTAATGATGCAAGTAAAGTGTTGGCGTCCATTGCTGGCAAGCTGGAAAAGGGTACCATTACTCAGAATGAAAGAAGGTAGGGATTATTTACATTATTAGGTTTTATGTATATACTATATATGCTGATACTATGTATTTATTTGTAAATATTTATTACATAAATACATTTCCCTGAAATACTCACTTAATGTCTTAAACAAATTCTGATTTCAAGTCCCCAAACGTTGTTGCTGAGTTGTACTGCATGTGTTTTTATTTCTTCTCGCTTGTACAATCTCCAGGTTTGTGACCAAGCTCCTGGAAGATCTAGTTTTCTTTGTGGTGGACATCCCCAACAGCGGGCAGGATGTTTTGGAGATCATGGTTAACAAACCCAACAGAGAAAGACAGAAACTCATGAGAGAGCAAAATATCCTTAAACAGGTCGGCCATAATCCTTTGTGACATTTTCTGCACTGGTTTACATTTTTGTGGAGCCACATTTTTCGTTGGATTAAAATTGCCTGTTACCTTTGCAGATTTTCAAACTTCTCCAAGCCCCTTTCACAGACAGCGGGGATGGCCCCATGCTGCGGCTGGAGGAGCTCGGAGACCAGCGCCACGCACCGTTTAGACATATTTGCAGGCTTTGCTACAGAGTGCTGCGTCATTCCCAGCAGGATTACAGGAAGAACCAAGTAGGTTGCGCACTACAACTCCACTCTGAACTCTGATACTGCTTGCATTTTCTCTGCAGCAATTATCCCACCACCTTTTATCCTTGTTCCAGGAATACATAGCCAAACAATTTCGCTTCATGCAAAAGCAGATTGGGTATGATGTGTTGGCAGAAGACACAATAACAGCTCTGCTCCACAACAACCGGAAGCTGCTGGAGAAACATATCACTGCTGCAGAGATAGACACATTTGTCACTCTCGTGAGGAAGAACCGGGAGCCGAGGTGAGGCTTATGGGGCGAGACAGGCTGCTACCATTGTACTGGCTTAGAAAAAGCCGCTGTGGCCAGTTTGGGTCAGATTTGTTTGTGTAACAGCTCCACAGGAATGATAATCTATGTAAATGTAGTCAAATGTGTGCCGTATGAGTGGAACTGCTTGTGCATGACCTTGGCACTGCTGGTAATTTGCTGAGTGTGTACTTGTGTTTAAGTCATGCCAAGTGCTGTTAATGACACATGTGTCAGGCTCATCCAGAATACAGGAGGCCTTCACAGTTTGGGCTGAGACAGAGAGAGTCACCATTAGTATTTCAATACACTCATTTGACTTCCTGACGTAGGACTGTGTATAATTCGAAATTGATATGCATATCTCTTAACCTTTATCCCCCAGTGCCTTTGAAAAATATCTCATGCATTATTACCTGTGCCCAGGTTTCTGGACTACCTGTCAGATCTCTGTGTGTCCATGAGCAAGTCAATCCCTGTGACGCAGGAGCTCATCTGCAATGCAGTGCTGGACTCTAGCAATGCTGACATCCTCATTGAAACTAAGTGAGCTCATTATTTTAGTCAATTATTAGCATTTGCTAAACTGACATGAGCGCTTGGAAAAAAAACTAAAAAAACGTGTTGTTCACCAGATTGGTCCTGTCGAGGTTTGAAGTTGAGGTGACGACAAATGGGGAGAGCCCGATGGAGGCAGAAGATGAAGAGGAGGTGTGGCTGTTCTGGAAAGACAACTGTAAGGAGATCCGGAGTAAGAGCGTCCGGGAATTGGCCCAAGATGCAAAGGAGGGCCAGAAGGAGGACCAAGAGGTGGTCAGCTACTACAGGTGAAATGTCTTTGTTTATACAAGTTAAAACATATATACATATACACTGTTGTAAGATCACATTAGAATGACTTCATTAATTCTGCAAATTAGTAAAGTACAATAAAACCCCTAATAGCCATGTGTCATGCTCAAATAGTCCATAATCAATTTGGAATTTAAAGTTCTACGCTACACTTCTGCCTTTATTTTTGAATGCCTAATCACATGAACATTTTCTGAAAACATCACTGTGAAGTACAACGTAAAATTCAAGGCTCATGAATATGAGTATAGTGTAGTTTTGAACAATGGGAATGAATAACAATTTACTCACATATTTCCTCCCAGGTGCCAGCTGAATCTCTTTGCCCGAATGTGTCTGGACCGTCAGTACCTGGCCATCAACAAGATCTCTGGTCAGCTGGACGTGGATTTGATCCTGCGCTCTATGTCTGATGAGGACCTGCCCTTTGACTTGCGAGCGTCTTTCTGCCGTCTAATGCTGCACATGCACGTGGACCGTGACCCTCAGGAGCAGGTCACACCCGTCAAATATGCTCGTCTGTGGTCTGAGATTCCCTCTAAAATCGCTATTGATGAGTGAGCTCCTTTTTTGAACACTTTAAAGTTATTTGCATTCCAAAGATGCCACAGCATATCTCAGACCTTGTTTTGCTCTATTTATCAAGCTATGACAACGATGAAACAACCCGAGATGAGATCAAAGAGCGGTTCTGCCTCACGATGGATTTTGTGGAGAATTACCTGAGAGAGGTGGTGTCGCAGAATATTCCCTTCTCTGACAAGGAGAAAAACAAGCTTACCTTTGAGGTAATGCTTCTTTGTGCATGGTATGAGCAAATGAGAGCTCACATTGGAGTCTTTAAACTGTGAATTGTAAGTTGGATGTTTCTTTTTGTAGGTCGTGAACCTGGCAAGGAACCTTATATACTTCGGTTTCTACAACTTCAGTGACCTGCTTCGACTGACAAAGATTTTACTGAACATTTTAGACTGTGTTCATGTCAGCACCATTTACCCCATCAACAAGATTGAGAAGGGAGAGGAAACCAAAGGTAAAAATTCTGTCTCTTCCGCTTAACTTGCTTTACTGTGCATCAATATGTATTCAGTTAAACACTTATTAATTTCTAATTTTCTCAAATATGTACACATACAATACCTGCAAGTAATTTAAACAAAAGCACAATCACAATTACATGTCTATAGAACTATATTAAAAAGCCAAATGCATGACACTGAGATACTATTGATATATTAGTAACTACTCGTGTGTTGCAAAGTATATTTGAGTCAGTAAAATACATAAAAAATACATTCTTAAAGATACTTTTTAATCATCTTACAAAGTGTTCACTTCTTTAAATGAGTAAAAGCAAGTACGTTCGTTTCATACACTTATTCCTCACTGCTGTTGATTTGAATATCGACCTGTCTCTGCATGTACTGCAGCTGGCAGTAATGTGATGAAGTCCATCCATGGAGTTGGGGAGCTGATGACCCAGGTGGTGCTGCGAGGAGGCGGCCTGCTGCCCACCACGCCAACTCATCAGCCTGAGGGAGATGTGGCTAAAACTCAGACTGAACCGGAGAGGGAAGACATTATGGTCATGGACACGAAGCTCAAGATCATTGAGATACTGCAGGTAGCACATCAAGGAAACTGATTCCCCCTTGAAGCCAAAGCCTCAGTCCATGCTGTAACATTTTCTCTTTTCCTTTAGTTCATTTTGAACGTACGGCTAGACTACAGGATATCCTGCCTGCTCTGTATTTTCAAACGGGAGTTTGATGAGAACAACCAACAAGGAGAAACCAATGCCAGTCAGAATGGAACCAATAATCTTCCAGGTCAGATGCCAGGTAGGAAATCATTTGATTTCTGATAATGTGAAATGTATTATTTACAGTTATGTCCCATATACATAATAAAACTGACTTATTTTAACTAATTGTAGGGAATTTTGACTTTGAGAACATTGAAGAACAGGCAGAGGGGATCTTTGGAGGAAGGTAATCCATAGGTTTCTAGTATTTGTGGCTGTTAATAACTCAAAGCACGTTGCCATTGTAATTAAGTAAACTAAGGTAAAGATTTTGTGATTTTTGTTTAGTGAGGAGAACACTCCACTAGACCTGGATGACCACGGTGGTCGCACTTTCTTAAGGGTCCTGCTGCACCTGACCATGCATGACTACCCACCCCTCGTGTCTGGAGCGCTTCACCTGCTCTTCAGACACTTCAGCCAGAGGCAGGAGGTCCTCATGGCCTTCAAACAAGTAAGTCATACCACACATGACCCTTCATTTTAATATCTAACCAGGCACTAATCTAAGATGATACTCATAGCTTTATACACATTATACTGCAACACTATGTACTAAATACCTGGAAATTAAGTTGGAGTTTACGTAAACCTGCATTTTTCACCTGATTTAGGTCCAGCTTCTGGTGACCAGTCAGGATGTAGATAACTACAAGCAGATCAAGTCAGATCTGGACCAGCTGCGGTCTATAGTAGAGAAGTCTGAACTGTGGGTTTACAAGAGACAAGGAGAAGATGGGATGGATGGAGATGGACCATCAGAGTCTGACAACAAAAAGAAGGTACATAATATGAGATTCATATAGATTCAATTTAAAGGGGCATATTATTGCAAGGACTTATTATTCCTCCTTGTTTTATAGGGGGATTCACCTGGTTCAGACAAGAAGAAATCAGAAAGCACCAGCACCTACAACTACAGAGTTGTAAAAGAGGTATACTTGTTTGTATGTTAATATATATTTGAATATTTGTGGCTTATTGCTTGTGATTTTAAGTCCTGCTCTTGTGTTTGTTCAGATCCTGCTGCGCCTCAGTAAGCTGTGTGTTCAGGAGGGAAGCTCAGGCAAGAAGAGCAAGAAACAGCAACAGAGGCTGCTGAGGAACATGGGAGCTCACAGTGTGGTGCTAGAACTCCTGCAGATTCCCTATGAGAAGGTGCAACACTCCATCTAAATATTGCACTGCATGCAGAATAATAAGGAAGCTTTAAGGCTTCTACTCACTTGCAGTTTCCCATTAATGTAATGTAAATAAAAAGAAAGTCTGTGTTATCTGCACCAGGGTGAGGATGTTCGAATGCAGGAGATCATGAAACTGGCTCACGAGTTCCTGCAGAACTTCTGTGCAGGAAACCAACAGAACCAGACTCTTCTTCACAAACATATCAACTTATTCCTTAACCCAGGGGTGAGTATCACAGGCATCTCATAATGCCTACTCATAGGTACTGAGTTTTGATACACTGCGGGAAAATGAGTCTCTCTTTCTTTTCCACTCTCTCAGATCCTAGAGGCCGTTACCATGCAGCACATCTTCATGAACAACTTCCAGCTGTGCAGTGAGATCAACGAGCGTGTAGTTCAGCACTTTGTCCACTGTACTGAGACACATGGTCGGCACGTCCAATATCTCAAGTTCCTGCAGACCATCGTCAAGGCTGAGAACAAGTTCATCAAGAAGTGTCAGGACATTGTCATGGCCGAGGTCTGTTCCATGAGATTTATTTTGTTGATTCCAACCAAAGCAGTAAGATAGGTGTTCACAATATCAGTGAAGATAGCGGTGATACTATTTGCAATATAAGGTTTTACGGTGACAGTTGTACTATATTTACAAGATGTTACACTTCACTCTCTACTCTCTCCGACACAGCTGGTCAACTCGGGTGAGGATGTCCTGGTCTTCTACAACGATCGTGCGTCTTTCCAGACTTTAGTCCAGATGATGCGTTCAGAGCGGGATCGCATGGACGAAAACAGCCCCCTGATGTACCACATCCACCTGGTTGAACTGCTGGCTGTCTGCACTGAGGGCAAGAACGTTTACACTGAGATCAAGTGCAACTCCCTGTTACCGCTGGATGATATTGTACGCGTCGTCACCCATGAAGACTGTATTCCTGAGGTATAAATCAAAAGTCTTCATTTTCACTTCATTCAGATGTATTCCGAATTATTGTGCACTGAAACAAATTTGTTTTAATGAAGTTAAAGTGCAGGCTGCACATATCTTTTATCTCTAAAGAGAGGCGGGTGTCAGTATGTTGTATCATTCTATTCATCAGAAGTACCTGCTTGGCACAGTCTAGTGAAACGAGAACACAAAGGGGAGATTAAGAACAACAAAGAAGTTGGTAAACCATGTAGGAGTTCTGTACTGGATGACAGTATATTGTAGTTTCACTTGTGAAAATCAAACCTATTTCAATGTTGAACTGACCCAGAACAGGATTGGACACAAATGCACTAAAAATGCCTGGATTATCCTAATTATCTTTATTTGTTTGGATCCTAACAGATTAAAATTGCCTACATCAACTTCCTAAACCACTGTTACGTGGACACAGAGGTGGAGATGAAGGAGATTTATACGTCCAACCATATGTGGAAGCTGTTTGAGAACTTCCTGGTGGACATTTGTAGGGTAAGCCGCAACACTTTTGACACTGTGATCGATATGTAGAGAAAGCTTTGTTTACGTCACGTGTTACGGTGATTTTTGTCAACACAGGATGCAGTGAACATGCGTTACCTGTTGCCCACGTGCAGGAAGTGCGGTCCAGTGGCTCTGCGTCATGCTAACATCTATTCTGTCCTTGCTTAGGTGTGCAACAACACCAGTGACAGGAAGCATGCGGATACCATGCTGGAGCGTTACGTGACGGAGACAGTCATGAGCATTGTCACATGTTTCTTCAGCTCTCCTTTCTCAGACCAGAGCACAAGCCTGCAGGTAATGTGGACTAGCATTTGTAATACATATTCCAAGCAGGCTTGTAATTGTGAATTCTCAAGTCATGTTGATCCTCCAGTTTATTTCTTTAAAAAAATGCATAAATTATGACGTTCTTCCCTTTGCATAGATGGCTCGTCATATGTATGTAAGTAATGGTAACTCTAAACCCAAATTTTGGTTCCCAACCTTTGGGTGTGTTCCTTATCAGCAGGCTCTGAATGTTAAGATGCATTCACTGTGTGGGTTTATATATTTTCATAGCTTAGTCAGCACACAGACTCTGTTCTTCCCAGATCTGTGGGTGTGTTGCACAAGGTTTTGCTGGGACATCGTGCAGATGATGTACTGATGCAATGTGGTCACTCAGTTTCTTAGAGTTTTGTAGCTGTGTCTTGTCGCCCACAGCTTTCTCAATAAGTCATGACCACTACCCTTCATAGATTTCCAAATGTATTGTGCAGCAACTTTGTGGTTTTGCATCACATACAGTCGCCCACTTGATCCCCTGCTACCGTTTTGTGAAGCTTTTTTTTGTTTCAAGTTGGTTCCAGCAGAAATGGTTGATTTCCTTTGTATGTAAGCATTTCCACTTTCTGAGAACCTTTACTTTTTTTTCTCATAACAGGCAGCCATTCTTGGAAAGATGTCTGAGGTATTTATTGTACTGTAGGGCTGTGGCCAGGTAGAAATCAGTCATACTCTCTGTGCTACACTGGTTTGGTGTGTTATCTTGGGAAGCATATGATTATGAACAGTTGGCCTAATGAGGCTGTTGACCCCTTCGCAATAGTTGTCATAGTATCCTCGCATTGCCATGTATACCACAGACAGGGTTATGAATTCAACTGAGTGAGGGAGCACAATAGTCACTCTGTTGGTCCTTGAATATGTATTCACATTTCTTTCTTCTTTTTTTTTTTGCTTCCATCTGATCAATACAGTGTGTGTCTTCCTGTTTTCTTCACCCTTTTTTTTTTTATTATTATGTTTTTCAAAATAATTTGTCTCTGTCTTGTAGACTCGTCAGCCAGTTTTTGTTCAACTGCTTCAGGGAGTGTTTCGGGTTTACCACTGCCAGTGGCTTAACCCTGTCCAGAAGGCCTCAGTAGAGGCTTGCATCAAAGTGCTCTCCGACGTGGGTAAGATATTAGACTAACACCGACCACCAATTTCTGTTCAAAGCTTTGAGGATTAAAAAAAAAAGGCATTGCGGCACCTGTTACATCTACTTTCTGGCCTCTGTCTAGCCAAGAGCAGAGCGATTGCCATCCCAGTCGACCTGGACAGCCAGGTGAACAACCTGTTCGTCAAGTCCAATAACGTTGTGCAGAAGAGCATCCTGAACTGGAGGCTATCTGCTAAGAACACTTCCAGACGAGACTCTGGCATTACCACCTCAAAAGACTACAGAAACATCATTGAGAGGCTACAGGTCAGTAGCAAGGCATCCACATTTGGATTTTCACATTCAGTGCTTTAAGTTAATTCAAATAATTCATTCATTCATCTCACCAGACGTCTCATCTAACAGCGAACCCTCAAGTGTGAAGGTCGTGCAATGGCAAGCATTAAAACGAAACACAAAAATAACACAACATAGCCAGTGAGCAAAGCAAGATAAGAGAATAATTGTATTTGTTGAAAAGCAGCTGCAAATGTTTACTCAATGTTCTTGATTCCTTGAAATAGCGTTTTTATATCTATAACCTGTAATTATGTATGTGTATAAAAGAGGCCAATTTACGGAGGAGAACAGAAGGCAGTCATGGCTTTTATGAAGCCCATTAACATTACATGTGATGGTAGAGTGGTACAGGCCATACAGGTCTTTCGGTGGTAGTATGATGGCCATTTGTGCCATCGTCAGTCCGCCAGAGATGAGCTGGAATAAAGAAGGTGTCAGTAGCCTCAATGGCCAAATGCACAGAATGCACAGGTGGCTTTTGTTGTTTTTTTTGTCTTGGTTGATTAGATAAATGACTGACTGGTGGTCCAAGTGTTTATACTAATACATAAACTATGAAATTATGCTCTTTCAAAAATATTGATGTTTTGCTGTTACATCGTGTCTGTTCTCATGTAATATTTGGCGTTTCGCTGAAGTTAGAGGCTCATAAAAAAAACTAAAATTTCCTCAGTTTAAATATATTGATTCTGTTGTATCTGGTTACAATGGCACTTGACGAAGGGTGGTATATATTTAGCATCAAGTCAGTTCTTGAAGTTGACATGTTAGGAGGAAAAATGAGCAACCTTTGACAAGGTGTTTAAACAACAAGCTATTTATATGTATTAAAAAGCCACCAAAGGAAACTGTCAAACTGTTTTAACCCTTTGTGGTCTGGTTTATCTCAACCTCGTATTTAACCTCTCAGGCAGCAGGAGAGGAGCAGTACGCTTCCACCTCCTCTCAGGGTTTTTTGTCGCATAATATTAACAATACTTAGAGAAAGCTAAGTCTATCTTTACATCTTGACTGTAATTTTAATTCATTTTAAACGGTGTATGAGACCACCATGGGCTAATTGTTGGGTCAATAATGACCTTAGCTTTTGGTAGCTATGTGGCATAGATTATACTGTAGAAGTAGTTTCTAATACCAAAAAAAAATTGTTGAGTAATAGGCTACGCTGCCACACCCTATTCTCGTGTAACTTATGACTCAGTATTCAGTGGAAGTCTGAAAAGTCATTGTCTGGTTCAGATCAGCTGGTATTATATAAATAAACAAATATAATTATGGGAATAAGCTATTATGATATTCTCCAAAGTTGTTTTTATGTTATTCACTGACCCTTTCCCACGCAGACAGTAAAGGGGTTCTCAAAATGTTTTTTCTTCCCGTTTCCTTCCCACTTTTTTCTTGCCTTTTATTGAAGTAATACATTTTCTCACCTTGTGTGATTCAACACTAATTACTGTCTGGTATGTTTGATTTTGTTCTGCCACTCACTACCCAGCCCACACAGCACTGTAATTATCACCAGACAGGCAGTCTTCGTGATGCAACAGCACTCATTTGCATATTTCCACACTAATCAAAAGCAAATGTGACTGGAAGTGCACAGAGAAAGGCGACGTGGTGGTGCATCATACATGCTGTTTCAGTTGGTTAAGTGTCTAATGTAGTGGACATGGCCTCTTCTGTTTCTCACATTAATCTCATTAAGCGGTCGCGAGAATATTTTGAGGTTGACTGCAGCTCAGTGTCTTTGATTTCGAAATTCAGATGTATGTACAGTAGATACTGATAAATGCTAGATTAGGAGTAATTGTTTAACTTGACATTACAGTCTACTTAGCACGCTCAGAAATTTTAGCTATTATAAGGTACTTACATTGTGAACATATGTGCGAGGATGCTGTATGTCCTATATTATTGGAGGAAAACGTGGCCTTTGACTTTCCGTAATTAAGTCATAGCTCAACTTGTTATAAATTATGTATTGGGTCATAAATCATTTAGAAAAGCTGCATTATTGATTATGTGGATGCGAGGATGTGGTTTCTCTATATTTTTGATTCAGAAGTTCAGGAGTAATAAATATTCTAGACATCGGTTTCAATCATGTACACATGGATATAAAATTATCATCTTGGCTTTTGATTTAAAAGTTGACGGGAAGTAAGTGGACTATTTAGGAACAGGATTCCGTTTTTTGTAACAGGACCACCGTTTTAGGTTATTCCTGACCTCTGGTTTTGTCACTTTGCTCTGTAGGACATAGTGTCTGCGCTGGAGGACCGCCTGAGGCCTCTGGTCCAAGCTGAACTCTCAGTGCTGGTGGATGTCCTGCATCGTCCAGAGCTGCTCTTCCCTGAGAATACAGAAGCTCGCAAGAAATGTGAAAGTGGAGGATTTATATCAAAGTGAGTTTAAATTTCCAAACACTAACGCCAGAGCTTGGTTAGGGACTTTCCTGAGCAGGGAAATGACTTCATACCATACACTTCACTTTATACTTACATGTAAAGTTAGTATTTGGACCACAGGGGAGTTGCAGCAATGCATGGAGTACACAGGCTATTTTTGTAATTCCTTACAAATATGCGATCACAGTCAAAAACATTTTTGGCTTTGAAACTTCGAAACTCGCCCAAGGTTTTTGTTCGAGGATTCTGACACCTCAGAGAGTCAGAGCCAGATCTTAAACTGAATCGATAGAATTTATATTAACACAGAAGAAATTTGATCTTTGTCTTGAGTAAAAAGTGCCACTAGTTGTAAATCAAATCATTTTCCTATTTGTCTATTTCTTTAGAACTTTATTGATATTATTCTGGGTTTTCCTGCTTCGTCAGTTCCCATGAGCATCATTTATAAGATCAATAAAGGAAATTGCTTTCGGCTTTCTCAATTCATTTACAACTTGTTTTACTTGGATGCCGAGTGTTCCTCATCTCATAAGCAACCTTAATGCAGGTACAGTTTTCAATGCGTGATTCCTTCAGTTTATGTTTGTTTTCCTGTGTATTATAGCACAACTATCAATTTATTACAGTCAGTTATTTTGCAGAATTTATCCCCCCCGCCACGGCACTGACCCAGGGAGTTCTTTTTTTTCCGAGAAGATATGTACTCACACTTATACTTTTTTTTTTTTTTTTTTATTTTTTTTTTTTAATCTATTGTATGTATGTTATGTTGTGTTTCCTCTTTGCTCAGATTAGATTATAGAGGTTCTGGCAGGTAACAGAGACAATGTTGATGCAGGGATTATCCTACAATTTAAAGCTATCCCTCTGGAGTACGGTGGTTCGTGTAAAAGTCTGTCAACATTCACTCATCGTTGGGAATCACTGGGCCCTTTAAAGTACTCTGAGCATGTAAAACATTTCCTAGTAATTTCCCCAGTTCACTTTCCTCAGTTTTGTCATTTTGGTCCAAGACGCTTAAATACTTAAATATGCTCTCAGGGCAACAAATTCCTAATCTGTTGTTTTGGAATAAAAGAAGAATCTATCTAATGGAAATCAGTTAAAATAGGTTGCTGTGATTATCTTTGGACTTTAGGTGTATTTATTTGTGAAAGTAGTTGGTTGAGAACTCCAGTTTTCATCTGTACAGTTGCATGTACTACTTCCTTTTTTCTCTTCGACCAGACTGATCAAACACACCAAGCAGCTGCTGGAGGAGAATGAGGAGCGTCTGTGCATTAAAGTACTGCAGACACTGAGGGAGATGATGACAAAAGACCGGGGCTACGGGGAGAAGGTATGACTCTTCTGTGCTCCTGTTTATTGTCGTCTGTTTGTGGTCGTGCCCAAGAATCAAGTCAAAACATCTCAGGATACATTGTTCCTGTCCCACTGAAACCAAACTTACCAGAAGAATAAGCATTTGGATCAAATAAATTGCATCTGGAGTCTGTATAGCACACTGAAAGGAAGTGATTCTTATGTGTCATCAAGTCTTTCATTTTAAACTGCAGCAGCCAGGGATTTTTTTTTTTTTTTTTTTTTAAAGATTTGAAACTCTGCCCAAAAAAATGAATCCTCTCTTCGCTTTCTTCACAAAATACGTAAACAATACATCTAAAAGATCAAAGTTTTCATTCTCAGCATTATTAACACTATTAAGAAGATGCATGGTCCAACACTGTCTCTCATTTACACATCATTTATGTGCTACTAATAAGCTCTTATACTAATTCTAATCAATTGTCTCAACTCTGTCAGCTTGTTTTCCACTAAAAGGCTCGAACACTCTGAACTCACCAGTTAAAAAAAAAAAACCTCAGTTCACTATTTTATATTTTGTTTCATGGTCATGTAATAAAACAAACAGTATTTTTACTTTGGGTGTAATGTGTTTTTAAGTTGAGTTGAGTTTGTGACCAAAGTAACATTATGTCCCGCTGGTTTATGAGCACTGGATGATTTGATGATGACAAGGTTCCCAGTTATACAGTTATATTACAGAACCCAAAATTCTATTTACACATATTATAGCAGAAACCCATATTCACCTAGTTTGGCCTGGTAAGCTGTTGAACACAATTTGTGGTGTTAACTGGTGGGAAGCCAGTGATGGATCATGTCCTTGTCTTTGAACTACTGCTGCTTGTTTAGGGAATGTGTTCAGCCATGTGTAGAGAACAAACAAAATAAGTCAGTTTTATTAGTGTATGCAGTTCAATTCATTCAATATGAGAAGGCATCTTTTGATTATCACTGCGGTTATATGGTTCAGGCAGCTTCTTTACCTTACAAAACAGGTTGATCTCAGAAAGGAAGGGACGCGCAAAGGCCAAAAACACAGGATTTACGAATTTGCACGGCTCAAATATGAGGCCGTCTATATTAAGACTTTTGTTGTTGCAGCTTTATGTGAAAGAGAAAGGCACTGTTGAACAAATTCACAGAAGATCAGAGCTAGTTTTTGCCCAAAGATTGAACAGATATACATTTGCAATCAATTCTTGTAACATCAAAATCTTTTTCTGTGGATCAGTGTCAAACGAGCCCAGTACTGTATCATCTGTGCTTTAAAACAATGAAACGTGAACGTGGAAGGGTGGTTTTACTTTTATTGAATTCTTGTGTTTTTAAGCTTTAACATGCTATCCTTTCATAATTTCCACCAACGTGACATGCTGCGTGTGTGCGAGTTGGTGACGAGCTTCACATTATCACACTTGTGACGGAGGAGCATTAACTCACTAATCTAGCTCTACTAACTCTCTGCCCCCTATACTTCTTCTCTTGCAGCTGATTGCCTTTGATGATGAAATGGATGTGGCTGAGGTTGATCATTTTACTTACTATTGTGATGTCCATTCGATCTGTCTCCCACTAACAATGTAGACGTGCTTGTGCTCTAAGTAGACTCTCTAGCGCCGTAATCCCATCTGTGACACGTGTCGGCAGTTTAGTCCATCCCTCCCTGCTGTGTGCCTGTTAAGAGTTGCTCCTGATCGCCATGTAAAAATGTAGCTAACATGTCCAGCTCACATTTTGCAATATGCTTGTCTGTTGTGCCTGTACATGGTTGTGTATTTTCTTTTTTTTTGCTCAATTGGAGTGCACTTTTTAAGTAAAGGATATACTGTAGTTTTATAGTTTTTTTTTAGTTTAACACCCATTTATTGAATACACTCTGGAAAATGCAGGCATACAACATTGCTGCATTTTACCATTACAAAGTCTGTATAGATTTGAGGTGATTACAGGTGTACTATTGTTCCTTCTTTCACATATTCATTTGACGCTCGATTCTTATAACATTTAATGAGGCTTTTCGTTGCTATTTGTACTAAACTTTTGTGTCCCGAGAATTTCTATGGAGAAGCAAAGAGGGAGTCAACACACAAACAACTTGGTAGTCTCCATAAAAACTGAACATGGTTGGGTAATATTTATTAGAGGTATTGTGTTCCATTGCATTACATCATAGAGCTGTTTCTATTTTTCCGGTCACTTAATCTACACGCCACACAGCCGCCTTATGATGGATGGTGGTAGGAGAGCATGTTTTTCCTCTAAGCCCTTTGCCACCATTTTAAGAGCAGGTGTGAGTGTAAATATAGCAGGGGATACTCCATCCAGCAGATTCACTACGCAGGGAGTTGGACTGTGTGCGTGTGTGTGTGTGCGTGTGCGTGTGCGTGTGCATGCGTGTGTGGTGACCTGTGGCCTTTAAGGAAGTGGATAAACCAGTTTTCTCCTTTCCGTTTGCCGTTATAGGTCATGGTTGTCACCACAGAGGAAACATACGTCAAATGTCACTACTGACTAATATAATATGAAGGGACCTATTCAGACATATCTGTCTACAGTTTGTGAAGAGTTTGTTTCATGTTCTTTTTGTATTTTTTTGCAGAAATATATTTTACTAAAAACTGCTACTGGTAGATTTTGGTGTTTTCGAGTAGTGCTATTTCCATAGGTCCAAACCGAATTCAACACCTCCAGATTTTGAACAGTTATGTAGTCCATGCTTTTGTCTCCTCTCCTTTTGAACTGCTGTCTTTATTCATACCAGACGTCAGTCCACCCACCTTTAGCTCTCTCAAGCTAGCAGCTGGTCTTTTGACTATTTCCAGAAGACAAGAACACCTTATCCTCGCTGTTGTCTCTCATCACTGCTGCTTGTAAGTTTCAGATTAAATGTTGTCCTTATATTGATTATTATTTTCCCGGAGCCTTTTTAGACAGCACTTTCTAGAGGTTTCCTGGATAGTAATGAGCTTAGATGACAACAGATTCATTTCAGTGAAACCTTATCAATCGCCATCTGTTTATAAGGGCTGTGTAATGTAATTGAATGTTCTGGAAAGTACAGTCAGCAGAGCTGGAGATGGAATTGTTTTGCCAAATTGGACACAGCACATATCATGTTTACTGCCTACTTGGTAGCTTCTCTCGAAATCATTACATTACATCAAAAGTTCACATTGTCAGAGCAGAAGAATCCATGCCAGCAGGAAACTAACATTAAAGAGTGACAAAAAGGCCAGTGGCAAAATAGCTGCTTCATCTTGATTGTGGTGAGTGCAAGGGAAGTGAACAAAGTACGTTAGAAATGGAGAAATTGGTAGAAAGGGCCTTTCCAGAGTTTCCAGGAATGAACACGCTCTCAAATTCTCTGTAATGTCTCTCTTATTTTCCCTCGTTCCCTCCCTCCTTACACATGCCGCTTGGTACTGAAGCGATGGAAATCCCCAACTTCCACAAAAACGGGGTGTTGTCACGGAGCACCACTGTGTTTCATCAACTCCGCCTATATGCAACATCTTAAGAATGTACACATACTCCCTTAAACCTCAAGCACATGCTCCGTGTCACTCATTCATGCACACACTCACATTAACAGCAGCATGAAGTGTCCTGACTGATGGCTGGCAGCACGGATATTCAGATGGATGACAGGAGGACAGACAGGCCGAAACCCAACGTGAACTTCTATTATAGCTGTTCTGTAACCCAAGTGTGTAGCCACTGGTGCTCGCTGACCTACCACATCACCCCTGCCCACTCACACCCCCAAAACACCCACCCAAGATCTCTAGGAATGAGTGCAGCTGCCAGTTTCAATACTGCCTGACAGAGCCTATCGTGCTTCGTGTCGCTGCATGCCCAGGCTGTGTGCTGGAGTTTTGCATATCCAGTGAGGGTGATGAGAGATAAAGTGGAATGACTTTTCACCCATTAGACGAGGTTATCTCATTGTTCCAGAAATAGAAACGTGATAAAATGTGAGCCAGGGGAAAACAAGACCTGACCCAGCCAGCCAGACTTTTAGTCAGGCCCAATCATATCATCCACTGAATGTGTTTGTGTTTCCTTCACGTACACGTCTTTGTTTAAGAGGCTCAAAGACCGCAAAGGAGAGAGCTGGAGATGTCGTTTCTGTCTTCTACTGGTGATGTTGGGAGGTTTGCTGAGGATGGTGTTCATGCAGTACATGAAGTGAAGGTTATATAAGGGACTGTTTCTTCGCAAAGAAAGTGTCGTGGTATCTGTGTGTCTGCCAATGTATCTTTCAAGCTTTCCAATTTTTTCCTGTGCTGGGTCAGCCCACCACAGTCTCCTCATTATTACGACCTTTGTTTAACTAGAATTTTTCGAGATTACTGCTTCTTCTACTCTTCTTTGACATTTTTTCTCACAACTTTATTTTAGCTTTACTTTGTCAGCTTTCAGCTCCTCCATTAGTCTTCCTTTTACTTTGCCAATTGCCACTCCCAACATTACCTCTGCCAACCGGCCTCAGACAGCCTTCCATTGTCCTTGTTTATCCTCCTGCCTGCTACTGTGTACTGAGTTCTGAAGACTCCTGGTTGCTGCGTTCTCTTTCCTCAACAGGGGGAGCTGCAGACATTTCTCAGCAACATGCAGCACTGGCCCAGTTTCCTTAACTTAATGCTGCACGATTCTTGGGCTCCAGCCAGCTCTCAGGCAGTAGTTACATAAGAGCCAACATTTTTTTTTTTCCCCTTTTCTTTTTCTCTGTTTTCCTGGAATTCTAAACTCTCCACTGATGTTTGACCTTCAGTGGTAATTGGCAATAAAAGTGCAGCAGACACGTCTTCCAAGAGACAGTAGCAGTGGGGCACCTTGGTGTAGACAATGCAGGGTAGACAGTGGGGCCATGGGAAAATTAAGGATTTTCTTTGAGTGGTGAATGGGCACTTCAGCCAACATAACACCTGTTAATTATTTTAAGGATTCCCTTCAGTACGAGGCCAATTTTCTATTGTCAGCCGAATGCTATCCCAAACCATCCTTCTGGCCTTATCCATAAAGTCTTGTTTTCTTTCATTATGAACAGTTTCCTTTATGACTTTTGGGTCAGATGAGGTTAAAGCAGCGCTCACCGTTTCTGCTTTTTCTATTTCTGTTTTTGGGGGGGATATATTTTAAGACTCATAGTTCTGACATTCAAAACAAAGCAGTGGTTTGAATACTGGCAGATCCTCCAGAGAAACAATGCATTTTTCTGGTCAGTGAGATTTTATGACCTTAACGGCTATTGTATCTGCAAATGCCCTGAATCTCACCATGTTCATTTTTCTGGCATTGCTTCTGTGGAGATTTTATCACACATTCTGGGAAACATTACAAGTGGAACTGATGCTGGCTTTCATTGGCTCATGGCGTCCTTATGACAACATCTTTTTATAAATGAAGAAAGTTACAGATGAGCTGTTGACAATAGTTAATATAACAAATAAGGTCAGATATGGTTTGTCATGTTCCATCACCCAAAACAGCAGTTAAACGTTAAACTGAATTAGAAAATGTTCATAAAGGAGGCTGAATATAGCTTCAGTTGCAAGCATGATGCATCACCATTTTTCTGTGGAAATCAATGTGTTGACGTTAGAGGAGGCTTCATACAGGGAAATTCCTGTCCAGTTGCGTAATTAATCAGCATAAAGCTCCATGACTGGGTCGTAGAGACAGACTATGTGCAATGTTAGGTTTGTTATTTAGTTTCTCACCGTTTTGTGTGTGTGTGTGTGTGTGTGTGTGTGTGTGTGTGTGTGTGCGCGTGCGTGCTATTTTTATGTGATGTTGAAATGAGTTGTTTACTTGCTTAAACAAATGGAATATAATATACCGCTGTACTTTACGCTGTCATTGAATTTGATTTTAAGTTTGTTTAAATTCATTTAAGTACGTTTTATGACTTTGAAGGACTATGTTTTATTGTGTGAAGAAACTGTTGTTATTCCTATTTCATTATTTGGCTGGATAGTTTACTTTTTTCTTGATCGTGACCCAAATCTGTTTTACTTATTTTCCTCACATTATATACACCAAAAAATTAAATGCTGATGCCCTGTTCAATTTATTTGAACAGTTGTTGAACTTGTGTTGGTCTCAGTAGTCGTCCAGTTACTGTACTGAAAATATGTTGTTTTTCAAACTTATTGCAGCTCTGTGCTGAGTTGTGCGTCTAAATCAGAGGAGTGATGTTTGGTGATCAGGGATTTTTTTTATTTTTTTTATTTTACCGTTTACTGTTGTATCCTTTTTATTTAAGACAAACTTTCCAACTTCAAAGTATGACAGTAATTAAACTGAACATTATTTCCAGCTATGATCTTTTTGTGCAACCAGGTTAAAAATCTGCTGAATTAGAAATAGTTCCCATGTTGCCCTTATATAGTAGTAACAAATTACAATGCACATATTGGTACCTAAGTGAGTATCTTTCTTTTCACTGTTATATAAATGCTGTGTCATGTAGGTGATAGGCTGCAACAGACAGGTTAAAAGGGAACCACAGAACACTTAACTCACCGCAGCTCTGCCCTGTAGCCAACAGTGAGGCAAAGGAATAAGGTTTTTATTTTAGTATTTTTGTACGTAGAGCTTCTGCTTTCTTGCTGCAACAGGTTAATGCTGCTCATCATCCACGCTGTGTCATCAGGCTAATCTTCATGAAAACTAACAACATGAGACTCACCACTACACTTTTATGTCTGCTTTATTTTTGCCTCTGGCTCTTTAAGTCCTTATGATGTCCAGCTGTGTATGTTACCGGTAGTGAGCCGTAGAAAGCCAGACACAGATAGATGCGTCGGTAAAAAACAGCCTTTAGGGATGAGAAGTTAGAGTTTTTAGGGAGGAAGTTACTCTGCGGAGGCAGAAGTAACTAATTCAACACCTGCTAACCTTAACTAACATCATCCTTTTATTCCCAATCAGCTGGCACCCCCACCCGAGCCTGAAGTCCCTCCTGAGGTGTGTTTAAGACCCATATTGGCCCGTTGCCCACTATTATGGGTCACTGCTGATCTGAGATCATATGTCATATTTATACACTAACTCCATCCCATTATATTTGTGCTCAGAGTCTATCGAGGCACATAAGAGTCACAACCCACCCTCATGTATTTCCTCTTTTAAAGGCCCACTCGTGCATCACCCCCCATCACTCCTGCCTCTGCGTGCAGAAGTTATATCTACATATGTGCCCTTGTTTGTGCGCCACCTCCCACTACTGCACTCATCCATTCCTCCCTCCCTCCTTCCTGCCTGACGTTCATTTGTCCTTCCAGCTCTCTGGTTTTTGAGCAAAGTCCAATTTCCTGACTTTCTTTCGGTGGGGTGGCGGTAAGGGTGGGTGGGGTTAAACTCATGGGTGAGTTGTTTTTCCATGCCAGATTGGTGCTTACAGTGTGTTTCAGTAGCTCACAGCTCCATTATGTAACCTGGACTTTTTACTTTTCCATTTTATTTTTTTTCCCCCCTCATTCTCATGGCTTGTTTCTACCCTGCAGCAGCTTGTCATTCTCTTATGTAAATAATTTAGGCACCTTTGCTACCGTGACTGTAAAATAATGAGAGTCACCACATGCCAAAGAGTACAAAGTTTGGTATTTCCCACACTGGACTGTGGGTATTCATTTCTGTGGAGCTTTTATGAGTCGTGTTATGACATGAAATATTAGCTGTTTGAAACAAGTTAGGAAATGAACATTATAAAAAATACTGTAGGTATACAAGGTTTTATATCGGCGCTGCCTTGCATAAAGCCTCGCATGACTCGACCTCACTTCTTCCCTGACACAACCACTTCCCTCTTAACTGCATGACTGAATTTGCACGCTGTTTCCTGCATGCGTGTAAAGTGACTAATTTGCACTGAATAAATAACTGCCTGTTTTGTTTTCTAGTTATTTTCCCAACCTCCTTTTCAAACCTTTTTATTTATTTATTTATGTATGTTTCTTATTTTATGGCTTTCTGCTAACTCACCTCACCTTTAAGGAGCTTGATCCCAACCAGCCACTGAAGCAACTGGATGATCAAAGGAGGGTAGGTAAAGAGTTTGGTTCGCTGTGGTCTGGTCCACGCCTCCCTCTTATTGATGGTCAACAACTGACTGACTTGTAATGCGCTCACAGTCACACTGCTTCCACAGCATGGCACTTACGCAATCGCCTCTCTTATATATGATATGAGAAAGATCAGCGGGGGGGGGCATAACTTTGGTTCTATATCTCTTCATTGACTGCTTGTGATGTGACGCAGCGCACAGTGCTCATGTGATTTACAGCAAAGCAATACAGGGCACCGATCACCATATGTTGAGATGGGAGAGGTCATAGTGTTACCTTTGAACATCACTGACGGAGGTCAGAGGGCAAAGGTCAAAGAGGACTGAGACTGTGTTTTGTCTACGTTCTTCCAACAAAGACATCTTTATTAGGTTTAGCTTTTATGGTTCAGATGCTTTTTACTTTTTGTCTACTTTGTGTTTTTATAATTTTTTTCTATACAAAACTTCTGAACTCTTGCAATGCAGTGAAACTTTTTAATGAATTACCATAAGCAGCTTTAAAATCACATAATAAGATTAAAAAAATAAAAATAATAAAAAAAAAAGCACAAGGACATAGTGAAGTAAATGTAATCTTATGAGGAAATGATGAAGACTTCAAAAATTTATTTTATGTTTCAGTGTAACCATGTCACATTACATTATTTATGTTTTGGGTCTCTTAATGTGGGACTTATGTTGTATCACTAAACCATTAATGTGAGCATTATTTTATCTTGTACTGCTACATTAGCAAAGTGGCTTTGGATTCCAGCTTCATTACTACAACGGATTTCTGACTTTATTTACTAACGTCGATCTTCCCGGGTAGGGCGAAGCTCTGCGGCAGATTTTGGTGAATCGATACTACGGGAATGTCAAACCTGGCCCGAGAAGAGACAGCCTTACAACCTTCAGCAACGGTCCACTCACTTCTGGAGCGCCGGGAAAATCACCTACAGGTGTGTGTAACAATACGGTGTCTGAGTGTCGTTATGGTTATGCTCATTAAGATAAGATGAGTCTGAAATGATTAACTTGGAGAAACTGGGTCACTGCTGCATCAGGCTCAACACATAATGAGATTCAAAGTTAAAATAGTTTAGTTTCTGCCTCCCAGCTGAATGGCAGGAAGGAACAGATTACTTTAGTTATAAATGAAGGAAAATATGAAACTTTTCAGACTTAGTCTTGCTATTCAAGTGTCACAAAAACTCAAATAAAAAGAGAGCATAAACTGTAAGACTGCACGAGCCCAGAACAAAATCTCATGGTGTGTTTTATAAAGCTGTGGGACTTCTAGGTGCTTTAATGCTCCAAATAATTGTTCAACCATTATGAATGTGGAGTCGACAACAATATTTTTTTTCTGCCAATACTAAATACGACCCGCAAGGCTTTCTTTCCTTACTTATGTTTTATTATTTAATATTTTTATTTTATGATTGATTAATTGATAAACTCTTTACAACCAGATGTTTATGTACATGAACAAAATCTGTTTATTGATGTATTTCTAGGGAAGAAAATCTTTGTAGGGAGTTGTGTCAATTATTTTAAGTTCCTCTCAGGCTGTTAATGTGATAGACGTCACTGACATTTCAGACACTTTCAGTGGGTAGCAGCAAATAGAACGTGGGTCGATCCTACTGCTGCAGCAAATGTTGTAGATGTGTGCATTAGGTGCACGGTAACACGTTTACACAATACATACACATATTCTGTATACATTAAAAACTAAAGAAGTGTTTCGATCCCTCCATCTCTCAATCACCATCTCTCAATTGAGACTGACATTCACAAATTTAATAGATGGTTGTTAACTGACATTTTATCATTCCAGCAAGTCGTTGTGCGTCTCACATCACAGAGATGACTCATATTTCACCTGTAATGCTCCAGAACGGAGAAACAAATGAGATCTTATTCACAGCCATGGCCTTTTAGTCCATTAAGCCCTTGGACCTCCGTTCTGCCACACAGCATACTGGCTCTCTCCTCAGCATAACGCAGGCCGTGTTGTTGCCAGGCGACCAGAGAGCCAAGCTCCGTCCAGAATGGGATGTGTTGTTGATTCAGTGGCTCGCCCAGCCAGAGATGGCTCTGAAGGGTGCCGTTATCTCACCAGCTCTTTCCTGCCTGCCTGCGGTAGCCAGCAGCAGCGGTAGGAGTTCAAGTACGGCGATGGATAAGAGACATATATTAGAGTAATGCTATATTGTTACGTGTGCGAAGTGGCTGAATAAATACAACAGACACCTGTGGCTTATTGCACGCATCACAATCTCCTTACTTTTCCCTCACCCAGTGGAATCTGATATAAACCTGATTTAAATATCTTGTTTTGATTTAAGCCACTATATGTAGAATTTCTTGAGGTAATTACAGCATGTCTCTGATGGATGTGCGCTGTTGAAACGTGAAATAATCCGGGTGAGAATTGATGCAGTCTGTGAGTTGCTGGAGTCTGAAGTTCTGACAAAGTCTAGCAGTAATCTGTATTGCATCTGCACTTGCCTTAGTAATCAGTTATTGGAAGTAACCCACCAGGATTCATGTTCAGTATCCTACTCTCAATGTTAGATAAAATTGCTTAGCATATTTCTAAATTTAAAATACTGAACTCGTTTACTTTGGCTTGGTTTCTAGATGAAGACATTCACCAAGCTGCATAAAGTGTGAAATATGATGAAATTGGTCCAAGTCTTGATAATCAAATATGATAATGCAGTGACCCATCATGTGACCCGTCCAAAATCTGAATGCATCAATATTAATGTAAAAGCTAATCAGTTTCACTTCTGCACCCCTAGTTGTCAGCTCTGGAGTTGGAGGTCGAGGGGAGCTGAGTTTGGCGGAGGTCCAGTGCCACCTGGACAAAGAAGGAGCCTCTGATTTGGTTATTGACCTCATCATGAATGCCACCAGCGATCGGATCTTCCAGGAGAGCATATTGTTAGCCATTGCGCTGCTGGAGGGTGGAAACACGGTCATCCAGGTAAGTGGGATTACTGGGTTCAAAAGTCCACAGCAGAAACACTGCAGCTGGTGGTGGGTGTGAAGCTTTGAGGAGGTTCAACACTGACACAACTAGCCTGCAATTAATTGGGACCACTAAAAGCCTTCCCTTCAGGGTGGCGTGAGCAGAATCTCAATCAGGAGATGTTATCTCGGGGCTTCAAAGCTGCGGTGTTAAGAATTTAAGTTGTGTAGCTGCTCTGCTGCTGTCAATAAAAAAAAACAAGGTGACCAAGGAGGCAAAAGGAAAGACACTCAGTTTTCAAGTGTATCGACCGGGACATATTTTGAAAGGCAGATACAGAATAGCATCCTGATATTTTTGAACTTTTATGTCGCAAAAGAAAGGAAAAGTGAGCTGAGGCCATGAACCAGGAAGGAAGAGGAACAGCCAGTCTGCTGGGAGAGATCCAAGCCTTCCAGCCAAACACGTCATCAAGTCCCCACAGCCAGCAAGGGGTTGCTAAGGCAACCCGAACCTTTTGCAAACCTCACAGAAAGCAGGTTGAGAAGGGAGGGAGCCACTGTTTGCTACTGCATTATTTCAGCTTTGCAATGTGTGTGTGCGCGTGTGTGTGTGTGTGCGCGTGTGCGCGCGCGCGCGCCTGAATGTGTGCGAGTGTGCTGCTGGAGTATTCTGGTTTTGTGGTTTGTGCATTTGTGTGCTTCTATGTTGTCTTGCATACACAGGCCCGTTGCATAATAGGGCTCCTATTTGCATAGTATTGTTACCTGACAAGACCTGACTTCCCAAACTGTACACAAAGTCACTCACATGACTCCTGTTACATAAGCTGCTGCCTGCCTGTGTGCCTGGGTGAATGACGCCCACAGCCTCAGGCCTCCTAACATTCCTACCAGACTCTTAACTGGGTCATGCTTTTCTGGTGGAAAGAGGGCAATAAAAGGCACAATCCTTTGGAGGCCGCAGGAGAGATCCAGTAGATTTCAGACACTTTGCTGCTACCTGAGCTACCTGCCACTCCCTACAGCCTCCCCGAGGACAGATACTCTGATCTGACCTATTGACTTGGCTCTCATTTCATGTGCCAAATGACCCTTTTGAGGTTGGGGCATAATGAAAAAGCTCCATTGCTAAAAGTAACCTGTACACTGCAATTTGCCCGGGTGTGTTGATTTCTTTGGTTTGCTCTGTGCAAACTACAGTACACGCTTGTTTTGTTTTGGTCACGGGTTTGAATGCACAGGTTTTACACATTAAACTTGCACTTTTATACTTGGAACCATATTGGACGATCTAGGAAAATGGTACCAAAGTTATTTGCATAAATTACAGAGAATCTACGCTACAGGTATGTATTTCTATCTGGGGCACCTATTGTGACAAGGCAGATTTCCTACATTTGCTGGTAGCAAAGAACCTCAAAGTGAACTTGCAAAGCAAAGCCGTTTATTGGCTCAAGCAAGAAATCTATTATGAAAGAGCTTCTTGTGATAGAATTAAAGTTAGGTGTTTTTCTGCTCCTTTGGCATCATACAGGGACAAGTAAGCTTTGTTCAAGAATCATGTATGGTCCAGAGTGAATTTACAACATATCAGCAGATGCATCACATTTCCCTGTCTTACACAACGATCGGTTGCCTGCCGCCTTTTCAGAACAGAAGGGTTCTTGTTGTCTAATGAAAAGCAGGACAAAAACAAAAACACAGATTTCTCTAGATTGTCTGCTTGTTTGTTTTTGAGGTAATCCAGGGTCGTAGCCTAGCCAACAAAATTTCTGGGAAGAAGTAAGCATAAGAGAGGGAGCTTGAAAGCCCTTAGGTTGCTTCAGAATTAATTCATCCAGGGTTCAGAGCTCTGTGCTAGCTGGACTTGATATGGCAGCCCTGAGGGAGAGGATGAGTGTGTTAGTGAATATAAAAAGATATGGGTCAGGACGCAGTCACCTGCCTGCTTCCTTCCCCACACATGTTTATGTGTTGGTCAAAAGAAGTAATACCCCATATGATGAATCGTCAGGTAAAAGACATCGAAGACTTACATTTTTTATGAAATCCTAATGATTGCATTTGTTGGGTTGTCAGGTGTCATTCTTCACAGCCGCAAACGTGTTATCTAAGGATTTTTATTTAGCTGTAATAGAAGACTGCACCTTAGCTTTAGCTTCTACTTGTCAGAGATTGCTTTTTTTTTTTGTTTTCATTGACATATTAAGATGCCATTCATTGAGTATCTGAAACAGTCTCAATCACAGTAATACCTAAATGCAACTACTTGCACTTTGTGACTTCATGCCAAAAATTGAGTTTCAGAAACTGGGGATCTCCCCCAACGTGCTAATCCCTGAGTCATGAGAATCTGTCTAAATTTGCTGATATATGCAAACTTTCTACTGTAAATATTAGACTCTATGATGTCACTGATGCACCTCATCCATATGTAATCATTGGTAGGTAAACAAGGAGAGTTTTTGATGAACTCTCAAAACTTAACTTTAAACAAATCTTAAAGCTTTTTTTTGTAATTGCTTAGCCCATACGCTCATACACGTTTAGCAGTCACGTAGTAGCAGTCCTTGCTTAATTAGTCTAAGTGTGGAGTAAAGTAACAACAACAATCTAAATAAATCCACTATTTTGAAGACAGTGCACTGACAAATTCGCAAATTTTTGCTTTGAGTAAGTATCATTCCTTATCCCCTGCTGCATGCACATGTCAAACATTAGTTATTGACCTACATAACCTGCCAAAAATAACAGAATCCAGCATGGCTCACCCTGAACAGGATAACGTGGCAGGCACATAGCAAACACGTACTGTATTATAGCATACACCCACGTTCTTGCTTAGACATCTGTACACCCCATCAGCACATGCACGCACACGCACGCACGCACACACACACACACACACACACACACACACACTCTGTAGGTTATACATAAAGGCTACAAATTGTATTCCAAAAACAGCCCTTTGAGAGAGTGTGTGTCTGTATGTGTTATATAACAGAAGAAGTGTAAAATCACTGCTCCTCCCAGCCCACCATCCATCTTCTCAACACGTCCTCATGATCTCAGATCCATAACTGTCACAGGGGTGAACAGGTGCCACCGCTCTTACTCAATAGGCTTGTTGTGGCACACCGCTACCCTTGGCCCCTTCCGAGCTAGATTTGCCCCCGCCCCCGTCTCCCCACCTCTGCCTGGTTCAAGTTCACTTTACAGATACCTCTTGGAAACCTTTAAAAAGATTTGAGTTTCCAGGGATCAGCCCCATCAACATACCAGCTATCATTTAAATATGGAGTGAGGAAGGGATTGCCCTTTTTAAATCCCAGTTTATAGTTTATTTAAGTTTAATTCCTAGTCCTGCCGTGTGTAAATTTGAGTCAGATCAGTGATTTACATTTTGTTGCACAAGTCACTTGCATTTACTCTTTGCCAAGCTGGTTGCCTGTACAGTTTTCTGAGAGAACACGCACGCACGTGTAGTTTACATTGATTTACACCTTCTATCTGGCAGTCTCGTCATAGCTTCAAAGAGCAGATCTCCGTGGATACCAGCTGGGCAGTGGAAGAGTACTCAACTGAAGCCCTCCAATAAGCACAGAGATGGCTTTGTCACTCACCAAGGTGTCAGGCTGCAAAGGCGGGAGACGGATAAAAAGAAGGAGAGAGCTGATGGTGTAAACAGGCCTTACATAACTGGCCCGTGTTGATGCCAGAAGCCAGGGTGGCAGCTGACGGGAAATGGAGGGAAAAGTAGAAGCGCAGAATAATCAGAAAGGAGGCCCCTCTGTGCCACCATGTTGATTCTGTGGAATAGGAGACAGAATTACGAGTCAATCTTAACCTGCTTGTGCTGAACATGACTGGCAGCAGCAGGATCAGCACAGCTCCCAGGAGGCTTAAAGCCCTACAGTGGGACATGTAGAGGGTTAATCTGCCTCGTAGTGAAAAACTGAGACTGACTGACTCAGCAGTTAACAGGGAGAAGCAGGGGCTAAACATTGTTTGAAGGGATTGCTATCGATCTTGTTTTGTGGACTTCTTTTTCTTCTCCAAGATTTTTTAATTCTGTTTAATCGCATTACGTTGTCTCTTGAAGTTAGCCAGCTGCTGGAGTACAGCATGATCCAAGTGAATGAACATGTACTCTTATTCTCTCTGGACTATTTATCAAGTGCACCCCAAGCTTTGCCGTTTCAGAGATTTGGCCAAAACGATAAGCCCTTGTTTCTGTTAACCATATCTAACACATGCATTTGTTTGTTTTCGAGGTCACCCAAGGTTGTAGCCTAGCCAGCAAAAATTTTAAGGAAATCGCAAATACAACAAAAGTCTTTACACCTGGCTATTTCTGCGGCATCCAACACGCTGACTACGAGAACTGACACTTATGACCACTTGGGTATATCCCAGACTCGCACCATTGTTGCAAGATTATTAATGTAGTTCACTTCATCAGTGAGGGGTATACAGATATAATTTATTCGAGTCAGGCCTGAAATCCAAACATGTGGAAGGACATTAGAATGAATCATTGTTATTGGTGGCTCACTCAATGTTCTCATGTTTCATTAGTAGGCCAAAAGTTGGTTAAGGTGCATTTTTTATGTCAACCACAGAGCTAGCAGTGATATATGTTATTTTATATAAGGGCTTATGTAATATTTGTGATTCTATGCAGATATTAAACATTTTTTACAGACAACAAAAAGTAAAACTTTTAAAAGGTTTAATGTTAAAAATATATATATATATATATTAAAAGTGATTAAAAGGTCTAATAAACAAGTCAAACAAGCTTTTATGACAGCTTTTGACAGTTTGTGATACCCTGTCAGACTTTTACTGTTATACCAGCCCTGACTCTGCAGACAGAGCACAGGGCAAAAGTTGTTACATGGTGTTTGTTTTGCCTTTGGCGTATATGGCAGTCAAGAGTTCGCAAAATGATTCCCCTCACATTAGTGAATAAATCATGTTTTTATGACCACAGTCATGAGGTCTTTTCGGATCTTGTAAAGCTGCTATCCTGGAGCTGTTGTCTCTGTTTGGCGAATCAGGCCTCTTGCATAAGTCTGTTAATCAGATCACAATCAGTAAATGGTCCTATCTTGTCAACAACATGATGTTAACAGCTTGAAAAACAAGCAAGAAGAAACCGTTGCATAAAGGAGAGGAGGAAAACAATTTAATACATTAGGTGCTCTGCTTCCCTCAGGACTTGAGTCGGGTGATTCTGCAGAGATTTTCACTAAAAAGGTTTCACTGTTTCATATTCTGAAAGATTGTCTAGGCAGATATGCTACTTAAGTGCCGTGCACTGCATTTTTACATAGTTTCACTGTTCACATGTTTTTACCGTCTCTCAGAAACTTAACAGTTAAGCTAAACCTGGAAAGAGTCTTATGTAACAGGCTTTCAAAACTGCCCCACAATCTCTGTATGTGATAACTCCTGCTTGCATCAACCCCCCCCCCCCCCCCCTCCCACTTTTGGACCATTCCTCCTCCCTCTCACACCACACGTTCACTTCGTGCCGCTCTGGCAATGAAAGTCGGGCAGGGTTTTCCTCCCTCTCTCTCCTGCCACTGCTCTCCCTCTGTGGGCTGATGTAACAGTGTTTGAGCCGAGGCGCTGTGTGCCCTCACTGTAACCACTCAGCTGATTACAGGTCTTATGTAAGGAGGGATTGTTGAGAGGAAAATGGGACGGAACATATGAGCCTGCTGCAGAAAAACAACAACTCCATGCAGACAAGGCTTTCACACAAGATTGGTCTTTGTGTGGTTAAGTTATAGGCGGAACATTTCCTTCCTCACCCTGACTTCACAAACCTCTTACTCATACCTGAGAAATTCTCTGTTTTGTATTGTTGAGAAACTCATAAAAGCTAAAATTTGTGGTCTTGTGCTATTCCATGAATTTAGTTTTTACTGTAGCAGCAGTGAGTTCAGTTCTATAAACATGTAATATGTACACGCTTGCAAAGCACATATATGGTCAATGTGTGGCCTCAGCAGGTTGTGGTTGCAAACCTGTAGGTTGCATGCTTTTTGAATTTGGCTGCATGCTTTTATCAGATCTTGTCTTTGTTTTTTGCTGTTGCTTGTGTGTTTGTAAGTGTAAACAACCAGTAGAGCCCTCAGGGAGCCACAACTGCTTTGAGCCCAGGGGGCAGAGGGCAGATAGTGTAACATCAGGTGAGCATGGTGAAGCCTTACAGCATGTTTTCCTGCCACTGAGAGAGACTTGGGTAACTACTTCTAGTCAAACCCTCTGGCTCGCAGCACTGCATGAGAACTGAGACACAATGACACTATAATAAAAACTGGGCTGCTGAAAATTACAAATGTATTCTGACCTTGAAGACCTTGAATTTTAAAAAGAAACATTGCTGATAACATGCTGGTTTGTATACCGTTCAGCCTAATATTGAGTTGGTGAACCCTGTACTGCCAAAACAGCTCTGACCCATCAAGGCATGGACTCCAAAAGACCCAAGGTTTCCTGTGGTATCAGGCAGCATGACATTAGCAGCATGTCCTTAAAGTCCTGTAAGTTGAGAGGTGGGGCCTCCATTGATTTTATGTTTTTCCGGGACGTCCCACAGATGAGATCTGGGGAAATTGGAGGCCAAGTCAACACCTTCAACTCCTTGTCATGATCCTCAAACCCTTCCTGAAAATTGTGTTGCTGTGCATAAAGGCTGTTGCTTGTGCTTCATGCTGGAAGAGACCACTGCAATCAGGGAATACTGCCATGAAGGGGTGTGTGTGGTGTGCAACAGTGTTTATGCAGGTTGACATGTCAAAGTAACATCCACATGAATGCCAGCACCCAAGCCAAACATTGCCCAGAGCTTGACATTGCCTCCACCAGCTTGCCCTTTTCCCATAGTGTATCCTGCTGCTGTCTTTTCTCGAGGTGAACAACTCAACCAGCCATCCACTTAATGTAAAAGAAGACCTTCCATCGCTCCATAGACCACTTCTGATGGTCACGTGCCTATTAAAGGTGCCTTCAGTGGTGGACAGAAGTCAAGATGGGTCCATATGCAGAAAGCTGCAAAGGAGCTGGAACTGATAGAAAGGTTCTGACACCTTTCTATCAGAGCCAGCATGATGATTTCCAGTTATTTGTGGTACAGCAGTTCTTCTGTGGGGCTAAACTACACGGGCCAGCCTTGCTCCCCATGCACATCAGTGAGCCACGACCTTTTTGCTGGTTCCTCAATTGTTCTCCTTGAACCACTTTTGGTAGATACTAACCACTGCATGTCAGAAACACCCAACTAGACCTAGTTTGTGGAGGTGCTCCGACCCAGTCGTCCAGCCATCACACTGTGGCTCTTGTCAAAATCACCCAGATCCTTGTGCTCTAAAAAATGTTTCTGCTTCCAACACATCAACTTCAAGAACTGACTGTTTCCTTGTTGCCTAACACAACCCACGTCTTAGCAAGTGCCATAGTAACGTGGTCATCAATGTTGTTCACTTTACTGTCCACCACCTTAAATCAGGGTTGTCAGTGAAAGTGGTGTGTAAACTCCTCTGTTTGGAACATCAGATAATTAACCATTCTTCAAACCTTTTCTTTGATTTTCTCCAGCGGTCATTGTTTCAACGTTTAACAGGGGACAACAAGTCGGAGAAATTCTTCAAGGTGTTTTATGAGCGCATGAAGCTGGCCCAGCAGGAGATAAAAGCCACTGTGACTGTCAATACAAGTGACCTGGGCAGCAAGAAGAAGGATGAGGAACCACCAGACAAAGACACGCCAGCACGCAAGAAAGGTTAGAGGGTCAGGAGTTAGGTTCACCAAGGTAACAATAGGCCAGAGAAGAAATTCTTAGACCGTACATGTAAATTACACGTGAAACCGGCAAAGTAAACTTCTGCTGCATTCTGTGTACGAGGCCTCTGATCTGATTGAATACCCAGACTGTAATGTAAGTTGTATTTGTTGTCATTATACTTTGTCATAAAAAGCAGGAATAACAAGCAACTAACAAAGTGTCAGAAGCAGTGCAAGATGTGTAATATTTGCAAAAAACAGTTTTGTTTTTTTTAAATCCTTGTACATTCTCATTTGTACATTATGTCATTTAATACAGTATTTAGTTATAAAACATATTTTTCTTTTCTATTAAAGTAAGAAATTTAGTCAAATGACATGTTCTTGGACCAAATTAGGTCTCTCCACTGTAAAAATGCAATGTTTCCTTGAAACATGTCTAGGCGTGTACATATTCTTTGTCACACTTGTCTTATCGCCGGTGGTCTGTGTTTGACTCTCTCTCCTATACCAATGTCAGTGAAAGATGTGCCAGTGGTGGCAGTGGCGACCGAGGAGGTTAAGGAGCAGCTAGTGGAGGCCTCTGCTGTCACCAAGAAGGCCTACGCCACCTACCGCCGTGAGGCCGAAGCCGAAGAGCACCAAGCGGCCGCTGACGGCACTCCTGTCCCAACCGCTGATAAGAGCCAGGAGGAAGGCGAGATGAGTGTCATTATCACCATCATGCAGCCAATCTTGCGTCTCATGCAGCTTCTGTGCGAGAATCACAACAGAGATCTACAGGTAGACCACTTTGCTGTCAGTGAAGGGTTTTTGTTTTGACTAACTAGTCATGCCCCCTGTCAGCCCACGTCATGCTAACATTTCCTGACCTGTGTTCTGAATTTCAATCACCACACTCGATTATACAGAAACGAAACCATGTTGAAAATAGGCACCAGTTGCAGAACTTCCTGATGCAGCTGTTTCCATATCTTGTGTCTTGGTCTGGTTTCACTATGAGGAGTGTGTTAGTGTTTAGTAATGGCTAGTTCCAGCAGCCCAGACAGAAGACTTCCTTCTTGCACTGACTCTGTTTACAGCCCAAAGCAGGAAAGGCTTTCTTTAAATGATTGTTGGCTCGGTGCGGAATCTCTCTGTCTCACCCATCCTGACCCCGTGTGGGTGCAAGATATTGATTTACTGCTCGCCATTCTGCACAGATGATCAATTCATTGAGATGTTTTGGTTCTTCCAAAGTCATCACAATTGTCTCGCTGCCGTATAGGTTTCCATGCCTAACAAGAAGTAAAAGTGGAGCCATCACGACTTTTTATTTTTAGTTCTCTTTTCAGAGAAAAATAACATCTTTTAGATTTCCTGATCAGGAGCTTAAAGAATATTTATGATACCACACTCTCTCTTCACTGAGATGAATCATCTTTTATTAATACTTTGTTGGATTTTCTTTTCTCAATGTCAAATCTCACAGTTTTCATTTCCTTATTTGTAAATTAAAGCAAAAACTGTTGTCGACATGTCATACCGCCTAAGTCCATGATAACAAACTAAGTCCCAATAGTCAAGTCAAGTCACACAAACACAACAGAGTGAAGAATTAAAAGTCAGATAATAAAAAGGGACATGCCTGTGAAGTATTTAACTCTATTTATCTCATTGTTCTCCTCCAGAACTTTCTACGCAACCAGAATAACAAGAACAACTATAATCTGGTGTGTGAGACTCTCCAGTTCCTGGACTGTATCTGCGGCAGCACCACAGGAGGACTCGGGCTTTTGGGACTGTACATCAACGAGAAGAACGTAGGACTCATCAACCAGACTGTGGAGAGCCTCACTGAATACTGCCAGGGTCCCTGTCATGAGAACCAGGTGATACATGTACACACTGAACACTGCAGTGCAAGCTAGCAGTTAAGACGTACCTTTTAATACTTCATGAAAAAATAGATTATCTATCAAATTAACGTGGGGGCGACTCTTCATCTCCGTCATCATACTGGTGCTTTTGTTTGGGTGGTATTGTAATTATCCCTGAGTGCTTCATGCCCAGCTCAGCTGCCGTGCTGAAGCTTCACAGTCTCTCATCTCTCTTCAACCACGCAACGCCTCTGGGCAGTGTGCCTTTGTTTGTTCTTTGGCACAGATTAGCATCGCTTGGTCTTCTCACATGATGGTGGCATCCTGTGTTGTTACTGCCGTCGGGTCATTTTATCTTAGTGTGAAACTGGCATGACTAAACAATCAACTGGCTAAATGCAGTCACTGTGTGAACAGATTTCAGTAACTTCGGACGGAGCTAATTGCTTCGCCAGACTAAACACAGCTCTTTGTTCATGTGCACTAACAGGGACAAGTGCAGGAATTGTTTTTGTTTTATATGTTCTGTTTGTGTAGTTTTAAATATATTTGTTAAATTGTATTTAGACACCCTAAAACATTTGGCTGCCACAAGCCATTGATCAGTTCATGTACATGCATGGTAATATAGTCATTTGTGAGTACGAAGTCAATACTTCTGAAACTTGACTAATAGTTGTGAAATGTTATCATGTGAAATAGTGTCTTGGACAAAGATCGGAAGTCAGTTTGAACAAAGATGCCCTGAACCAATCATGACATGTATCAGTCAAATTAATACAAACTGTGGTGAACTGTAAAAACCTGAGTCAAGTCAGTGTTTGGTTTTTATCACCTTTCATCTTTAAAACGACACCAGCTCTTCTATTTACACTTAGTTATTAAGGTACCTGGCAAGTAGGTTGTTCAGCAACTTGGAGAAATGTCTCAGTTTGACTCAGTGTCTCCCATATCTTTAAGTTATCCAGACTGAGCCCCATGATGTTGAAATCAGGGCTCTGTTGGCCCCATAACACCTATTGTGGGACTTTTTGGTCTTCTTGTTGCAGAAGATGACTCTTATTGGCAGGCTACAGGTTTGAGGTTGCTGTAGCATTCTGCATAAGGAAACTGGGACCAATCAGATGACTCGATCAGACCAATATCCAGTCTTCTGAAGATATGACGTGCTTTATTTTGATACATCGGATCAGTGCCAGCATCTCTGTTGTGATATAAGTTTATAGAAATCAGTAACAGTAATTGTGCATCAGTACAAACGATGGGATTGGCGAAGAGCTTGACTTGTTATATAGATTATTACTGTATTTATTATCAAATCATCATTGAAAATACTAGTGTGCTGTACTGCTTTATATAGCTTTATATATAAAATATATATATATGTTCTTTAAATGTCAGACTTTTTCCATAAAAGTCCTGACAATCAGGATTCCAAAATCCCTCTCCTGCTAAAAGCATTTCCATTTATTTTCTTGTGTTCCTCAGAACTGCATTGCGACTCATGAGTGCAATGGTATTGACATCATCATCGCTCTCATCCTCAATGACATCAACCCCCTTGGCAAGAAGAGGATGGATCTGGTGCTGGAGCTCAAAGTGAGTACTCATTGGTTTATTTAGTGGATCTGAAGAGCGGAAACACTTTTTGAAACAGATCAGTGTTTTTATTTTGTGTTTATTTCCTCTGCTGGTTCATTTCGTACAGACGTCACATGAGAATATGAGAACATCACATGATTGTTCTGTCAGAGGCACAAGACTTTTTAATCGCTTGAAATTAATGAGTTTTAAAGCAGGGGACAGGACATTCTAATTCATACGGGGGAAAAATGAATCATTGAATTGCAAAGTTATTTAACCATTAGGTTAGGTTAGGTTAGGTTAGGTAGTTACTTTATTAATCCCCAAGAGGAATTTTTTTTTTTTCACTACAGCAGCATACAGGAAGCAATAGATAATAATAGAATAATAGAAAACAGTAAAATAGCAGTAAAATAGCAGTAAAAATATTAAATATAAAATATAAAATGCACAGTATATACAGTACAGTATATATCTATATATATTATATACAAAAATGACATCACTGACAGTAGCTCAGAAAATAATAATGCAATGTAGCCACAAGTGTCTCATGATAGAAGTTAAGACACCTCGTTCACAAGAGCTCATTGCAGGAGATTCTCAAAACAATGTTGACTGTAAGTAGTTAAGCCAAAATATGCTGTTACAACGCTTCCTTATAAAGTGTTCCATCACAAATTACATAACAGTGACTATGTAATATTTACATATGGATTTCCTCTTCGGTCGTTTTTGATTCACATAAAATCAGCCTGTGATTTACAATGCAGAATGCTGAACATCAGGTAGATAAAATAACCTTGATCATGTTCGTGCTGTTATCTTTCCTCTCATCTTTTCACAGAATAATGCCTCCAAGCTGCTTCTTGCAATTATGGAGAGTCGCCATGACAGTGAGAATGCTGAGAGGATATTGTACAATATGCGACCTAAAGAGCTGGTGCGTATGACCCCATGCAAAGCATCACATGGCATGAAGTGGATGTTATCATGACAAGTCTGTATTCTCGCAGGTGGAGGTGATCAAGAAGGCCTACATGCAGGGTGAGATAGAGGTGGAGGAGCCGCAGGAGGGTGAGGATGGAGAGGAGGAGCATTCTGCATCTCCACGTAATGTCGGCCATAATATCTACATCTTGGCACATCAAGTAAGCCAACAACTATCTACAAATAAAATCAGTGTGGACAGACTGTGCGCAAACGCTGGAGCACAAGCACAGCTGCATAATGTAGTACATCACCAATAGATTTCCAGAGACCTTTTGGTTTTTGTATGTGTCAACTGCTGTGGCTGCTATAAACATGTAATACCTGTCACTCTGCACTCATCTCTATTTAAGCCCTCAGGCTGAACGCTGCGCATAGCATCAATTCATTATAATGACAATAATTATAGTTATGTAACACCAACTGTCAGTCCCCACCCTGCAGCTTTGTGGCTGGATGGATGGATTATCTTACATCCAAAGAATAATAAAATAGCATGATTTGTATCCAGGTGCATATTTGCACATTATAGGCAACATTTTGTGGTCGTAGTATAAACAATCTTTCTGACGATAATCTGTCACTGTTTCAGTTAGCCCGTCACAACAAGGAACTGCAGGCTATGTTGAAGCCAGGGGGGACATACGGAGAGGGGGATGAGGCCCTGGAGTTCTATGCCAAACATACAGCACAGATAGAGGTCAGTTGTTGGCTCCATGCCCGTGCTAAACTGTGCTATTTCACATCTGCTGATGTCTTTATGGTATTTTATCTTTAATTTACTGTCTCACTGTGATGTTTTCCCACAATATCACTGTTGTATGCTCTCTATCTGACATCTATTGCCAGATGTCTGCGTTAGTTTGAGAGGATTGCGACATGCTTTGGCATAACAATGGACTTGAGGCATGTGATAATGCTTTTCTTGGCCTCCTTTTCAGTTTCATTTTGTCCCGAGGCAGGATGACAAGCACCTTTGGCATGTTTGCACATTTTCCTTTGTGCACGCAAGTGAGCAGAAGGAAGGCTGATTGTTTAAAGTGTTTTTAGTTTAAGGTGTTGCTTCAGTTCATTAGCTGCTTTCATGAAGAAAGTCAACACAACAGTGCAGTTTTTACCAGTCCATTTGAATGAATAAATAACCTATTCATATGATCTATAAACACTGTGCCTTGTAGAATGAAGGTGGATTTGCCCACTACAGTGACAGAGAGTTTGTGATTGGTGGCTGCTGCTGTGGTTGTGTCCAGATTGTACGGTTGGACCGCACTATGGAGCAGATAGTCTTTCCTGTGCCCAACATCTGCGAGTTCCTCACCCAAGAGTCCAAGCTGCGTGTCTACTACACCACAGAGCGTGATGAGCAAGGCAGCAAGATTAATGACTTCTTTCTGCGCTCTGAGGATCTCTTCAATGAGATGAATTGGCAGAAGAAGCTGCGAGGTACTCAAGAGGCTACTGGTGACACCAACACAGTTCCCTGTAAGTTTTTCTCCCCAACTCTTTATCTTCTAGTGCCAGGTTTGCACTCTTTTTCTCGAGCATCCCTCCGGGTTCCCAAACTCCTTTGCAAGCCAAATTTCCCTGCAAGTCATTCTGGCATTTTGCCAACTCAAGATCTCGTAATCCACAAAAATATACATATACTTTAAAGGATGATAAGGCCTCAGGCACCAAGGCAAGATTATATTTAGTAAAAATGGTTAAGCAGCAAATATGAAGCTTTCTTTTATGACTCTTATCTGATGGTATTCCTGTGTTATTTAACAAGTTGTCAACACTGAAAACACTGTGAACGGCCAGCTGTGATTAAAAAAAACAACAACAACACGGGTACAACTACAGCAAAAACAGGTCATGGCACTGTTGGAACTCAAAAATGACAACACAAACAAATCCAACACAGATATGTTCGACAATCAGACAGGTCGAACTTGAAGTTTGAGTTGTGCCAACCACATAACTCTTAGGTATTAGCTGCACAGTCAGCAGAGCTGTTAACTGTTTGGGTAGTTTCAAAGCACTTAGAGGAATACAGTCTTCCTTCACAAACACAACAGTTTGTCTTATTTTATTATGACAAATATTGCAAGGTCCATGTGTGAGAAGCTCTTCTCTCTTAGCTCGAAACCTGGAGGGATGGAAGTGGAGAAGTGTGTAAACCTTGATAAGTTGCTTAGACTTAAGTTACAGTATAGTCATTTTATTTACAATAATAATAATACATTATAATATTGATTACGTTAAAGGTTAAGATAGGATAACAAAACATGTTGTAAAGTTGTGAAGTGATGTTTGCCACCCTGGAAAGAGTGATGTCAGCGTGGTTCTGTTATTGTCTGTCTCCATATATTTTTTGGTGAGATCACAGCAGCAGATTCCTGTGGTTTGTCTTTCTGGAAACTGAAAACAAATGAAGGAAGCCAACTGAGTTAGCAGGATTCTCCAAATCTGTCCCATTTTAATGGGATTAACAGGCTGACCTGTTAATCTACCTGCTAGCATGAGGTCACACTCAGTCAGACAGCCTTTGCTTCTGACATGGCACAACCTTACTGCAGACAAATCACAGCAGGGTAATGGACACGTCAGCATAGGGGAGATTAGAAACAGGATGCCAACACATAGGGAGATGTTTTCTGAGCACCACATAGAAAGAATAGTGAAGGGAAAAAAATCCTAACGTGCCTCCTCCTCACGTTAGTCTTTTATTTTTCCCTAATGATAAATGTAAGAGCCACAAGTGTATTATATTAGTTAATTTGAATTCCGGGAATATAAATCATTACATTTCTGAATTATGCTCATTGTGCAGGAACTAAGATATGTAAAATATATTGAAAGACATTTATGAATGACGCTCCCTTTTTTTTTGTGATTTAATGACGTCATGATGGCAGCAGGTGCCAAACAGAGAGCTGCATTAGACATGGGAGCATGTAGTTTTTCTACCGTGTGACAGAGTATATTATTTGTGTTTTCAGTTAACGCTTTGCTGTGTAAAATAAAGATAAAAGGAAAAGAGTTTAAAGATCTAGCTCGTAATCGTACGAAACGAAGTCACTGTGTCCGCAGCTCATTAGCGGCTTAATAATGGACAACGCAGACGGAGCGCTGCTACAGTAAATCAAGTAGTTAGTCATTCATACTCTTTTCAGTTTCCCTTTGAACCCCTGACTGATTCTCCGTCAGTGTTTGCTTTGTTTACATCTGTACACTCTTGGTGGAGGAGCACGTTGTGGCCTGCCCCATGGTCAGGCCTGAAGGAAGTCTATAATGTGAAATCATGTGAGGAGAACCACCTCTTCCCTATCTAAAATGAATCAGCACAGCAAGAGACTACATTGTTCCGCTGGTGCGAACCACTCGTCATAAATATGGTGACTTCAGTTGCTAAAAGTCCCCACCTTCTTTTCTAATGAATAGCTGGGCTCAAAATAGCATTGGCCACGATACTGATCTCCTGACCAAGGTCTAAAGAGGGCCTGTGTGTCTGTATACAAATATGTGCATGTGTTTTTTACTCTTCTAAACTTAGAATGGTTTAGTTGATGTGAAACATGGATGACTTTTGGTTTTCTTTTTGTACTTAAAATGATTTACATTTTCCCTGATTTTACACTTCAAAGTGATTTAGTTGTTTAAAGTTTTTTGGTGATTGTAAAGTCAAAGAGACCTCACAGAGCATTGTGGTTTGTTTGATTTAATGTGTTTTCCTCCCCCCCCCAAATTACATGTACCAAATCAACCAAAAAGTTCATCTTAGATTTAGGGTGTTTTGAAATGAATGGCTAGTTAAAAAAAAACATGTTCAAAATGTTCTGTTCACCGCTTAGGTTATCGATGTCATAAATTGTTAATGGCACCATTTTATAGTTGCAACGCAAAATTTTATAGAAAGGGAGAGTTTTGAAACTTGTAATTGGATAACAAAAACTGCTGTCAACAAATGTAGTTCAGGGGTTTCAGTGGCATCTTTACAGCAGAGTTGGGTATCTGTAGTGCAAAGTCAAGCCTCCCCATCTTTTCTTTGATTAATATTCATTGAAAATTTAATTTGAATCCATTTAGCTAATTTTGATGTGAAACAATGATTTGTCATAATGTGTTTTACTTGCTGTAAACTAAAGTGCTCTATTAGCTAAGCTGTAAAAAGCACAGTTAATGTGGAGATGTCTGCATGATGTTTGGATGCTGCAGTGCTCTCTCTGCAGTACAATGACCTGTGTGGATTTGCTTCCTCCAGCCCAGCCCATCCTGTACTGGTGCTCCAGGAACATGTCGTTCTGGAGCAGCATCTCCTTCAACCTGGCTGTGTTAATGAACCTGCTCGTGGCCTTCTTCTACCCTCTGGAAGGTGTCCGAGGTGGAGGTCAGTCAGTCTTCATCTTTTAAACTCTTGGTTCGTCCTAATACACTCACCTTGGTAAACTCTTTATTTGAGGGTCTGGAGGGATATTGTGACACGGGTGCAGCTTCCTGCTGCCAGGTGAAAAGAAACATCAGTCAGCTCAGCGTGTGTCAGAGGAAGTTTTCGTAGACCACCTCTGGGCAACTTTGGAGTTAAGGTCAATGTAAACTCTCATTAGTCTGAAAGACGGAGAGGAAGAGATTTTGTGTCAGCCAGTTTCCAAAACCACTCAATTGGAAGCCACACCCACTTTCCAGAGTCATTGACAAGTTGTGAAAATGGGAAGAGCTCTACCACGGTCCTTTTCTCTTCTGTCCCTGTGTGAAAATGACAGTGACATTAAACAGGGCTTCATGTTTAAAGGTTTGAGCTTAAAGGGGACAAACTGAAGTGATGTCACATGAGTTTGTGTCAGTTGGAGACGAAGACTACAAGTTTTTTTTTGTTTTTTTTTGGGGGGGGGGGGGGGGAGTTAGTGTTATAAATAACGTAGCCTAGCATATTATCTCTGCTTGAGGTTAAATATGCCATTACTCCCATAACACACCCTGATCTCAAGCTGAATTATCACCGTTCAGCATGTATTGTGGGTGATAAAGTTACGCGATTTTGACAAGAAAGATCATTGCATGGAAAGATAATATCTCTGCTCATCTGCATCACTGTAGATCTTTTTCTTTTAACGCTTTAAGCATGAGTCCAGCAGCATTTTAGAAGAGTGATGTTAAATTCATGGGGCACCATTTTTAGGATTCTTTGCTCAAACAATAACTTCATATCTGCTTAGCGCCAGCTTTAAAAATGGGATGATTCAAAGTAATCACAAACAGCAGAAGTGTTTTCAATTTGAGATCTTAACTGCAGATAATAGATTGCGTCATTTAACAGCTCTTAATGTGACTGAGCATTCGCATCCCAGCATTTGCAATTTCTTTTTTTTTTTTTTTTTTTTTACATTTTTTTCATCGCATTTGGCATGTATCACATACAGAAAGATGCATTATTAGTGCAAAGACTTTACAGAAGTTCCCGTGCCTGAGAAACCTCATTGGGTGTAGCCTCACACCTCCCTAACAAAAGTGAGTTTCTCCACAAGCAGAGGTGTGATGTGAATGTAATCCTAGCTGAAGACTTGGATCTTGAACTTCAGTCCCCTCACAAAAGAGCAAGATGGATTTGTTCTTAATTAGGTCCTGACCTGTTTATTGATTCGGTACCTTTTCTGAGCTTGACACTAACACGACTCAACATCTCATCAGAGTTCTTGTCTCATCTCCCAATGCTATTGGTTTGAGTAGTTATCTGCTCTGTATGTAACACTCCTGGTAATTAGGTGTGTATTTGTATGCATGTGTGTGCGTGTGCATGCAGACTGTAAATACTGTGGTCACCCCATAAGGCCAGAATTTCTAGCGGGAAATACAATATCATGCTTCATCACTGACTGTGGAGCTCGAGATAGCATTTAAAGGGACACCTACCTGATTAGAGGCAAATACACATACAGCAAGAGTTCAAATGCAATATTTTACACTTTCCTTGGGATTTATTTGTGGTCTTGATGTCCATAAGATATTCTGTGCTTTTTTTTAAAAAAAAGTGTTGCATTCATGTCACATCAGTTATTGTAATTAGTGGTTTCTGTCCTTAGCATTCAACAGTTGATCATGTCAACTTAAGTCCATCATTTAAGACAATTAAACACAAAAGTTCATGAATTCATTGGGATATTTTCAAAGCACAGTATTTTTAACCCTCACACGGCCGCAGTCTCACAACCATCCTGTGATTTCTAGGTTGGCATACGCTCATAATTGTTAAATCATGAGAATCTTTCCAGTTGCTGTCAATCATCCCACCTGAACATGGTAATAAAGTTCATAATTTAAATGAAAATCATACTCTGAGGTACCTGACAAAAATCAAGTCTATACTACCTTCATTGGTTAATCTATTATCTGTTGTGTGTTAAGTCATTTTGGGATTTCACTGTACATTTTTTTAAACAAAAACATTGTCAATAATTTTGCCAGCCCTTAAGCATCTGTGATGTCATTGTAATGTTAAATCAAGTTTTCAATGTATGCATAAAAAACAGAGGCAAAAAATGTATCAACACTCATAAATGAAGAGAGTTCTTCATTTAAAATAATAATAACATTTTCAAAAACTTCTTAAAGAATAACAAAGACAAAAAAACAGGGTTAAATCAGCGTCTTTGTGGGATCTACATATTTGACCTCGTTCCCCTCATCATGTTAACCTCTGCTCAGTCAGGTTTTTTCATATAGCCCTACTTTAGAGATTTAGGCTGGGAAACTCTGTGCTGTTGGGTCACAAGATGTAACAGATTACTTCAGATAGGGAATTCATTCCAACAGAGATGTCGAGGGACATCAGTTCCTGCGTGACAGGAATTTCCTCACCACCCAAAGGACAAAGTGACAGAGCTGAGTGTGTTTTTACGTGCATTTTCTTTTTTCTTTTTTTTTTTGCTTATTTCTTTCCTTTTTTTCTCAGTTCTCCTTGAGGGCAGTGTTTGTGGGGATGTGAAAAGCCGCATCCATTAAGGCTTTCATTGTTCCACTGCAAAGAGAAGCACACATTGTGACTCGCATAAACTTTCAATTGTTCTGGCTGGGGTCAAACGGCGAGGTCCCTTTTGTTTGAACTTCCTTGCAGTGGAGTAGAAGAGACAAAAAAAGAGGTTGTTAGCTTCACTTTACAAACTCACTGTGGTTTGTGGTGTCAAAGGTCTTCGGAAAGCTTAGAAGTTCATCCCGGGCCATGCCAGTCTGTTCAAAATGGCTTAAGTTATGTTGGCTTCCAAATGAAGCTAGTTATTATGCATTAAGAAAAAAAACCTGAGCCTTTAGTTGCACAATGATGAATGCTTATGTCTAAACAGATGCATACACACAAATCCAGGACAGGCACTATGTCCTGGACTCATATGAGCTCCGATGGTTCTTCATATTCATGCAAACTGATTATGAAACTCCCCCACTGGACTTAATTTGGTCACAACTAGCATTTATTGCGAGTGTTACAACATTACAGAAATCTGTTGTAGGGGACAGTTTTCAGTGGCACCCGGAAGTGTGGAAGTCAGTAATAAAGGCTTGAATATCTCCAGGCTACCGAGCTCCTGTAGATTAATGCTGCGGTTCAGGTCAGGTGGGGGTTTGTGTCGACCAGTAATCATGGACAGTGGAGCTTGTAGCTCAGCCGCCTTTCAACATTGAGAAACTTGGATCTGTGTAGTGTAAGTAGTTTAGTGTAAGGTTAAGTCTCTCTATCTTCTTATAGCTGCAGATGAGCGATGAATGGCCTCAGACTGTAGGTGTGTGACGTCCGAGCTACTGTGTCTGGGTTGGGTGCCAAATCCGGACGCGCAAGTAGCCTGTTACGATGCTGTACCTAGGACCATCGCTGATGAACTTGGCTGGAGCCAAGTGTATTTTTAGCCAACAGGAGGTTATGTAACAAGTACCTGTTATGTTATCTGTACACACAAGAAGGAAGCCTCGGAAGGAAGAGGATTGAGGGAGAAATCGAGAGTGATCCTTTTAGTGCCTCGGACAAAAGTGACCGACTTCCTTTGCAACGTGACAAATGTGTTTTTGTGTGAGCATGCAGGAATTAGATTGACAAGGTGATGCAGCTTTTCCGCTGCTCTGGACTTGGCACTGAGCTGTTTCCTGGTGAGCTCATGATAATGCTTTGCTGACCTCCAATGATTAATGTGGAACATTAATTGTCTAAAAAAAAATAACACTACCACACACACACAAAAACATTATTTTTTTACCTTCTTTGAATAAGACATTCTGCCTTCGAGGGAATGTTGATCTACAAGTTTCCAAAGTATATTTATGAATAAGTAAATATGAATCAAGGGCTTACTGAAAAGAGCATGCATGCCTTCTTTTTCTGCAAGTATGAAATTGCTGCATTAATGCTGATGCCACAGTTCTTTGTGAAACTGTAAAGAAGACAAACTGGTGAAGTATGGTGTACAGATGTCAAGTAGTGTGACATGTATCACTAATGAGGGAAAAAATAGGAAAATAAAATGTTTGTACTTACTTTAGTTGACTGTAATAGAAACGATTGAAGGGAAAGTCTCACATCTCTCCCCGATGTGACCTCCTCCGTCCTCAGGCACCCTGGAGCCCCATCTGTCTGCCCTGCTATGGATGGCCATGCTGGTGTCTCTGGCTATTGTCATAGTCTTGCCTCAGCCTCACGGCATCAGGGCGCTCATTGCCTCCACCATCCTGCGCCTGATCTTCTCTGTCGGCTTAGAGCCCACGCTGCTCTTCCTGGGAGGTTTCAATGTAAGTGTGCATTAGTGTGTTTCAGTGTCAGATTCAGATATGCTTTACTGCCCAGTGGATGATCCACTGAAAATTTGTTTTAGCACAAGTCGCAATCACATACCAAACATTAAGCTAACATTGAACTTGCTCATACAGGAGTAATGTGTACACAGTGGCGACTGCCAGTAGTGTAACGCAACATTAAGCATTCAACCAACACTTTGCAAGTGGACATGCAGGCACACTGAGTTGTTAGGTAGCATTACAGCTGCTAATAGAAATGTGCCGATGCATAACTCCAAGGGATTCAACCAGTAGGCAGGACAATGGCCATTTTGAAATCGCAATACCACCATAAACCTTACTTTTTTTTACTCTCCTTGAACATTCTGTGTTTCATTTCTATGTGATGTGTGCGTTCTTTTGTTCTTCAGCTATGTAATAAGGTCATCTTCCTGACGAGCTTCGTTGGGAACCGAGGAACCTTCACACGTGGCTACATAGCCATGATCATGGATGTGGAGTTCCTGTACCACCTGCTCTACCTGATTATCTGCTCCCTGGGGGTCTTTGTCCATGTCTTCTTTTACAGTCTGCTAGTACGTGAGCGCACATACAAAACATATAATCTTAACCCTATTCACTGCACAACTATTCAAATGCTAAAAATGACAGTAAAAACTAGGTTCATCTTGTCCTGAATAGAAATGAAGACTGCATAGTATACAATTGTTCATTGTTACTTTGCATTGCTACCAAGAGAAACGTGAGATTTATCCACCCTCATGGTCTCATTTACACATAAAGTTCCTCCTTTTTAATGCACGTTTCACAGACAGATACACACACCTCTGAATCCTTCCTCTTTTCAGCTCTTTGATCTGGTTTACCGAGAGGAGACCTTGCTGAACGTAATCAAGAGCGTCACCCGCAATGGCCGCTCTATTGTTCTGACAGCCGTGTTGGCTCTTATCCTCGTCTACCTATTCTCTATTGTGGGCTATATCTTCTTCAAGGATGACTTCATTTTGGCTGTCGACAGGATACCCAACAAAACACTAGGTAAGTCCAAATACAGGTTTCCTCTCATTCCCTTCTTGGGATGAACATGCGTTTCTTGTCCTCCCTGACCCAGACACTCAAGATACTGAAACATGGAATTACATTTCATTTAGCTGACGCTTTTATCCAAAGCGACTTACAATAAATGTTTTCTTCAGTCACCAATACACACTGCATGTCTGAAAAACATCAGTGTCGCAAAAGAATTCAAGAAATATGTCCAATTTTTCTTCATTAATTTCCTTTAAAACTATCCACCTTTCTTTTAGCATCACCTACACATTGCGTCACAGTGGAAAAATAAATGTTTGACTCACAAACGTGAAACCTGTACAGTTTATGCAGTTGCATAATGTATTGTTGTTCCCAACTGAACAGAACATGGAGCCAGTATGGTGGGAGAGTTCTTCTCCGGTGGAGTGTGTCAGAAAGAAAATGGAGAGAACTGTTCAGCAGAGACCGTGATGGATGGTAGGTTGAAAAAAAAAAACGAGAGGTAAATGTGTGCATGTGTACATGAGGTTGCGGGCTCGAAGGGTTATTTTAAGTGTTAATCCATGTGTTTGTGCATGCGTGTCTCTCAAGAGATTCCCGAGTGTTAGTGTATGACTACGTGCTCATGTCTCGCCTGTGAATGTGTGCGCTTGTATGTGAAGGTCATTATGTCTGTGCAGATTTCTGACTCATCCAGAGCTGATTCGTCCCACTGAGCTGCAAATCTGGGCAGTCGTGTGGTCATGGGATTAAAACCGGCTGGACCAACTTGGGGCTTTAAGGGAGCTGAGTGAAACGCCAGGGGTTCAGACTCCTTGTGGTCACGGGGGGCCGAGCCTAAGACCTGATGTAGGGGCCAGGGTTGAAAGGTCAGGGATTAATTATCATCAGGTACAAGCAGGTCGACGGGTTCACTCAGAGAGCCTTTCACTGCAAATAATGAGTTCTTGCAAACCGACTGACCTCGATGGGAAAAGCCACCATTCAAAGATGAACACATGCAGCACCTTAAAATTGATCAGCCAACCGTGTTGAATCCTCAAATTGCCTGGGCCTGACCTTCTCTAGGCTTCTATGTCTGTCATCACCAGGCTGGCTAATTATGGTAGTCTGGTGACTTGTACAATCTCGTTACGCCCCCAGACCCCTGATGGGACTGATTCAATAAAGCAATAATAGACTATGTATTAGAAAATTAAAGTTCAAATGCATGTAGTGTTGGTAGAATATTTGATCTATTTTCTGAGTAGTTGTCATCTTTGTGGGCTTTCTTTTTTATGAATTTTTGTGGAAAGGTATTGTTTAACGGTGATAGTAATGCAGCAGACTGAGCGGATGAAGCTTTACACCCAGCCTTAACAGGATCCCACAGCTAACATTATGGCGTGTCTCCATAGCTTCCGTTGCCATCCAGCCGTCAGCAGTGGTGATTGAGGATAAGGAGCGATCGTGTGACTCCTTGCTCATGTGCATAGTCACGGTATTGAGTCACGGCCTCAGGAGTGGGGGAGGAGTTGGGGACGTCCTGCGGAAGCCATCCAAAGAGGTACAAAGAAAAGGAACATGGTCACAAAGAAAAAAATCACAATAAAGGTTCTGAGAGTGTAAAGAGCAGTTTGATTAAATGCCCAGAATACTCTTTGTTGGTCTTTAAACTCTGCGCTCTGCTCTTGCACTGATATCAGAATGCAACACACATCAAACATACTTTTCTACTCTACTCCCACACACACACACACACACACAAAGGTTCAATTAAGTTGAATTCAATTAAAGTGGATGAAGGACACCGATAGATCTTTTAAAAAGGGCATTTATTTTTTAATGAGGCCATGAAAGGATCAACCACTTAATTTCCCCCAACTTCAAAAAAATACATGACATGTTTGACCCAATAAGCAGAAAATAGACAAGTTTTGCATCTGGTGGATGAGATTCTTCGGAAGCAGTGCAGTGTGTCTGAAGAAGCTCTGTGACGGAAAGATGGGCTCTGCTGAGGTTCAAAGAGTTTGCCGAGGGGACTTTCATAACTCTTAACATGCCAGAAAAAGCATTAACTCTGCTTATCCAGGATATGGACAAGCTTGTACACTACCACAACATGCTTTAGATCTGCAATTTGACCCCCAGAAATAAACCATGTGTCATAAAGACTTCTATTAGTTTAACAATCATGTGAATGTTCAATACTGTTTTCAGTAGTGTTTAACAGAAGGGTGTCTTGTGTACAGCTGGACCGTACTCTGCATGCAAAGAGGGCACTACAAGTCACCCCAATGTTTATTTAACAAGACAATATTAGACAGAAACTGAATTCTTATTTACATAGATGTAACTTTTTTGATTATTTGATAGTTTAAAAACAATCTTCACAGCTTCACTGTGCAGCGTTCATATTGATCTGCTGAAGGTGGAAGCTTTGTGTGCTCACCTTAACTCAGTTCAAAAACATGTACAAACAAGCATGTTTTAGGGGCCGGTATGCGAGTCACACGAGTGGTGTGTAAAACTGAAACCTTGAGTACACGTACGCTGTGAAAGCAGGTAAACTGTTGAGAGAAAGAGTTTATATACAGTTAAGAATTAAGAATAATTAAGTAAACTTTCCTGACAAAAAGCTAATTCAGACACAAACTATTATTCAAAGCAGATATTTTTGATATGCCTGTACAACTTCATCTGTGAGTAACTGATTGAGCTTCACTTCGGCTTATCGTGCTCGTTCTTAAGAGTTTCCTGTCTTTGTTTCAACAGGAACCCCTGTTTGCAGCCAGAGTTATCTACGACCTGCTCTTCTTCTTCATGGTCATCATTATTGTCCTCAACCTCATCTTTGGTGTCATCATCGATACATTTGCTGACCTGAGAAGCGAGAAGCAGAAGAAAGAGGAAATCCTGAAGACAACATGTTTTATTTGTGGTGAGAAAACAAATTAAGTTGCATTGTCTTTGTATGGTGTATGGTGAAGCAGAAAAAAGACGAGAGAATATATTGGAGCCATTCTGTCTACTCAACAGGAACATTGTTTCGTCATGCTTATGGGACCATGTGACTCATGACCTTTTTCCAATCATTGCTGTATTGCAGTCGTACTCCCTTCATAGAATTACAACAACAACAAAAAAAAAAAGTCGAAAGATCTTTCGAGTGAAAGCTTCACTTGATACTTAACACGCTGCATGCAGCCTTAGTGGAGCAGCACAATCAGCAGGTGTGAACGCCAAAGCTTGCAAATGATTACGAAAAATCAAATGAGTGGTCTGCTCAGAGCCTGCTCTTGTATGAGCATGCGACTGCTGTGCTGCAGCTTCGCATCAGGGCTGTTTTCAGAATGGGGGCTGTTAAAAACATACGCCTCCTCTTCCCAGAATGAACAGTTAGTCATGGCAGGTGCTGCTGTGGAGGAGGCGTGTTTTTTCCTGTTGGCATTTGGTTCTTGACCATGTTAGACTGTACATACACTGGCCTCGTCTGTCACTGAAAGGCATTTCATGTGAATAATCAGTGGTCAGCTCTGGTAATTCTTACTGCTTTATGTTGGGCAACACTATTAAGGGTTTATCCTTATTTGCAAATGCAGTGCAAGAATGTATATGGATCACAGAGATTTGGTGTGACAAGCAATTCATGAAGACTTTAAGTAAATTTCACTTCTTACGTTTTGTCTGCCCATTCCCTCATGACCCTATTTCCTCTTGTTTGTTTTGTCACTCGTCCTAGTTTAGGTCACAAGAACGACTATGTCATCTTGCCGCACAGTGTGTTTCTTCACTCTTCCTAGGAAATGACAGTGACATTTATTTTGTGCATGTGGTTGTCTCCGTGTGGTGTATCCTTTCCTTCTTAGGTTTGGAGAGAGACAAGTTTGACAATAAGACGGTTACCTTTGAAGAACACATCAAAGTTGAGCACAACATGTGGCACTACTTGTTCTTCATTGTCCTGGTGAAGGTGAAGGACTCGACAGAGTACACTGGCCCGGAGAGCTACGTGGCTGAAATGATCAGGGTAAGGATGTTGTCATGCACATGCATTTTTATCTTTAAGTGCTCCGTCTTCCACTTCCAGTTAACTCAGGTAGGTTTATGTTAGAAATAAATAAATACCGGGGTATCTGCAGGTCATAAATAGTCTTTATAGGCTTTGAATTCAGTTGCAACAGGAAAAAAAAAAAAGCCAAAGAAGGTATTTAAAAGTCTTGAATTTTAATGACCTGCTATAGACAGTAGTAATTTGACTCAACAAGTACAGCTTTCCCCCATGTTCTTACTCAGTACAGGTAACACTTGGCATATGCCTCAGAGACTACACATGCCGTATTGTGTAACACTGTATCAGCTACTGCTGTGGTCTTTACTGAAATTAACCTTCAGTCCTGAATAACAATGTCGGTGCTTTGTGACTCCAGGTTTGTATGGGTTTGGACAGGATTGATTATTATTTTTTATTTAATTTTTTTTACCTCATTTACCCCAGAGTGCCAGGAGTGCTTTATGTAATCCCCGCCTTCGTGACCTTGAATCCTGCTAAAGTATTTTCACATCAGTCAGCTTTGAGAATGGAGAATTAACATTCAGACAGAGTCGACCATCGGCCTAAAATGTGTTAATCCCCTGAAGCAGCCAGGCCTTGTGTCAATCATTAATGCGCGCACATAACACACACACACACACACACATGCACACACTCAAACACACACGTCTCACCCTTACAAGTTGAGATCTCAACTTGTAAGTACTTCCATATGACGCAAAGATAATTGCGCATCCAGTTTGGCCGTTGTTGCCACAATTGATCCAGTCAGATGACATCTGTGGAAATTTGCTATAAAAAATGAAACTCAGAAAGAAAACTGATTATTTTGATTCTTGCATCATGCTCACAGCCTGTGAGCAATTAGAAGGCATTTTAACTGCCAAAGGAAAGCCCCTTTTTTTGAAGTGGCTGCTTCTCTGACGCACTTGTGCTGGTGTCAGTTTCTGACACTGTTTTCTATTTGATGCCATTTAGCCCACTCTTGCCTTTCGCCTTGATCTGCTACACTTAGTCATGTGAGGAACCACCTGATTTGGGATTAACCCCCCCGCCCCCCATCCTCTCGCCCATTAACATCGCGCCCCGCTGAGCCAAAACCAGTTTGTCAAAGGTGCATTATGACCAGCAGGTTTAAGCAGCAGGCTGAGCAGAAAAGGCGCACACTATGTGAAAGACCCCGATGACCCATCAGCTGACTCAGTCATTCTTAAAGAGTAACTCTCTGGTTGGCGACCCCAGTGTATTCATGTGTAGAAAAATGAAACAGAAACTAGTTTAAAAAATAAAAAAAAATGCACTTCAATAACATTTCGACTCTTTTTTTTGTGATCAATTTTATACCCGCCTCAAAAAGCTCAACTTGGTTGTGACATCACAAAAGGGAGAGCAGCCAAGCTTGGTCCAGTTTACCAACAGGAAATATTGATCCTAACAGTAATTTTGACACGTATATTCATATGCATATGAAACCACACGTTTATAATTATGAGCCTGCTAGGAATGAAAGAGACGAGGATAAGGAGAAATCACATTTTTATCAGTGGAAAATGGTGCGAGGAGAACGAGTGAAGTAGGCAGGTGTCTTGGCGAGTGAACGATGTTTAATAAGGATAGCCAACTTTGTGTTTATAACACTACTATGCAGTTTATATCGGGATATAACAAAACGCGTACGGGATGTTCAGTTCTGGAGTACTGATACTTAACAAAACATAAAACGAATGTGCAAGGATCAGCTGGTGTCAGCTATGTCTCGCGTCATCCAACATATAATTAAACACTACGTTTTACGGTGCCACGTGGCTCCGAGAGGCATGGGACAGAGAGCTAAGTATTCAAACATTTGAAGAAGAAGAAGACTTACAGTGCACAGTTTTGTGTTGTCATCGAACTGAATCTCCGAAACCAATGTGAGGCCATTACCGCTGCTGGCGCCAGTAACAGAAGCTCCTGCTGAAACTGAGACATCTGCGTGCACTGAGGGAATCACACCAGCTACCAGTCTCACACAGTCTTGGCTTAGACATCCCGTCCGCAACTCCATTCTATCTCTGGGAACGCATTCGTCCCGTCTGAAAGGAGCGGGACACGCGACCAAATCTGACGCAGCAGAGAAGTCTCTTCAACTGCGGCAAACACACACTCGGGTAACACCGAGTTTGTGCAATTTGCACAAACACAATAAGTCACCTGCCAAATCGTAAAAATACGAGACAGAATTAGCCAAATGGACCAATTAACGAAATCATAGCAGCTTTGACTCATTAAAAACCTACTACTGCACAGTGCATTGCGGTAGAGGCGGTGTCCTTATGTGATGTAATATGAAACATTTTGATTTTTTTATGAACCTAGCTCGAAATGACTACTCTTCAATCTAAATGGCTGGCTTTCACGTCTCGTAAAATGGATAAAATAGTGCATTAACCGTTCAAAAACTAATTTCAAAAATACAATAAACTACAAATTTAGTGAAAGATTCAACTTTCTTGTTGCTCTTCAACATTAGCTCTCGGCTTTAAATCCAAGTGTTTAATGCAGAGCCTCCATGTGGTCTGCAAATTCCTTTTATTCAAATTCCTTTTTGAATAAATTACTCCATTACTTTTCTTCTTGTTCCATTTTGCTTCTGTATTTTAGGCATCTGATAGAGATTTATCTCGCAGTCCTTACAAGTGATTTTCATCTGAAATGCAATGTGTAAGGCCAATCTTTTTTCAATCTGTACAACCTCTCCCCCGTTGAGTTTCAATTTATTTGATGCTACAGTAATGTGGAAGAGGAAACAGGACAGAAAGAGGTGTAGAAGTCAGACGACTCTGACAATGACTAGGATTGACGTCAATGTTAGAGGACTCTGGCTGAAATGTCATATCCAAAGTGTGAAAAGATTATGTTTACCTCACACCTTTGCCCTAATTCTTGTAGTCGTAGCGTTACAGACACAGAAAGATTTCTCTACTCCGTGAGCAGATTTCAAAGATCTGAAGCCGTAAACATTGAAAATAGTTACTATTTGATTACAGCATGGAAAATCTTAACCCATATATGTATGTGTCTGTTTAAATGCATTAACATTTGTTGACAATTATTCGCATATTTGTGGAATGAGGGGGCTGTCAGCTCGTCAGGTGGCTTGTGGCATGACTGTAACATTTTCTGTTGCTGTTTTAACCACACAGCATCCTGTTTCTCTGTCATGGCCCGTGCGGTTTTAATAATGAAAACTTCTGTCATTTCCATTGAACCGGCATGTTGTAGACTCTAAAATCTTGTCTGTCTCTCTCAGTTTACTGGAAGCGCTTTCATTTGTAAACACTGGGGATGGAAAGAGGCCCGGGCCGCTGCTGACAAAGTCGTCAAACTAACACGTGCGTGCTTTTGGCCAGCAAGGAGAACCCAGTGAGGAAATGACTTGTTAATGTCACGTTCAGCGCTTTTATTTTTGTCATTTTTTGGGGAGTTGACCTGAGTGTAAGAAACAGTGGTGACAGAAATGATTAAAAAATATATATATATATATATATCACATCTGTATTTCTTATGATCTCTAAATGTCAGATATGTTGAAGAGATTAAAACACTGCAAGGGTTAAAAAAAAAAAAAAAACTAAAAAAACACTGCACATTCTTACTCCATTTCACGCACAGCCAATATTAAAAAATATATATATAAACTTCTATTTATTAAAATAAGGAGGTGTACTGAGAAAAGTTGGAGCTTTGTTCAGATATAGTATGTATGTTGGGAGGAGGGGGAGCGGGGGTGAACGAAGTAAACATAGCCTCTATCTCGTTACATTCAGGAAGTGGAACTTGCTCAGCCATCCTCTCCTCCTTTCAGAATGAGTGTGTGCTGTTCATTATCTTAGTGATGTGTGATTCCCCTCAGGCTGCTGTCAGACCCAGGACTGGTTTGTGGTACTCGCGACCATCTCGCTCTACCGTGCGCATCCAAATCAACCGCTGAAACCTCGGGGGCTTTTTCAGGCCGGTTCTCTTGGCTGCACGCTGCTTCTGGCCTTCCAAGCCAGTGACCTCAGCGGCTACGCTGCACCCTCCCTGGTCTTTTGCGCAGCGTTAGAGCAGATTGTGGTGCTGATTGGGAGCACATGGCACTGAAACAGACGTGTGTTTGTGAATAAGAGTGCAGGCGTCCACATGACTTTAGCCAATTTGGGAGAGCGCACTATAACAGTGGCATGTGGTAGTGAAGTGACAAAGGAGATAGAAGCGTGAAGGAATGCAACTGAGTGGCCTTCAAACGTGTTGAGCGCAACAGCCTCTGAGGAGCCGGCTGACTTCATGTCTTTGTCCTTTGTGCATTTGCAAGTTAAGTGAATGCATGTAACATCAAATTTACATATATTCTGTGAATAAGTACTTTTAACTTTCAATATTTTTTACATTTCTATTGCTCTCTCTACTAATATTGGGGGAGGACATTCCACCACATATAAGTATAGAAAAATTATTTTATTTTATATCTATATATGTGTGTGTGTGTGTGTGTGTGTGTGTGTGTGTGTGTGTGTGTGTGTGTGTGTGTGTGTGTGTGTGTGTGTGTGTGTGTGTTACTTTCTTACTTTCTTTGAAGTTACAAACCTTAAGATTGTTTATTTGACAACAAATAAATATTTTATTGCAATTAATGTTAACAAAAAAAAACTTTGACCAAATATAAGTATAGAAATAGGGTATTATTTTAGTTTTTAGATATTCTTATAATTTATAATACCTTCTTTTAAGTTACAATCCTTTAGATTTCAGTCTTGGTTGATTCTGAAAGAAAGAAATATTACATTGCTAGTATTGTGGGTAGAAATCCTAGCATATTTATGGATAGGAAAAAGGCTTTCCTTCAATTTTATTTAATTTTAAAAAAAAATACATAACGATTCCACCAATAATCAGGCCTCCTTGATTGAACCCATTATAACTGGTATCAGTCACACATCAGTCAGCAACATCAACGACTCAGCCTTCAGTCAGAAATATGTGGAACAATGGTTTACAATAGCCCAAACATGCATGCAACCAACTGCCTTTGAAGCACCAGTGTGCTAACATGCTTGTGCATTTCTTACATTCCCTGTCAGTGAAAAAGCTTCTTCAATTTTGATACTTCAGCGATATGAAAGAACTGATACAAGTCTTGTGTAAAACTTGCATGTAGCGGCTGCTGACACAGCACAAGAGTCAAAGAGCTCATTAATGACACTCTACTGTAACTTCTTATTAGTAAACATCACTGCTCCAGCCAGTATTTTAGAAAGAATTCTTCTGACCCACCATCCCACTCTTCAAATAATGCCGTTACACTTAGACCTGCCGCAACTCCAACAGATGAAGAAAAAAAGAAAAAAAAACTCAGCGGCTCACTTCCTGCTGTGAACACCTGATTTAAGTGCTCGGTGAAACAACCTATTCCATGTCTTATCTTTGAGTAATGTGTACATCGCAGCGCTGCATGTGAGGCGATGCGTGTAGAACCAAAAGAGGATGTTTTCCTCGTGTTAGTTTGGCCAGGTTTATGGTGCGTGTGACAGAAACAACCAACACATGAACTCCTGTTCTGAGTGATTTGGGGAATACGTACACATCCCATGTGATTCTAATTGTGGAAAGTCCCATCGTGATTAGTTTGATTCTGCTTTCAGAGGAAGCTTCAAATCACTGCACACGGCAAAGAGGCAAAACGTGGTCTGAGATGACAACCACAAATTGAATTTGATTTCATTTAATTTGTGTTATTATGTGTGTATTCAACACCACCATAAAATAACATTGCACTGTATTTTCATTTCATAGCACCTGACACTTTTTATTCATCCCGAGCTGTAATTATTTATTTGTATTTTATTGTATTTGTTTTTGTGTATATAGTCTGTGTGTGTGCGTGTGTGTGTGTGTGTGTGTGTGTGTGTGTGTGTGTGTGTGTGTGTGTGTGTGTGTGTGTGTATTTATTTATTCATTGCTCTTGTTTTTTTGTTTTTTTTTCTAAAATAATTATTTTCATCCATCTTATTTTTATGTATACGTATTTGTACATTTGTTCTTATTGTGTGCACCTTCTTTGTGTTTCTATGTTGCCGTGACGACTAAATCTCCCCACTGTGGGATTAATAAATTATAAGTCTTTAAACCATTTGAAAATCCATGTCATTATGTGTTGATGTGCTCTAACCATCCAGATTTCTGTTTGCCAGGATCACAACCTGGACTGGTTTCCACGGATGCGGGCCATGTCGTTGGTCAGCAGCGACGCAGACGGGGAGCAGAATGAGATCAGAAACCTGCAGGAGAAACTGGAATCCACCATGAAACTGGTGTCCAACCTCTCGGGCCAGCTGACCGAGCTCAAAGAACAGGTTGGTTTTGACAAACACCAAAATGATGACAAAGAATTGGCCTCTGACGTCTGTCACTTTCAACGTGTGGAAACTGTGAAGCGTGAGCGATGTTTTAGTAATGTTGTGGACCGCTGACTGTGCTCGAGGTTTGTTTGTTTGCCGCTCATTGCCCTTTAGATGCAACACTTACTAAATGCAAAAGGTGATGAGTCATAGTTCACAACACAGCTCACGAAGCTCTCAACCTGATTTTATTTTCGTCAATAAGCAGCAACCTACCGTCAGCTTTTGTGGATTTCGATATTAAAACATTTGAGTTTTATTATCTAATTTATTCATTGGATCAAATCTTTCTTAATATTTAAAGTCCAAGTAAACCCGAAATGCAATTTCCTCCATAAACAAATAAACACTCTCGTGCTTCTTAGTTATGTAACGATACATTCTGTTGATATTGCGTGTGAAGGCAAATGAGGATGAATTGCACAGTTGATGCAATCTACTGTTTCTAGTAAACAGAATTGTAAAAATATCTTTACCCTTGAAATGAGAACTTTGTGAGGAAGTGAATGTTTCCGAGGCATTTTGACCCAGACAGTGAGGGAAATGGTTGTTGTTCTGCTGAAGGCGTTGAAGGGCACTGTAACATCAGTCACATTTCACTCCAGATTCAACATGTGTGCGCGTCCTGTTTGCATTTTGGATCGGATTCTACGAAGAAACCGTTGGAAAACGTACAGTTGTGTCACTTGATGAATTGAAATGCATCATGCTGGGATGAAATGGGCATTTATTCACAGAAAAGCACAAAGGGGGAAATTATATTCTATATAGTGTGTCTTTCTAAAGAAAATTGGCTTAGTGAGAAAATTATAGTGCAGAAAAGGACGGCATTCTACTGCTAACGGAGTTTCATCAGCCCACTTGATGAGTTTGAATATTTTTCGCTCACACGTCTCTTTGCGCCGAATTATTTCTGCTGGAACACTCATTACACAACCACTCTGTCCTCTCTCTTTGAATATTGTTGTGTTTCAGTGCCGAGGTACAAATCAATACCTTTTGTTAATTAAAGTTAAATCTTAGCAGAAAACCCACTTTCGTCTCTGCTGTTGTAAAGGTTAACACATTGACTCATATTTGCTTGATCTCTTCAAATTTCTATTGACTTAGTTTCACTATTAGTTTGTATTTGACTGCTGTCGTCAGAAGACGCAGCAAAGTGGATGAAGACGCCCGGCAAAAGTATGCGTTTCAGCTGAGCGGTGGGGAGAGTTTGTGCTGCATTTATTAGCTCCCGTAAGGCTCCGACCGAAGATCAGAGAAGCTGCCATCATATTCAGCAGAGGAGGATTTGTACGCCGGCAGGTGGGATAGTTTTTAGTCATCTGTTCTCTCTGTTGTCTGCAGATGACGGAGCAGAGGAAGCAGAAGCAGCGCATTGGCCTGTTGGGACACCCTCAGCACATGAACGTCAACCCTCAGCAGCCTGCGTAAGGTGAAGTTGGCACGGCCCCGCGAAGCAGCTCGGCGTCGGCTGTGTGTCTGGTACGGAGCACGCAGGTCGCCCATAATGTATACTGCACTGAGTGTGAGTGTAACTTATAACGGTAGGGAAACACTGTAACATAGGTAGTCATAAGGCGATGTGTAGCTCTACTCCACGCACGTGTTACTCCACACGGTGACACTCACCCACCTCGTTCTGTTCAAGTCCTGTCGGAATCGGTGCCAAATGTTTTCTACGTCGCAAATAAATTGGATTTCTAAACACATGGCCTTCACTGGTTGGACTTGAAACAATAAAGCTGACTGGACGGGAGGAATTAGTCCCATTTGTTGCTCTTCTTTTTTTCTTTTTTTTTTTTTTTTTTTTTCATTTTAATGTTTCCTATTTAAATCCCTGGCATAATGAGCAGTATTAAATGTCTTATTTTTGTATGTTGTGCAATATATTAACTTAAATATGCAACCTCATCGGTGTGTGGATTTAAGTTCCATTAATTATGTCTTATTTAACAGCGTGGGCTAATGTTCTTGTTTGTACTTTATTGTCACTGGATAAAATAGGCACTTGTTGGTTGTCTGTTCACAAAAATAGAGATAATATTTAATAAGCTGGCCTTCTCAATTTTATTTCTTGAAAATGTGCATACTTTTTGAGTGACAAGTGCACTCAGTAGAGATAGTATATTGTGTGAGAGCAATATATACAGATAGTTTCCTTTCACCTGTGTAAATTCAACTGTCATATCTCAGTGCTCACTTATTTTATGATAAATCTGCTTTCTTATTTAACTGGTTTGTAAAGGACATTTAGAACGGTGTTTAAAATCTCCTCCGCGACACTCATGCTATTACACTTTGCTGAGGTGATGTGTTATTTTTGCAGTGATAAACATCACTGGCAGAATTTCTCCCATTTAGCAGCAAAGAGGTTCCATTTGTGCCTGTTTTTTGTTTGTTTGTTTGTTTTTTTGTCTAATACAAGTTTGCTGCTTGTGCGGAGTCACTAACTTTTAACATACTAGTTGGTTTTCATGCTACTTTTAGACTTACCTCTTTTTTTTTTTTTTTGATGATGATGATGATGATGATGACGACGACTGTGTACATAAAGTTTGTTGCTTACCTTCGCTTTTGTATAGAAAAAAACCCCGTTACCTATGAATGTTAGGATAAAATACAAATCTAAGCACTGTCAATTTGTAAATTAAAGTAGAATTATTTATTAAAATGGATGCAATTATCCTTTACTTCATGCAGTGTGTTTATTATTGGTGTGATATTATAGGTTCACTGTAAGAAATGAATGCGCTATTTAACACTGTTTGCTTCAGAGAGAATTTATAAACCTTTCTATAGTATCACACTCATTGATCAGTCGGTGCATCTAAAATGACTCATTTCTGTTAATAATGATGTACCATTTTCAATTCAGTACTAAATTACTCAACTACAGTAATAAACAACATTTCAATACGACTGAAGTAATATATATGATACTGTATTTTGAAATCGAGGGGACACAGCTGGAGTACGCATAAACTATAAGTGACAATTCAGTCAAAGGCTACTCAATGCGCAATATGTTCTGCGTGGGTTAAGACAGGAATTTCAGTCAGGGTTTCCACATTTGAAAAAATCAAACTGAGCCACATCCTGATTAATCTTTGGACTTTTGGAGAAAACATCTGTGATGCCTAGAAACCAGCCTTTGTTGTCAGAAACCAGCAAATGTCTGCAATAGGAGTGGAATGTGTAATTGGATGGAATTAAAATTGCTTACATCCCCATCAATCTGGGACTTTTCTGACAGCTTCTCAGCAAGACGAGAAGCCTTTCAAGTCGTCTCCTACAGTGTAGAAATAACAGTTCAGATGACTGTCCGAGTTCAGACACATACTCATTGATAAGAATCAGATTATTATTATTTCAATTGGAAGCCTACCTGAACATGTCTAAATGAAACGTCAGCGGTTGTCAGTCATGCAAAGTGTCAGGTTTTTAAAAAAAACAAAAAAAACCATGATCACCAATTTCGACCAAATGTGTTTTTTCTCCACATTCTTACACATCGGCACAATGTGAAATTCTCATCCTGGATATTTAGACAAATAAAATCTGCTTTCTGAAAAAAAGGCCAATTGCCGTTATGTAGGCTACATCACAACGTTCTTACAGCTTTAATCTGGGATGTAGAGGTGAAACCAAGCTTCAAATAACGGACCATGAACTGTCCTTCAGCAGACTTAATGTGCAAACCAGCTCTTATTTAATTGTATTAGGACATAGAGAATTTAAGTAGATCTAACAATGCCCACAGCCTTGATGAGTACGCTATACTGTAAGCCATAATGGAGAGAAACTAAACACACACTTTGAAGGTACATCACATCATCACATTTATTAGTAGCCTCAGCTATTTTTAAAATAATATAATGGCACCAACGAACAGGAGATAAAATAATTCGCCGATCTTTCTTTAATTTCCACAGTACAAAGACAAAAACAAGTGTTGGAGCAAGTGTTGACAGAGATCCCCTCCCGCTCCCTCCGTCCTGCTCGTTTCTATATATAGGCTGCCTGCTTCGGGACGTCGGCGGTTGGAACCGAGCGACCAGTCGGGCACTCTCGGGAGTCTGCCCCGCCTTGACGTCACCGGCAGGGATCCGCTCCTCGGCACTCTCTCCCGGCCATGAGGAGCTCAACGTGACAGCCCTCTGGGTACAGGCAGGTTTAATAAGTATCTGCACAGCTGATATAAAAAAAAAAAAAAACACAACAAAACGCTCCGCTCCAGCGACTGTCGTCCTGCCGCATGTGCACGTGCCACACGGTTAAACGGGCACAGTATGAAATTGCACGGTGTCCACACTGAGCGCGTGACACTTTGTCGGCTCCTGTATCGAGAAAGTAGAAAGGACTGTCCCCGATGGCTGCGTTGAAACACAGATTAGATATCACAGGGAAGACTCGTGATTTGACTCAGTATATCATGTTACCATTGTTTGTTATTGTTTGATTTTTTTTTTCTCTTCTGTGTTAATTAACTTTAAAAAAAAAAAATCTATTTATATTAAATAATTACTTAAAATTGGGAAAATACATGTAATTTTTTTTTTTTTTTTTTTTTTTTTTTACAAACAAATGATTGTCTGCTACATTGGCTAACACGTTCCCACAATGCTATGGATATCACTACCAGATAAATCTTTTTTTATTTTACTGTAGGCTATACAGAGTTTTTAAAATGTGTCTGGTGAGACATTCTGCGCCGGCTGGATGAATGCGCGTGGACCTGGAGTATAGGCAGGCCCCAAACATCAGAGACATTCGCTGCCTTTAAATATGGTCACATTTATCATGTTCACAAGACGAGACAATATGAGTGTCCCCTTCTTGTATTCACAATTTCGAGTTCCTGAGTTGAGATGTATTTACTTGGGCCCTACATTTTCACAAATTGCAGAGGCCATTTGTTATAAGGTAAAGTAGCCCAGGCTATATCATATAGGCAATTAGCTACATTAAATAAAATAGCCTGTTTTAATTTTGTAGAGCTTATAGAGTCATATAGAGTTTTTCTGCGTAATTTAATAATAGCACTGGGAAATGTTTATGTTCCCAGCAGCCTCATCTTTTCCCTTTGTCATTAGGCCTTTGCATTTCCTTCATTACGTTACCCTCCTGATTGCTTGCTAAATTGTTAACCTCTGTGGCTTCCCATCCAAGTTGCCATTGCCCAGCAACAGTGTTCTCCTGATGTCTACTTCAAAGCTGAGTGGTTAAGACTTGACTGTATATAAAAGTGAACATAGCGTCCGGGTCTATAAAATTAAACCAATGCGGAAGTGCCTTAAACTGGTTACCACTGAGAACCACCGGTGCTGGCTCCAATAGACTTTCATTCAACTTCCTCATGAAATGCAAAGTCAATTTTTTTTTTTTTTTTTTTTTGCAACGTTTTTTTTTTCCACAAGTCATGATAATTTCACTCCTACTGATCAGTGTTCTGGTGGTACTGAAAATAATTCCATAATTAATCAGATGTTTCTAACTTGAATGTGGATTTTTTTTTTTTTTTTTTTTTAAAAGCATTTAATTATGTGGTCTCTGGAACTTCCAAATGTTATTGGACTGAAGTAATACAATTCTGATAGTGAAAGCAGGGTTGTGACGCTTAGTGAAATGTACCCACTTTTGCATAGCTGCAACAGTAAGAAGCAGGTGACAACAGGTTTTTGGGGGGACAAAAGTGCTGCACTGCAGGTTTATGTTTCCTCTCCCTTTTATTGTTGTTGCCGTATTCAAGAATACTGACACCAATTTTATAAAATATAATTCTACAGAGACAAGTAGCAGTGCAGGTTTTACATCATTGTGCCCTTGTCAATTTTTGTGCAATAACCGCATGGTTTTTAAGAGCAATTTATGCCTTCAGCTAAGGGCTAACAGCCTGTCCAAAACAACAACAACAACAACAACAAAAAGATTCTTTTTTTTTTCTTTTTTTTTGTCAGAGAAACTTTACGTTATCATTGTTACAATGTGTATTATAGAGGCTGCCATATTAACATTTACATACAACATTTCAACTCTTTCTTGCTGGGAACTGTTGCTCTACTTTCTGTCTTTGTAAACACGGTCGGAGCGTGGTGGTACACGGGACTCGGCCCCAGTGGAGGAGTACTACAGAAATGGGTTGTACTCCAAGCAGCAGCAGCAGCAGCAGGGCGGGCGGCAAGGAGGGAGGGAGGGTGGGTGGGTGACGAGTTGAAAGCACCGTCCAACACGTGAGGCTCATGTGACGGAGTCTGTGTCTGTGGCTGAGAGACGTGCTTGCAGTCACAGGGTTTATTTAACACGTAGTCACACACCCGCCCAGCTCTCACACATTGCACCGGGCGTGGAGCCTCTGTGGGCAAACTACCGAGTCCGGACCTCAGGGTGACAGCACGCCAGCCGCGCTCCACTGCAGCTCCCGACGGGAACGCACGCACAGGATAACAGGAGATACTTCTTTTTTTTTTGCGCATTTATTCTCTCTTTCTTTTATGTTGAAGGACCTTTTTTTTATTCTCGATTTGAAAAGCGACTGCAAAGACATATTTCAAGGCTTCTGAAGTCCATTTTTTTCGGGTTTTTACAGTCAAGCAACATGGAGAGGATTACGAGTGCGCAACCACCTCCCTGTGTGCCAAAACACCAATCACTGGAAATAGCTGACATGCAAGGGTAAATGGAAAATTCTAATTTTATTTTAAACTATTCTGCTTCTTTTTTTTTTTTTTTTTTTTTTTTTTTTTTTTTCCCTGTTCACCAAACCAACTAATTCTATCTTGTCTCCAAAGGATGGATTTCCCCATTTATGTGTACAAATCCAGGAGGGGCATGAAGCGCGGGGATGAGAGCAAGGTAAATTCAATTTGATTTTATTTGTTCTTTTGAAAAACACTAACAATCCTGCATGTATCAGTTTGAAGCTAGCAGTCTGAATTTCACTGACAATATTTCAACCCTCTCCGTGCAGGAGACATACAAGTTACCGCACCGACTGATCGAAAAGAAAAGACGGGACAGAATCAACGAATGCATTGCCCAGCTGAAGGATTTGTTGCCAGAACATCTTAAGCTGACAGTGAGTAGCCTATTACTGTCTACGTATGGCATGTCTGCCAACAGCCGGGGAGCGGGAGATGCAACATGCTTTTCTGCTGTGCAGTTTGTTTGCTTCAGACTTTGAATTTAGTTTTGAAGTCTTCAAAAACAGTTTTAAATTATTAGAGTAAAGCTTTTTTTTTTCTTTTTAAAAAAAAAAAAAAAAAAAGGCTTTTCTTTCTTTTTACAATTTTACTGCTATAATACTGTTTAATTGTTTTAATTATTTAAAGTAAAAGTAATTTTTAAATCTTTTTTTTTTTTTTTTTCGGATTTCAGTTTGTTAAAAGTTTTGTGCGTGTGTATGTGGATTGCATGACTTCCTGGATGTTCTACGATTGTCCTCTGTTCAGCTGCAGAATGTGTTACATAAGAAAGATCAACATGCTTATCGAAGGTCTTCCTGTTTTAGACGCTGGGTCATTTGGAAAAAGCTGTGGTGCTGGAACTCACTCTGAAGCATGTGAAAGCCCTGAGCACCATCCTGGAGCAGCAGCAGCAAAAAATCATGGCTCTACAGAAGGACCTGCAGATCAGTAAGTTTGATTTTTAATGGGTTGTGATGCAGAGTAGACGTGAAAGGCCAACAGCTGCCAGGTCTGCGGGAAAGATGATTTTAATGTCGTGTTTCTAATTGCCCAGGTGATCATGGAGATGACAGCGCAGAGAGCAGTGAGGAGATGTTCCGCTCCGGCTTTCACCTGTGCGCAAAAGAGGTCCTCCACTATCTGGCCAGTCAAGACACCAGCAGGGACCTGACTCCTTCCCACGTCATCGGTCACATCCAAAAGGTGGCAGCAGAAGTCCTGCAGCATCAAAGCAGCCTGCAGCCAGACGAGCCCACCCTCCAAGCTTCAGAAAAAGTGAAGAGGCCCGCGGGTCAGCCCCCGAGGGCCTCTGAGGGCCCTGCCAAAAACTGTGTGCCAGTCATTCAAAGGACTTACCCACACGGGATGGGGGAGCAGAGCGGCAGTGACACAGACACTGACAGCGGCTACGGGGGAGAACACGACAAGCGCGACCCCAAAGCGCAGTGGTCAGAAAGCCACGCCAGGGAGGGAGAGCTGAAGCACGCGGCGTCTGAGCGGACGGGCGGTGCCATCAAGCAGGAGAGCGACGAGCCTCGGGCCAAGAAGTTAAGATCGGACTCCTCGGAGGATGAGGTTGTCTCCGGTCACGGTGCAGGAGTTCCTGGCAGTTACATGAGCTTCTCCCCTAACCAGCCCCCGTTTTGCCTCCCCTTCTACCTCATCCCCCCCGCAGCTGCAGCAGCAGCAGCGTACCTGCCCATGCTCGAGAAATGCTGGTACACCGGGGGGATGCCGGTTATGTACCCGGGCATGAGCGGCAGCGCGGGAAGCCTAGCCCTGGACACGCTGCCCTCGTCTCTGGTGATGTCCCCGAGGGCAGGGTCTCCAGTACCCCACCAGACCTCCATGGACTCCCACGCTCTTCACAAAGCTTTAAAGCAGGTCTCTCCTTTGAACTTGGAAACCAAAGACTAAAAGCAGATGTGTTTGTGTCAGTATGTCTCTGAATGTTGAATGTGGTTAAATAAATACAGGTTGAACAAACACAAACGCACTGGCATCCCTTCAAACCACAGCCGTAGTTTGGCCCATCAGCACAGAACCCCAAATGGTCACCGCCGTCTATCGTCAGCTCCTTAAACAGGACTACTATGGGCAGCGTGGAGTGCCCATGTGAAGGCTCATATTACACCTGTCGCATGGCTCAGAAACACTGTGAAGATGGTCAGTAGACGAAGAGTGCACAAGAGATTGCAAAATTATTATTATTTTTTATTTTATTAGCTTCATTTGTCGTCTCCGCACTCCGCGTTGAATGTCATAGATAAAGCCAGAATGTAAGGCACAGACGAGCCCCCCCACCCACCCACCCACCCACCTGCCACCAAAATAATTTGGATCTACCTTTTTGCACACACGCACACACGCACACACACACACACACACTAGTCTGTAATGAATGTACAGATTAAACAAAAGCCCCTTGTTCATGCTGCTTGGATTATTATTACCTGCTGTAGATCTGTGAATGGAGGATCTACCTTCGGTGTTTGTCGCTCGTGTAACTGCAACAAACCCTTGTTTAGATTAGAATGTTACCAAAAAAAATACAAAATATTGTCTGGTTCATGTTGACCAGAGACGTCATAAAAGATATTGCTCCTGTCACTCTTGGATTTTGTGGGAGCTAAATGAACACAAGACTTCACGATGTTCAAAGAATTCAGGGCGTTGTCGCTGTACGAGGTCCGCCACTCATGTCTGTTAAAGAGTGATGTGGCCATTCATGCTTTTACGATTTCATTTGTGACTCATGACTATTTGTGCATTTAGATGAAGCTCCTGTGAAGTAATGTCGTGTAATTATTTTTTTGCTCATACTACTCGTACATTTCTATTTTTGATACGTGACCCGCTGAGTGTATTTGTAGAGCTACCACAGGAAGGTTGAGGTAGCGCTTTGCTGTATGCCGAGAGAAATGTGTGCAGCAAAAAGCATCAACCAGACTTGCATCTTGCCCACAGATTCCCAATCAGGCGTACGGCCTGATCTCAGCTCATGCTGTTGCCTTTACTCGTTTAACGGAGACACAACAACGGCACGTGTTTAAACGTATTTGCTTTAAATGTTGTGTCTGTGGCAAAGAGAGTGAATGTAAAATTCAAACAAAAAAAAATAATAGTTTTGTATAGAAAGAGGTACTTGGGATTTTTATTTTGAAATGTAACACAAGCTTGTACATATTTTGTATATAAAGTATTATTGATATATATTAAAGTATTAATAAAGCTTCTTTTTTTTTTCCCCCTGCGGATTTTGTGTTTGACTGCCTATTGGCTTAAACGTGTTGTAGCCAGCCAACCTGACAGCTCCTTATAACAACACATGCTTACATAACACTTACATAACCCATAAAGCAACACAGCCTCTGTAAATCAATAGCATGTCTTAGATTACAGGCTATAAACATTTCACATTCAAAAGGACTTTTAAGGAATCAATTTCATTTATATATCAAAAATCAATATAATTTCTTGAACTGTTACTTTTAGTTAATCAAAATCGGGAGAATAGTGGACAGCCACATCTCCCTTGCTTTACAATCATGAATAGTGTGAACTGCTAGTACTACAACACACACTATTAGTTTAAAAAGTGAATATAATCTCATGTAAAAAGTATCACCAGATAAATAAAGTATGTAAATAAAGAAGTTTATGATTACCTATATGTTTACTTTTGTGGTTTTATTATAAAGTGGTCTGATCATTTTCTAATGAGATAAATGGTGTCTGGCAACTTCAGAGCAGCACAGTGGAAATGGTGTTTCAAGTCGTGGGGGGAGAGACTTTTAAGGCTTTGATTTACTTTCATATTTAATGATATGAAATACACGGTGCTTGTTTGGGTACTGTTTCCTGGGTGGTAATACTAAAAATCAAGAAAAAAAAAAAAAGGCCTGTATCATGAGCTGCTTACCACCCACAATGTCTCCATTAGCGGTGACAGTTTTCTTTACTTGTAATTACAATAGTATTTGTATTTGGTTTGCAGATCGCTGTGATAAACCCAGCCATTCTTAGGCTGACTCTCCACAAGCCTGCTGATAGTCTACGACTCAAAACTGCAACACTGGCGCCACTTTGTGGATATAAGGCCTCACACCAAGCTGGCTTCCTTTTTCACAAGAGGCGCACAGTATAAATCTTCATTAGGCCACTAATGCTGTAATTCACAGCCATTCTGGTAGTTGCTGTGTACATTCCCCCCCAGTCCCAACAACAAGGACAGAAATGAAGCACTCAGAGAACTGTATCATGCCATCAGTGAACAACAGACAGCTCACCCAGACGGACTTCTCATTCTCGCCGGGGATTTCAACCACGCAGGCCTTGAGACTGTGCTTCCAAAAAAAATATATCGGCACGTTGATTTTCCAACAAGGGGACATAATACACTGGACATGGTCTACACAACCCTTAAGGGATCGTACAGGGCTCCATCCCTCCCGCACCTCGGCCTCTGTGACCACATCACTGTTATGCTGAAACCAGCAAAACAGACCAAGGGTTAAAGTCACCAGACCAGCTCTGAAACAGGTACAGGTGTGGCCACAAAATGGTACCGCTGCACTTCGAGACTGCTTTGACACCATAGACTGGGACATGTTTAAGCAGGCGGCCACTTACGACAACCACACAAACATCCGGAAATACACAGAGACTGTTACTGCCGACATCAGCGAGTGCATTGATGATGTGACCCACATGAAAGCCATCACCGCCCGGGCTAAACCAGGATCCATGGCTGACGGGGGAGGTCCGAAGGCTGCCGAGGGTCCGGAACGCCGCTTTCAGAGCCGGGGGCGCAGCCGGTCTGAGAACAGCAAGGGCCAACCTGTCTCGTGGAGTCAGGAAAGCCAAACATCAGTACACAAAAAAGATTACCTTACATTTCAGAGACAGCAGAGACGCACGGAGCCTGTGGCAGGGCATCAAGACCATCAAAGACTTCAAACCCTCACCACAGACCTGTGACGTCTCTCTGCTCAGCAACCTCAACAACTTCTTTGCACGTTTTGATGCGCAAAATAACATGCCTGCCATCCTGCTTTAATGACTACCACCCTCTTGCACTAACTTCCACCATCATGAAGTGCTTAGAAAGGCTTGTTATGCGGCAAATAAAATCAACCCCTCCTCCCTCTCTGGACCCAAATTAATTTGCATATCGAGCCAACTGGTCCACCGAGGATGCCGTCTCCTCAGCCCTCACCCATCTGGACACTAGTGGCTCCTACGTGACAATGTTGTTCATAGACCTTAGTTCAGCAATTAACACCATCATCCCTCAGGAGTTAATATGGAAACTGGACCGGCTGGGCCCGAGCTCTTCTCTCTGTAATTGATTGCTGGACATTCTCACTGAGAGACCACGAGCAGTACGGGTTGACAACAATACATCAGGAACCATCACACTGAGCACGGGGGCTCCCCAGGGGTGTGTGCTCAGCCCCCTGCTCTTCACCCTGCTAACTCATGACTGTGCGCCACCCTGTGCAGAACCCTCAAGCAACACCCTCCTCTGACCATCAACGGTTCTGCTGCGGAGCAGGCGAGCGCCACCAAATTTCTGGGTGTGAACATCAACGAGGATCCGTCCCGGACAGACAACACCGCATCACTGGCCAAGAAAGCCCAGCAGCGCCTCTACTTCCTCCGCAAATTAAAGAGAGCAGGGGCCCCAGCAGCCATCATGCGCTCCTTCTACCGAGGCACCGTGGAGAGCATCCTGACCAGCTGCATCACTGCGTGGTCTGGGAGCTGCACCGCCTCCAACCCGAAGACCCTGCAGCGCATAGTGAAGGCAGCTGGTAGGACCATTGGTTCCGCACTCCCCTCTCTCCTGGACATCTACAACACCCGCCTTACCCGCAAAGCAGTCAGCACGGTGGGAGACTCAACCCGTCCCTCACACAGCCTCTTCAGACTCCTGCCTTCTGGGAGGAGGTACCGCAGCCTCCGTTACATATTTATACTTTTCTTGTTTTATCTTTTTTATTTTGCCGACAGTGGGACTGTGATAAACAATATTTCCGATCTCTCTGTATGTCTTGTACATATAGTGAATTGACAATAAAGTTGACTTTGACTTATAATGCTGCATTAAGGAACTGAGCGTTTAGTATAACAGTCTGTATGTTAGCCGTCATCAATGCAATGCTTTCTCACTGCTGTTTTGATCATCGTTGTGTGTATTAGATACAATACAATTTAAAGACAGCATAAGCCTTTAAAGCTGCACTAATCAATTATTTTATATTAACAACAATTGTTGAAAATCCTTTAATTGATCCTTTGATCCTCTTTCCTGCCAGTGCAGGAAGGAGGATTTTCAACAATCCCGCCGTTCAACAATTAGAACGGCGGGACGTTGCCTCCACCTATTGGCCACACCTGAACTGATAAGAGGCCTTGATCAGGCTCTGTTCAGTCCCTCCTTCTGTTTAACGCAGCATGCTGATCTCCATTGTTCTCCACTTGACTGTGCACCCAATGCATTATTTGAGTAAGTTATGGATATTGGTCAAAGTTATTGTTACTTATTTTTTTTCTAAGTTAATGTATTGGGCTTTGAATTTGAGTACCTTTTTTTTTATTTTTTTTTATTGATTATTGTTTCACCTGCTTTTTTAGTCATACATTAATCTACAGTATCTGCAGCAGTCAACAATTGTGTGAAAGTGGAAATGAAAGGACAATAAACTGTTAAACAGCTCTAATCTCTGGTCTTTATGATTTACCTGCGTGCCAATGCAGAAACTCTTCAACTAACCCCGCCTTTTTATGAGGATGGATCAGATTACTTCATGGAATGTGAAAGGGTTTACAGGTAGTAACAAACCCCACAGAAAATGTTCACCCAACTCCATTGTTCCTCTGAGCAGTAAAGAATAGTTCAGCGTTCACTTTTTTTGATTTTAGTATCCGTGACTTTGTTTTGGTTCAGTCTTACTCCTCACTTTAATGTGTTTTTTTTTTCAAGCAGCACCAGGCAGCTTTTTACAGAGAAATCTCTCCGCACAATACCTGCCCAGCTCTAAACAGATAGTTATTGCAACTAGTTGGTTTAGCAGTTACTTCACATAGTAGGATATTTTTCTTAAGAGATGGTGTAATCAGAGAAGAGCTAAAAGGAGAGTGAATATTGAATGTGTGGCAATTCCATAAAAACAGTTCTTGGACAGATATTACAGAGTCATGTAAAGACAGAGTAGGCTATATAAGCATGCAGAGCAATAACTTATTAATATAAGTAAAAAAAACATCTTGCAGAGCACCCTTATACTACATTGTTAGTTACTATGCAACAAAGAAGCACGTAGGCAGGTGAACATCAAACTAACAGAACAGTAGATTAACCGTTTCTTTAAATGAGCTTTATCTCTAATATTTGCTGGGATACAGTTCATTATTGTACAGCTTTAACATGTACATCATTTACTGTGACAAGCGCACACATCCGGATGTTGCCATCGGGGGATACCGATGGATATGTAATGTTAAAAGCCATGGGCCCCAGAATGGACAAATGATTGACATACTGGGACCAATGTAGCTCCTATCAGCTAGCTGCATCAGAACGTGACAACAACATGACCATGTTGTTGTCACAGTTTGCTTTTTTCTGCCCCCAAGTAGCCAAATGTGTTTTTTCAAGGCCACAAAGGGAACTAACACGAAGGATGTTTGCTTTGTCATCTTCATGCAATGGAATTCATCATTGAGCTAAAGGCAGGATGTGGTTTCTCTGAAGCTTTCCTGCCTGAAGGGGCAACCTTAATGGCTATTATAGAAAACAGTGACCCCAGTGTACAAGAGGCGAAGACAAATATTGTCATGAGATTAAAAAAAAAAAAAAAAATAGGCTTCCAAGATGGCCTAAACCGTAAAAATGTGTTACCATAAAAAAAAAAAAAAATGACCTTGCCATGAATAAACTGGCTGATAAATACTTTGGAGTCTGGTGTCTAGTGTTACCAAACGATATAACAGTTTTGACAACTGTGGAACTTATACGCATGGACATGGGTTCCATGGTGATTGCCGCTGAGAACAGTGTGTGGACTGTGAATGAGGCACATAGGAGCACTGTCATGGCCGAAGGGCTGATCTCTAATAAGGCTCAAATTACTGAGTGAACATTCATCAAAGAAAAGAATGACCTTCAACACAAATAAAGAAGACACACAGAGGACTTGCAAAGGACACGCTTTCAGACGAACCTGATGCAGAAGCTCCTACAAATTTGTGTATTTTTTCTATTTTTTTTAATGTAAGTATAAAAGACAGTGTTAAAAGCAAATTCCTTGCACCGCAATCGAAAATCAAGTTTGTAAGTCAAAATATATGAATCGAGAATAAAATGTAAAGGCAAGAAATATCTTCGTACCTTGTACCACTTTCCACCAGCAAGAGCAGTAATTACATTTCCGGTCTCCTATTTTTTTTCAAAATGAAAGGGTCTTTCTACAAATTACTTAGAATGGTCCAACTAAGAAAAACGTCAGAAAAAATAATAAATAATCCTTGCAGTTCTTCAGGGCTGGTGAATGAGATATTCTATTATAATTATTGTGATTCTGATTCTTCTTCTTTGTAGCCTATTAGTAGTAGTAGTAGGCTCGTAGGAGTAGTTGTAATAAGCAGGATGTTCAATGGTGGGATTTGTTTTAACATTCAGATTTTACATAGCTAACATATAGTGTATTGTTACAGAATAAACTATCAAACAAAACAAAAAAAAAACCTGCTCTTTTTATTAAAATGTGTCCAAAGTATCAAAAAGTAAAAGTAGGCTACAGTATGACTTTTGTCATAATAAGGCTTATATAGAATGCAAGCAGGAGGCTACTGTAATGTTTTTGTAGGTTGCGTTGAATTATAGGCTATTTTAACCTATTTATATACAGTTGGATACAGTTGGTTTGTTTTTGTGTTTCCGTAAAATAGACCTGCTCATGGAACACGTTTGACTTTGTCACGTAGCCATAAAAGCACAGAATAATGTCTGTATTTCACTTAAGGGGGTCCGGCTGATACGCACGCTGGTTCACTGTACTACTGCGACACTTTACGGGACTGAGCAATAATAAGTTACGGCTGTGCTTTCCGGAACAACACAGTATTAATGACGACACGCTGTACAGTGTCAAGCTCAAATAGTTGCTTTAATGTTAATTGTAAATTGCTCCTTTCGCCGAGTGAAAGGATTTAAAAAATTGTTTTCCACATGTCACCAAAATCATTGTTGCCGCAGTTTTGTTGGCGGAAGCAACAAAGTTTGCGCGTCGCTTTTATTGTGAAAAACCGGCGGCGAAAGTGTCGCTTCTGTCCTTTGCCTTGACATATCAGCTGCGCGAGGGGAGGACTCCCTACTTCTACGGTGTCAAAGCCTTCAGAGCCTTCGAGCCTTCAGCTCGGTCATGATGTTGCCGGCTGCGGTGCTGCTGCTGCTGCTGGGGCTCGTAGCGCCGTGCTGGGCACAGTTCGCTCCCCCCGCGGTGAACGTCAGCCTGGACGAAGACCCAGAAGTGCGATGGGCTCCGCTGCTGAAAGTCTTCGACGTCGACTACGTGAACAAACTTGCCACAGAAATCATTGAGTAAGTTTTCCGTAGGTTCTTTTATGTTCTACCAAATAGTTCATTAGTCATTCGAAGTATATTTGAATGTTGTTTTTTGTTTGTTTGTTTTTTTTGTTTTTTTGTTTGTTTGTTTTTTTTAATCTGTGTTGCATCGCGAAGAGGAATGCAGCCAAACACACAAACAAAAAGCTGGTAGAAAGCTAACATGCTACCTTTTTTTTTTTTTAATGTGAATAGACTGGGGCAGTGTACACACACTTCTGAACACTGTTTTATATATATAGTGTTTATAACTCACTATGGCTGCGCGGAAAGTGATTGTATGGGCAGAAATATGCGTCACTGGAAAATTCATTTAAAATTGCATTGGTGCTACTTGAATAATTGCATTGGCAAACTGAATTTGAATCACAATTTAAATTAAAGTATGTAACTTGTATATTCAGTTGCAATAACAACTGAAGAGAATAATTTGTTAGTTTTAAATAAACTTGAAATTGATTTGTTAAATTATGAAATTGACTTCTCTCTGCTCTGAAACCATATTTGATTCTAGCAGAAAATTCTCCTCTCTGTATTCTTCCGCATTCAAATCTCACAATTCAAATGCAGTTTCTAGTGATGCATTTTTTTTTTTCCCCCACATGATTGCGCACTAACATGTTTTCTTATTTGTTTTTTGTTTTTTTAGTTCGACAATTCCAAAATGGGTGCATCATGCAGTGACGCCTATCGTGGAGGATTTAGAAAAGTACGTCCCAAAGCCTTACGCCGGGGAGATCCGCGGCATAGCCTCGCACTTGGGAGGAAACCTGGCCGACATCATCCTTCTCAACTTTGCCTATGAAATATCTGCGTACGTATGACATCTACTTAAACGTCTGTAATGGAAACATGTGCAAAGAGCCTCAGTGTCTAGTAAGGTAAAAGCCCTCTCATGCGTGCCTACAAACCTTTTTCATCCCCAGATTTTGCACCAGCATCGTAGCTCAGGACAAAGATGGGCACGTGTTCCACGGCAGGAATCTGGATTATCCACACCCTGCTCTGAGGAATCTGACTTTCAATGTAGTTTTCCTCAAGAATGGACAGGTACAGTGCTCACAACATTTTAAACTAAAGACTCGATGTGCCTCAGAGTGTACCCACAAAACCTGTTAACAATCATGAATGCAGAATCATCAGTCAGACAGTAAACTGGAGCAGGGAGTCCTTGTGTGACGATAGGATGTCCAGAATAAAATGCGATGCGTCCCTTCAGGTGGCATACAGTGGTACTTCATTTGCTGGCTACGTTGGTTTGTGGACAGGACAGAGTCCTAACAAGTTTACGGTGTCAGGTGACCAACGAGGTAAGACCATTCACGGTTGTATAACGGTTCAGACGCTTTCTTGTTGTTTCAAAGTTTGTCCGTCTTCGCCAGGTACGGAGCACTGGTGGAACTGGTGGAAGAATTTCGTGTCTGCTTTCCTGTATCGGCGAGTCCCGGTCAGCTGGCTGGTGAGGGAGGTGAGTTATGTTATACAAGTGAGTGTGATTGGGAAATAAAATACACCAGGAAATTAAACTAATTGTGTGTAATTTATTTAGACACTGGAGGAAGCAGAAGACTTTCAGGACGCAGTGATGCGTCTGTCAAAAATCCCCATCATCGCGAATGTGTATTACATCGTGGGTGGGGTGCGGGCAGGGGAAGGAGTCGTCATCACCAGAGATCGAACGGGCCCCGCTGACATCTGGCCGCTGGATCCAGTAAATGAAGGGTATGCAAAATAAAGGATCTGAGGAGAAGCTGGTGTATTAAGTAGGGATGGGTGTTTACAGCGAAAATGCTTTTCAAAATTCACTTGGAACTATTCAATGAGTAATTGACTATTCAGGCCCCACCCAAAGCGCGCACGCACACGCACACACACACACACACACACACACACACACACACACACACACACACACACACACACACGAAAGAAATGTTTGTGCCTGTTAACTCGGGCTCAACAAAGAGACAGCTGATGAGAAACATGCCTTTAGTTTCATCTTTGAGATGAGGGCCATTGTTTGCGCCACACAGCCAACATCAAACTCACTTCGTCTGGCCCATCGGTTATTGATCGTGGACCGTGCTTGATGCTTCATTTTTATGTCGGTGCTTAGCTGTGGTAGACTTGTTTGCTAACTTTCCCTGTAAAGGTACCGGTAAAAAAAAAAACCAGGAAGTAAAGAATAACGATATTTGCATATACTAATATATATATATATTTTTTTTAATACTTTAACAGATGTTCATGTCCTATGCCTAATATTAACCTGGACCGGGTGCAACATTTGTTTGCTTTGGGTGAAGGTATAAGATCGTGCAACTGAACAGACATTTGATTACGTGTTCCTGACTGTTTATAGATGGTTCAGAGTGGAGACGAACTTTGACCACTGGGCTCCTCCCCCAGCCAGAGACCATCGAAGGTGAGTCATCTCGCGTGAACATATATACAATGGTGGTGGTTGTTGTTGTTCTTATTATTAAACTGCTACTCTGTGTTCATTTCTTAGAGATGCAGCCAACAAAGCACTGAACGCCACTGGCCAAGATCACATCAACATGGATACACTTTATCAGGCAAGTATGAACTGGTGGAACAAAGTGCATGGGATGCTTAGAGAAAGTGTGTACTCCTGAAAGTTCGAGACAATATGTGGAGTTATAACAGAGTCTTGTCCTCCAGGTCTTGTCGCAGTTTCCAGTCTGCAATGGGTGAGAAGGAATTTATGTTCATTATGCTCTCGGTTTCAACAAATCCCACTGCTGTTCTTGTTGTGAGAAGGGGAAGTTGTGTGCATACCAGTTTCAGTTCCCTCTGCCTCACATCAGCAACAAGGTCAAAAGGCCTTTGTTTGCCACTATACTTCAGCACATGGCAAATAGCCTATAGAAATGCAGTGGCTTGAATTGTCATGTTCTACAGACTTAATGCATATTTTAAAGTAACTCTTACACAGCTTGTTTTGAGATGGTTAATGCTTTTCATCACATTTGATAGTAACCATTTTTTTTTTACTGTCTCGATAACTTCCCAGAATTTCGATTTACACGACGATAATGAGTGCAGCAACCCCCGAGAAGTACAACACGCGTGTCAGGCCACAGGTAATCAAATTCCATCCTAAATGTATGTATTCTTCTGGAGAAGCAATGAAGTGACGATAAACCAGTATGAGACACTCACTCATCTCTTCTAATTTCTTTCAAGGGCTGCCCCAGACCATCTGAACTGACAGACATGGAGTTGTAAAAATCTGGAGTTTCTAAACTTCTCAAGTCGCTTATGTGCAGAATAATGACCATGTGATGATTACAGAATTGGGATTACAAGGGAATCTCCCTCAAACCTTTTTGTGGTTGACAGTGCTAATAGTGCTTGTAAAAAGTGATGATTAAAAATGGCTTTTTTCACCTTCTGTTCCTGCAATTTGTATCTCAAACTAAATAAAATGTTAATATACCTTCAGGATTGTGATCATCTGATGTTGGTTGTAATCTGACCAGTTTATAGGGCCCCACTGTAAATGAGTCACATCTTTGACTGAAGTTCAACCACAAAAGGGAACTAAGGCAAGTAGTTTAATGTCAAATGCAGTGTCTGACAGGGAGAACAAAGCTGACATTTAAAACAATATTAGGTCATTTTTAGTGTGTTCAGTGTAAATTTGAGATATTTGGTAGAGCTTTTTATAAAAGTGTCAGTGGACAGAACATCTTTTATAAGTTTAATAACTTTATTAAAAGTATGAACAACCATCTCGGCGGACAGCACATCTTTTATAAGTTTAATAACTTTATTAAAAGTATGAACAACCATCTCAGTGTACATTGCCATTGCTAACTGCTAAACTAGCGGTATCGAAACACTAAGTAAAGTGAACGTTGGTAAAAGATTTAATGGTAGAACTGCTCAAGTAGAGCGAGCGTGAGTTTTAACTTGAAGCTAAAAGAAGTGCAGGGAGATTAAGGGAGGTTTAATTCAGGAAAAGAGGCTGAAATATTAATAAAAGTAATACTAGTCACAACTTTTGTAAACAGGAAGTGAAGCAATACGCTCACCGTAACGCCAGACGTCCTGACGATTAATGCAGACTGCATTTCTCTATTGCTTATATAATACAGGTTTTATTCTCTTTATTTAAATTATACAGGCCTTTCCATTGTGTTTGCAGCTGCAATATTGTGACAAACACACTTTTTCCAACAGTGATCTCTGTTCCATAAAACCAACACCAGTGTGGTGATACGAGAAAAGATGCTGCTACATTCTAAACCAGGGGTGTCAAACTCATTTTAGTTAAGGGGCCACATACTGCCCACTTTGATCTCAAGTGGGCCAGACCAGTAAAATCATAGCATAATAACGCATACATAACGACAATATTTCTCTTTGTTTAAATCATTGGTGAAGGTTTTTGGATGATAAACCCTATTTTAAGGTCTTTCTACAATAAACTAGAAACATAAAGACCAAAAACTCAGACATCAGCCCGCTGTTTATCTGCCCCGGCTCTCCTCTGCAGATTCCCTCGCTTTGTGACGCGTTTAAACGCGTCACAAAGCGAGCAGCGAGCGCTGCTGCCTGTGGCACCGAGCGCTTCTTCCTCCGGAGCAGACGTCGCATTTACGCTGTTTTTGAAGCAATTACTGGATCGATTAAAAAAAAAAATAACAAAACGTTTGTACTCATAAACCTCCATATTCTCATAGAAATGCAATTTATGTCTTTCTGTAATTTTCACACTTAGCAAAGTCATCCGGTGGGCCGAGCTGGACCCCCTGGCGGGCCGGATCCGGCCCGTGGGCCGTATGTTTGACACCCCTGTTCTAAACCCTACTCTCTGTTACCATGGGAACCATTGGGGGCGTGGTCTATCATCAAAGGTGTTCCGTAACTGTGATGTCACAGGTAGGCGTGGTCTCTTATGAAAGGCATTCTAATTGTGACTTCACAGTGGGCGAGCCTCATCCTGTTCATTTAATTTCATAGCACTGAACCACAGCATCACAGCGCCACCATTCATCCCAAGCTGTATTTATTTATTTTTATTTTATTTGTTTTTGAGTATACAGTCTGTGTGCGTGTGTGTGTGTGTGCGTGTGTGTGTGTGTGTGTGTGTGTGTGTGTATGTATATTTATTCATTGGTTCATTTTTTTATATTGTGTGCACCTTTTTTGTTTTCTATGCTGCTGTGACAACTAAATTTCCCCACTGGGATTAATAAAGTCTAAATCTAATCTAATCTGTTCACAGGTGGGCGTCGCTCAAAGTGCTTCACTTGCATCGATTTGGTTCTTAAGAGTGTAAATTCAGCCCAGACTAAGTAGGTGAGATCTGATCCCACCAGCTGCACATCACCATGTCACTGCTCAAAGGACTACCGACCTTTCCGAAACTGGACGAACGTGTGGACTCTTATATTAAAGAGTGGGAGACTAAAGTTCACCAAGAGTTTACACGCAAGCAATTGGAGATCCTTCGAGTTTCCAGTCCACAAGAGAGAACTCGTGTTAACGATTGCATTGAAACCCTGCGTGGTGTCATTGATCGTCTGAGGGGTAAATATTCAAAAAATTCTGTCAAAGTGAACGATTTTTATGAAGCGAAAGCTGAACTCAGGAAAATCAAACAGAAGACGAGGCAGATTGATCAAAGCCTCCTTTGTCAAAAGAAAATTGAATCCGATCTGAAACTCAAGCTTGAACAAAGTTGTGCCAGAAAGACTGAGATTTTACAGCAGATAGAGAAGATGTCACAGGATTGTTTACGTCTCCAGAGGGATTGGGGGTTCCAGATGCCCTCTGCCTCCAGTCTGAGTCCGCTACGCCCAATGAGCATGGACCTCTGTTCCAAGGTGGAGGAGACCCATCCACAGTTGGAGAAGGTACAGGTCCAGAAGAAGACGAACATCATCAGCACCGAGAGTGAAGCCAACATCTCGAAGACACCGCCTAACGTTGACGTGGACACGGCAACAGAGGTTTGGGAGGACGCAACGGATGTGGAGTTTCCAAAGAGAAACTTCTTTCGACAAATGTTCTCATGAGGCGCTTCAATAGTAGAGAATTAGGATTTATGAAGTAATCACAACACAACCCACTGGTGCAGTGGTTAACAGTGATTCAAAATGTAAATAAATGTCGAGGCTACATATAAAAAAAATATAATAATGAAAAAGTAAAACTACCCACACAATGGTGACTGCACCATTACCATTAGCACTGTTACCTCACAGCAAGAACAGTCCCAGGTCTGGTCCTGCTGGTCAGCTCGGGCATTTCTGTGTACGTCAGCGGCTTTTTATTTCCGTGGATGTGGGTCCACATGTAATCTTTCATTTGTTTTCTCCGGGTGCTCCGGTTTCTTAAGAAAAACAATCAGTGATTCAAAATATAATTTAAAAAAAATATATATTATCTGAATAAATTCAAATATTTCACAGTACTGTTCCCATACTCTTTGGCATTCCTATAACTATAGATTATTTTAGATTAGATTAGATTTGACTTTATTAATCCCACAGTGGGGAAATTTGGTCGTCACAGCAGCAAAGAAAACCACAAAATGCACACAATATGAAAAAATATAGATATACTTGAAGCCCTACTAATCATCAGTATACTTCAAGAGTGCTATTTTGGAACAACTTATTTTATACTTAATATATTTTAGTTGTGATTAAATAGTATTTAAGCACAATGTGAAGTGTATTTAGTGTATTTTTTGTGCTAAATTGGAACAACTTAATGTATACTTAGTACAATTTAAGTATATGACTGTGTATGTACTAATATACATGCTGATAGCTAACTTAAATTATACCTTTTTTGTGTTTTAAGTATATTTGAAATATATTATGAGTGTTTTACAAATATGTAAACATTGCAATATTAATATATTGATATTGTGGTAATAGTACACCAAGTTATACTTTTTTGCTTATTCCAATTACTAAGAAAGCACACTTTCTTATTACTATGCTATATTAATTAATTTGTACACTACATACTATTATACATTACAATATTATAAATGTATTACCAGTATCCTAAATGCTGAATGAACTTCCCAGATAGTAATCAAAAACACTTTATTGAATTTCAAATATATTCCTTATTATATATGTATATATAGGTGCAGAAGTCTCACTGACAGCTGCAGAAGTCAAGTTTGCAGTGATTGTCCCTGAAGGTTGTGCAACCAAATATTAGAATATGGTCCCATGAATTTTATCATTGCCATTTTCATTGGTTTTTAATTTAAAATATTCTGTTGAATTAAAAGCAAAATCAGAATTAAACATGGAGTAGACAATGATGGAGGCCAATTACTTTTGGCAGTTTAAAATAAGTTCAGAGAAAATTGTTTTTTTTTCTTTTTTTAATGGATTAATGGTTTGTACCCAAACAAATTCAGCCACGACTGTATGTGGTCACAATCATTGAACCTGGAAGTCCTTCAAGAGGTTCACAGGAAAGGTTTGATGTCTTCTCTTCCTGTCAGTGTTTCATAGGTTACCTTACCCAGACATTTTTGGACTAGCAAGGACCCTGCCACCTGGCTCAAAGCTTACAGTCACTGGTAGGGCGCAGCAGCAACACCTGGTGTCCTGTTTGAAAAGTCCTTTCCCAGCCGTCTTTTATACCAGTTCAGTTTGAGAAGTCTTCATGTTCTTCTTTGCCAGTACAGTCATTTGTGCAAGTGTTTTTCTCACATGTAAGCTGGCTTGTCTGAACCCAAAACTTATCCGCTCTTCTTTGAGGTCTGGACTTAAATCCAGAGTTTAAAGCCAAAACTTTTCTGCCAGTCAACTTCTTCACCTAATGACTCGGCTTGCTGTACCGGTGACTCTTCGTTCTGATGATCATTAGGAAAGTTCTGGCCCGAGCATTTGTGATTTGTACCAAAACCATCAATATTGAAACTCCTAGATTCACAATGACATCATACAGCAGCTTGGGTAAAGCCACTGGCAAAAGATGTCAGGAGACCTACAGTCAAACAATCCTCAGCCATGACATAATGTATTTTTCAGTTTATCTTCGATTAATGCTTTAGCATATTAGTATTTGGACATTGTAGCCTATATTTAGGACAGAATATTTTGTTCTTTAAAATTTGAAAGAAGAATGTTTCATATTCATTGTGTGCTTTGACATTTTGGAGGTTATTGCACATTGATGCCATTTCCTTCAATAGCCATTGGAGTGCGCAGGCGGCAGTACCTAATTGGTTTTGAAGGCGGGTAAGTAGGTTGAGAAGGGTATGATTTAAAAGTAGGAGTCATTAACCTCCTAAACTACTATAGTGATGTCTGAAAACCAATATAAAAATTCTGCAGTCACTGTGCTTTACCAGACGCTTTTGGAGGTCGGTGTCATTCTTTTAAATGGGACAATAGGGTTGTATATCAGTTTCCTCCTGCGTAAGTTTGGCCGATCGTCTCCTTCTTCAGCCGTAACGAAATTGAGACTGCGTAGAAGTAGGCTAATGCATGTTTTTTTTTGTGTTTTTTTTATAAATTATGTGTGCCACTCTTGTATATAATGATATTGCACATTTCCTTGTGAGGTAGGCCTAATTTGTTTTACAAGGAATTATCGATGCCATTGACACGTGACTGCATAGGCACACACAGAGCAAAAGTAGAAATAAGCAAATATCCTTTACATAAAACAATAAATTGCAAAATAATAACCCAAAGTGGCCGGTGATAAAAGTAACTTCCTGCAAAACATTTTCCACGCTCGTTCCGCTTTCGCCGTGCGCGTTCCCGCGCGGATGACGCTCCCCTCGGCGGGCACGCGGAAGCAGCAACACTTGTCAGCAGATCACATGATATGACAAGGCAGCTAGCTGCTTCCTGTGTAGACTGTTAGCCAATTCTCATCCAGACCGGTGCAGAGACTGCGGCTACCGTGACATCCAAGATGATGGCCCTTATAAACAGGCTTTTGGACTGGTTCAGGTCCCTGTTTTGGAAAGAGGAGATGGAGCTTACATTAGTAGGGCTTCAGTACTCCGGAAAAACCACGTTCGTCAATGTGATCGCGGTAAGTAGCCCGACGTCAGTGTGGGCCCCGGCTACCACCTGGGAGAGGTTGTGGACGGATTAGGTTTAATCACCTCAGCATTGCTCACGTTATTGTTCCAGACCGCACAGCTGGACAGTTTTGGAGCAACGAGATCAGCAAATATTGCTTCGGTACCGGCGATTGTCGTGATTTCACTTGTGGCTGGGCGGTGTGACTGTGCGCTTACTGGTGAAACCGGTCATGTGAACGGACTCGTCAGCGCTTAGTAATATAACCGCTGGTGTGTCAACATGAACGGTGTGTCGACAACACGGGCCACCCGACGATTTTGAAAACGGGGTGTTTCGTCATGCGGCAAGTAGGGTGGACTGGAGGGGAAGATGAACAGGGACTGTGTGCAGCTGCAGGCTGCCAGCTACCTATCAATGTAAATGAGTAAAAAGTACATACGTTTGATTGAACCAGCCTGTTATGAGGTACTTAACTCGGTACAGCGTCTGTCACTGTCACCTGTTTGAGCTTCCATCCTTCAGAAACGGTCCTCTGTATATGTTCGGGTTTGATGGCACGATGTCATGTAATAAACACTATAAATTGCAAAAGTTTATGATAATTTTTTTTGTCCTGTTTGTTGTTATTCTAGTTGGTTTAGACCGAGACAGCTGGGTCTGGGGTTAGAGTAGGATCTGCACGATATATTGATGTTTTATTATGTTGTGATGAGACTGTACATGGTCTTAGATTTTTAGATATGGCTTATGTGTTGTCTTTCCCTGTTTTATTTTTTTAAAGTTTCCATTACAGTAAACTGATGTTATGTTGTGAATTTACCAGACTGTCCTAGCTGCTCTATTGCTTCCCTTTACCCACTTACTCATTATATCCACATTACTGGTAATTGTTTATTAAAAATCTCATTATGTAAATGTACCGAAAGTCATCCCAACAATCAAGTTGCAATATAGATGTCGAGGGATTGGGTCAAAAATATATTGGTTTGTCGATATCTCCCTACTCAAGGTTAGAGTAAGAGTTACATTTTGCTATCCAGATTAGTTATGTCTGTGTTTCTCGGCGATGTAGTCTGTAGTCTTAAAAGGTTCATGTTCTAGGCCTCAGTTCTTTGGGTTCCCCTTTTTTTCATGCAAGAAAACATCATATTTCCCAGCTCTGTTTTTCAGTCAGGTGATCTGTGGTGCATTTCCTGTCACAGTCATTGCAGGGCTGTCAGACTGGTTCAAGCCCACATACAAACACCTAACCAATGCTGTTTACAAATATGGAGGATGTTCCCCCCCCCTTCCAAAAAAAAAGTATACTGTTAATTAAGGCTCTCGGTTGGTATAAGATCAGGTAGTGCCGACCAGAACAGTTAACCTTTAAAACAAATGTATGGTGCTTTAAGTGTGTTGGTTACAACACTTTGGTTAGGAGCTGAAATTTTGATTATCACCAAAAGTATTTGAACAGTTACAAATTTTTGCTTTTCATGGTCTGTGTTTCTGCTCATTTACTTTGAAATAATATCATGGATACTACATTAAAAGTGCCAAGTCATGGTGCCCAGACATTAGGATTTCAAAAGTAGCTGGACACTTGCCTACTAAGTTGAGGGTTACCATTACAAATAAGGGGGAATGATCTGTCAACATGAGGAGTAATGAGTTGACCACATCAAGTAAAGAAGTAAATAATGAGGCTGAAAAAAAGCTTAATGGAGAGATATCAAAGGTAGTTAGACATGTAGAGCTCATTATAAAAACACAGATACACACTGGCAAACACAACAACAAAAAATCCCAAATGAGCTGGTAGACCGTGAAGCCCAAGACTTATGGTTGAATGGAAAATCATATGCGTGGTCAAGACCTCGCAGCAAGTCAAGATAGCCCTCCAGGATGCAGGCAAATTTATGTCCTTAATAATCATGACTTCATAACCTGAAACTCTGAGGATTCACCAAAAATAGAAAAGGCTTGTAGAAATGTAGAACAAAGTTCTTAAAAATCCTCTGTCAAAATGATGTAAAGAGGGGAGTGTGGAGAAAATAAGGAACAGCCAATATGAGCCAAAGCACCACCTCATCTGTCAAACGTGGTGGTGCTGTTATAGCTTGGCCATGTATGATTACCAGTGGAACTGACACACTGGCATTTATTGATGGTTTCACTGCTGATGAATGCAACACAATGGCTGCAGAGGTTTACAGGAAACTTCTATGTGTTCCGTGCCAACCACATACATCCAAACTCACCGGATGACATTTCATCATTCATCAGGACAGCGATCCTGAACTTACAGCCAAACCAACCAAAAACCTATTCAGGGTGAAGAGGTGGAATATCCTCGACTTGGCTGAGTCATTCACCTGATTGTAATCTGATTGAGCTTCCAAAAAAAGGCAGACAGACTCTGCAACAAGCAGGAGCTGAAGGTGGCTGCAGTGCAGGTCTGGGAGAGCATCACCTGGGATGATTAAAAGCTGCTGTCCATGCAGCAAAGACTTCAGAGTCTTTGACTGAAAACGATTGTCCTCAAAATATTAGATGTATTGATTTTTTTTTTTTACCTCGTGAATCTGTTTAAATACTGTCGAACCCTTAAATTGTGGCCAAGATATGTTAAAAGAGCTAAATCTTTCCTAACAGGTCTTTCTATACGGATGTAAACCACCCAAATTACAGCTGAATCTTTAATGTAGCATTCATCTTTTTATTTCATATTGAATGTGCTGAATAGTAGATCTGAAACAACAAAAAACATTAAGCTCTCAGAATACTTTCTATCTGGAGTGCGTAATTCAGTAGAGAGTAGAACAGGAGTACTGAATAAAATGTTAAATTTCAGCCAGTAAAAAAAATAACCCTCAATTAAATCATGTTCTAATTTACTCGATCATAGAAATTATTCACTCCCACAATGCTTTTCATGTGACTTTTGGATCAGATGAAACCATGCCGACTTGAACACTGTAGCATAGATTATTCACTAATATGCTGCCTTCTGTCTTTCATTTGTCTTCTGCAGTCAGGACAGTTCAGTGAAGACATGATTCCCACAGTCGGTTTCAACATGCGGAAGGTCACCAAAGGCAATGTGACAATAAAGGTAAGCCAACAAGCCAGGGTATGCAGCTGCTGGCTCTCACTGCCTCAGGGACATTTTTCATCCTAGTCAGTTTAATTTATATAGTGCAAGTCTTAACAGAAGTCGTCTTGGGGCACTTAACATAGGAAAGTCTTTCTAACAAAATCTTACAACATTATAGAGAGTAACTCCACAATTCAATAATTCTCATGTGAGCAACAGCTCTGAAAGGAAAAAACTACCTTTTAACAGGAAGAAAACCTCGGACAGAACACGGCTCAGAGGTGGGCGGTCATCTGAGTCGACAGGTTGGGTTGAGGCGAGAGCGCAGAGAGAAAAAAAAAAACAGCTGAGAGATACAAGAGACATTGAACTGTTGGTGGGGCCACTGCCCATAGACCAGAAATGTGCAGCTCCAGGGATATCTATGGAACGAGGAGACCTTCATAGAGAGACAACGTACAATTTAAATAAAACTAACTATGGGGGAGGCATAAAGACAATGAGGTGCAATAGTGGCAGATAGATGCATGGAGAATGAAAGAGAGAGGAGCTGAGTGTACAATAGAACGTCCCCGAGCAGCCTAGTTCTGTAGCGGCATAACTAAGGGATTGGCTCAAGCTCACCCTAACTATACGCTTTATGAAAAACAAAAGTTTGAAGCTTGATCTTAAAAGTAGAGAGGGTTCCTATCAAACCCAAACTGGGAGCTGCTTCCACGGGAGAGGGCCCTGATATCTGAAGACTCTGCCTCCCATTCCACTTTTGGAAACCAGGAACCACAATTTCGCCTGAGAGGGAAGCACTCTATTAGGATAATATTGTACTGAGATCTTTAACATAATATGGTGCAAGGCCATTGAAAGCTTTGTAAGTCAGGAGAAAAATCTTTTATGCAATTCTTGATTTTATGGGAGCCAATGAAGAGAAGCTTCTTTGGGAGAAATATGATCTCTCTTGCTAAATCCTGCCAGTACTGTTGCAGCAGCATTTTTAATCAGCGGCAGGCTTTTTAAAGAGTTATTGGAACATCCGGACAACAAAGAGATACAGTAGTCTTGCCTGGAAGTAACAAAAGCGATGGTAAATTTTTCCATGTCACGCTGAAACAAGCAGATGTTCCTGATTTTATTAATATTGCATACAGGGCTGTATTGCTATTTGTTGAATTACCGGAGTGCAGTCTTGACGCTGTGAGTAAATTGAAAGTTGTGGCTCTAAGGTTGGAGAACCAATGTGGAGGCAACTCTGCATACAGTCAAAAATGTAGCCTAGATATTGTAATCGCTTTAAGTTAATAAAGTCAACAATCCAATCATGCTATTTTTAACGGTTGTTCTGGCTCACTCATCTTAAGTGGTTTTGTCTGATTTCAGTCACAAATGACCCTGGAAATGTTTCACAATAAAAGCCCTGGGTTTCTGTCTACTGAAATGCTAGAAGACTTTTCATTTGAAAGAGATATAGGAAGTGTTGAGTTTGTATTAACAGTGTCATGCAGTAACTAATAGGGTGAAGATACAAACTAGGCTTCGAGTTGATGTTGTAAATCCATTAATAGACCTTAAATATGAATTTGTCAACTTTGACGATTCAGTTTGCTTGAATTGTCCCCCTTTGCATGATTTATGCTTCAGAGATGATTTTATTTTGAAGCACTTAAAAACCTAAATGAATTTTAACCACATCAAGAGAACTGTGACCATTTATTTATTCGCTGGGAGAAAAAGTGGCAGAGCTTTTACACCGGCTTGAAGTTTCACTAACTGATTTCTTTCATCCGGTTTCATTGATGGCTATAACTGGGTTTTCATCTGCCTAACAATAGAAATGTCTGCAGCGTTTCCATATAATATCACCTAAAGGAAACGTAACGGAAACGTATAATCTGAAAAGCACCGGACCTAGCACCACACCGTGTGTGTGTTTAAGAGAACTCATTGACATTAACCAATATAAATCCTATAGATATAATATGAAGCAGCCTAGTGCAGTTCCTTTAATCCCAATGACATGTTCCAGTCTCTGTGATAAATTGTCGTGATCAGTAGTATCAAATGCAGCAATTTATTTTACACTTAAAGCTGTGTATTCTGCATCCTAGAGCAGTGACAGTGCAGGGATTTTGCTTTTCAAAGGAAGTAAAAGGTTGCAGCGTTTGGTTTTGCCTCTGATGGAATTTTGTGTTTTTCTTTTCTCAGATATGGGACATAGGTGGACAGCCCCGCTTCAGAAGCATGTGGGAGCGCTACTGTCGAGGAGTCAATGCCATTGTGTAAGTTTGTTGACTTTACGAGTACAACAAGTTGCCTTTGGGGCTGAACATTTGAAAAACCTAACAAAGTTAAACAATTATCAGTCTCTCCATGATTTCTCTGAGTTGTTTTTTTTTGTGATTGTTGCAGTCAAAAATGCTTGATTTCAAAGTGTTTTATTTCTTCTTCAAAGATTAAAATGTAATTTGTTCAGATTTAGACGACATATCACAGAAGCAACTGGAAATGTTTTAGTTCTCGTCTCTTTTATTTTCTGACCATAAAGAACCAAGAGCTGTAAGTAACAATACATTCCTGAGTTAATAAAGTTGCGTAGCTTTACAGAGTGGCCTGACTGCAGTAAAAAAAAAAATACATGGGACAAATCTTCAAAAAAAAAAAATAAAGAAGGTGCTTAAATGCATTTTAGATAACATTAATTCAACACATACTGTGTGCACAGAAATGAAGTGTGGTCTCTGACAACTAGAAGGCTGTGTTAAACTCATGTTCTTTAAAACACTGTGTGAATAGACTGACGTTGGGAAATGTAGAGATTAGTATAACTTGGATAATTATTACAATCGCATGATCTTGATTTCCTGGAGGAAATGCTTATTATGTAACTTTGATCTTTTAAGTTTGGTTTGGCTCTAAAAAATATTTTGTTCTTTCTCCGCAGTTACATGGTGGATGCAGCAGACCGAGAGAAGATAGAAGCTTCCAGAAACGAACTGCACAACCTTTTAGACAAACCACAACTACAAGGAATTCCAGTAAGAGGTCCCTCGTGTTCGTTCTTTGGACCAAAATGTCGTGGTTACAGCATCAAGTTGATCATCCCATTGATTTCTGAGGGTCAAGTGACTGCTCACAAGCACTGATTTAAAATCGTAATTAGCAATCAGTTGCAGTGACTCAGGCCTGATGACGGCACACTAAGTGGTCATTTGAACTCAGGCCAGGATTTTTTAATGAGTTGACAGGAAAATTAACTTGACAGGGTCTGATGTGCTCAATCGATTCGCTTCCTCCTGCTGTGACTTGACACCACGCAGACAGTTTATTTTGTCTAAACAGTAAAGATGCTGTGATGGGTGAGGGATACGGTTGAGAGAAATCCTTTACATAGTTTGATCCCACCACGATGGTGCTAATACACTGCTGCACGAGATATTGATCAGCTCTTTCCCTTTCTTTCCCTCATTTTTCAGGTTCTAGTCCTCGGCAACAAACGAGACCTACCCAACGCACTTGATGAGAAGCAGCTAATTGAAAAAATGTGAGGAATATTTTTTTTTTTTTTTTTTTTTAAATAATCCTACAAAATCATAAACACTAATATGGTGGTGTCCAAAATCTAAACTTGCTCTGTGAAACCTCATGCTAACGTTTCAGTGGTTTGTTAATTAGATATGAAGCATCCCGCTGACATGACTTCTGCCAGAGGTTAATATCAAATACAAAAGTCTGACATAATGTCTGAGTGTCCACCGACTAGTGGGATTTAATGTTATTAAAAATAAGTGTCTTATCTCCACTTTTTGCATTTCCAACTCTCTCTTTGCAGGAACCTATCTGCCATTCAGGACCGAGAGATCTGCTGCTACTCTGTCTCCTGCAAAGAGAAAGACAACATAGGTAAATATCTGCGGGATGTTTCATTGAGCAAATTATCCAGTTAGGTGAGGATTACTTCCGGAAGTTGCGCTTAATTAAAGGGGTTTGAATGAGGCTTTAGCCTTCAACCAATCATGCCAATTTCCAGGCTTAGGTTTACTTCAGACTTAAACTGTGTTATGATTTGTCTGGCAGACTTCTGCCCATTATTTTGCTGATTATGGGTGCTTTTAAAATGCACCACAAGTAAAATAACTATGGTGCTCTGTATCTTAAGTTTGTATTCTCTTCAAAACCCTTAAATGCCTCTTAATTTAAAATATAGTAAAATGCCTTTGGCTTGCCTGTTTGCCCATCTTGTATGGTTGGTGCTTGCTGGGATCCGTAGGAGGGACGCTCGGTCTGTGATTGGTTGTTACACTGTGTGTGAGTTAAGGTTAGCGATAGGTTAAAGGACCAATTGACTGACAGTGAAAAACCAATCACAGCTTGGTCGTCCTTTCAGCTGATCCAGTCTAGCACCAACCAAACAAGATGGGCTAAACAGGCTAAAATCGTTTTACTGTGTTTACTCATAAGGATTCTGATTTGTTGCAGAATTACTGTTCAACCAAAAGAGATCTTAAGCTTATAAAAAATAATATATATTGCCATAAATCAAATAACTCTTCTAAGGTCCTAATTTCCCATTCAAAGTTGAATTATTTAATGTCATGTAGTGTCATACATTAGTTTCTTTACCTTTTGTCCAAGTTACTTTACAGATGACTGACAGACTGATAATAAGAGTACAAACAAATAAAATGGTTTGATGCTGATAAAAAAAAAATTATGAAATGTAATAATAAAAAATGGGTAAAAGTAAAAAAGTCAAAGTTGGAGAAAAACAGTTGAAAACATAAAAATATGTATTAAGCAATAATAGATCATGGACATAAACCTTTAATCCACATTACTCACTTTGGATTAGAGAGCCAAAACAGCTGTGAATCCATCCCCCCACCATCTACTCGTGTTCGAATTACTCATGACCTTGTCATCACGTAAATATGGATCACATAGAGAGAACGTAACAGAGCTTATTAATGATGACAGTCACATAGATGTAAACCAAAGAAATTATGTTATGAGGACAAAGCAAACATCTACAAGGTAATATTTGAAGTTCTTCGCTGATTTTCAAACTCCTGCTTCAGGGTTCAAAGTCTTGATGGCTTCACAACGTACATGTCAAAATAAACAGCAGAACTTACCCTTTCAGATTAAACTTGTTGCTTCCCGATGCGACAAAACTTTGTTGACTAATCCATTTTTGAAATCACAGCAATTTTCTGCATTGTCTTCAATGTACGGCTGACATTACATCCCGCTTTGTGTTAATCAGTTTACCAAAAATTCACGTATTTTTAGGGCGACCTGATAGCTGAGAGTTTAGCACAAAATCATATGGACGCATGAGTCCCCGGTTCAGGTCCTGGTCGGCCGGACCTTTACTGCATGTCATTCCCACTTTGCTCTTCCTCCTCATCTCCTGTCAATCAACACTACCACTTTATAAATAAAAGCATAATAAGCTTGTCATGACAATGATACAAAAGTTGTAATCAAAAGACGAGCAAGACTTGAGTGAATAAAGCTCAGCACATATTTCTTTATATTGCAAAGTCATTGAATATCACATGGTTCTAATATTGCCATACAGTGTCCCCTACAGTGTTATGAAAATATATCTCCATTGGCAGTGTTTTATGGAGAGACGCATGTAAAACCACAAAGATTTCATGAGATGGAATCTGTTTTTCTCTGATATAAAAAAAACAAACATCTGGATGGCCGAGACAGTTGTGAAAAACAACCTATAAAATGTATAGGTGCTCTTCAAATGACCAAGAATAGAGGTTTAAAGTGAAGGTAGTGAAATTACCCAGAAAATAGTTGAGTTTTATAGTGTTAATGGATTTGACATCCAACCTCGTGTGTGTAATAATATTTGAACCTGCTGGGGTCATTAACATATTTTAAATGTGCCACCCCCCCCCCTCTCTCTCTCTCTCTCTCTTACCTGCAGATATCACACTGCAGTGGCTCATCCAGCATTCAAAGTCGCGGAGGAGCTGAGAGTGACGCCCCGCCCTCTGTGTCCCCTTCCCCTGGTCGCAGCTCTGGCCTCAGCCCCACTTACGGTCATGGGTCCTCGACAGTCATCCCTTCCACTGCCTCTGTGAAGTAATCCAGCTCTCTCTGCTCACTACCGTCAGCACCTGCACCACTCAGTACACTACCATAGATGTGTATCCCCTTGTACAGCACTACCCCCCCCCCCCCCCCCCCCAAAAAAAAAAAAAAAAAAAACCATTCTGGAGTCTTGAGAAGGTGTCTCACTACTGTGCTAGAAGGTGGATTGTCCATACCCATCATGCCTTACCGCTCATCATTACGGACACGCTCTGCGTCTGTGTACATCATGGAGGTTTTGTTTTTTTTCTTAATTTTTTTTTTAAATGGTTTTCTAATGATACTGCAGTGTACTACTGTAAAGCGGCTACACTAGGATGGAGCTTCTCTAATCCCACAATCAAACATCTGTTCTGTTGCCCGTCAACTTGTGGTGTTTACGTAACATCGTGTGATTGTAGTTTTTAACAGTCATTTGCCAAATGATGATGGTTTCTCGTGCTAATGCCTTCAATTCCTGATAAGCTCTTGGTGATGTAGCCTGCATTTAATTTGCTGCCATGTGGAAGTATCTGTTTTATGAAGTGACTTGAATCAAAGTTTACACATGACATAAAGATCAACAGAAGGTAAGACTTTGAGTGGCTGTTGTGTCTGAGGCAAGAATCCTAAGCAAAGTTTTAAGTGCCTTTGGCCAAGAGAGCGTCCCAATCAGACATCTATTGCCCCATGCAGTTTCTAACCCAACTATTATGAATAAACACTTGGTACAGACGCAGCAGAAATCCCTTGATTACACTTAGTGCCACCTCGACAATCTCATTTTATGTTGAGTAATCACATGAAAGCATTATGATGTGTGAGAAAAGACAGCGCTGTTCTAACAATGAGGACAGAGGAATGCATTAATGGATGTCATGTGAATGAGAAAATGTTACATTTTGTTTGCTTGCTGATTAATTTGAATGCCGTTTCACTCGTAGCCTGTGACTTTTTTTTATGTAGCTTTGAAATGTGGGCTAACTTTTGCTTGCAGTTCTCAGGTTGTAAAAGGATTTTTTTTTTTAAAAGAAAATACAGTATGGGTGTGTCGAAGTGTATGTCTCATCATCTTTATGTTGTTGTTGTTCGGGTTGGATAACAGAAAGCCAGTGTTAGTCCTGATGACTGAGTTCACAGAGGACAGTCATCCGTGCTGTAGCACACCCTTGTCTGAATCTTGATGTCTTTTTGTAAAAGCCTTAGCAGTCCAAGGACATCGCTGTCGCCTCTAGAAACGACGCATTGATTGACATGCCGTTCCCTTTCAGCAACAAGACAATGAATTCTCACAGGTCCGATCACTGTATATTGATCTGCCCCTCGCTTGGCCAGTGCTTCTCGATCTAATAATTTCTTTTATTCAGTTGTGAGTGTCCCTGGATCGGATCAGATGCTGTATGTAGGCCGACGTGGCTTCTGCATTTCACTGTAATATCGCCCACAAATCCATCACTCTCGCTATGATCTCACATGTTCTGTGTCTGTTGGTGATCGTCGTAATCATAAATGTCGATTGTTGGGACCACAGCAGCAGTGAGGGGCTGTATAATTGGGTGACTGTGGGTAATTTGGGGGAAAGCTTTGTTACTTGTGTAATAATAATAATAATAATAATATAGCCTATTTGCAATTTGTATGTGCATGTGCTCACCTTATTCACATCCAATTGCAGACTTTGTAAATAAAGACGTTAGCATTTTTATTCCAACAAATGCTCCTGTAGATGTCATTCATTCTTTCCCTGTGATTGCTAATAAATTTGTTTTTATTTTTAAGGATTTCTAGTCTGGCATCAAAGTTTGTGTGAAGGTGTCAGTTGAATTCTTTGCCACTAGGTGGAAGCAGAGTACTTTGGAAACACATCAGTATCGAGAGACGGTTTAAAGTCTCTCCGGACTCTCGGGTTTTATCTGAAGTTCTCCTTTGGTGCTTCATTAACCGGTTTTCCTTTTTCTATGTAGTGATCACAGGCAGGCATGGTTTCTCTTCAAGATTTAAAGTTGCACCGATTGTAAAGGAGCCAGATGTTTAACTCCAGCTCCGTTTTCAACGGGAGAGATCATAAAAACACCACCTTCATCCACAACGGATATGGAAGGTGGGTACCCACAATACGCTTGCTTCTCATATTTGCTTCGCACAAACTCAACTCGGCGCTCCCTTTGTGAATAGATATATTTCTGTATTTTCCATTAAGCAGCTATTGTTACTTACAGATCCCATAATGGATGATTAACACCTCTTGTGTTTCTTGGCAGAGAAATGACAATTATCATAGAAATGTAACACTGAGAATGTTAAGGCAGGGAGTGTATCGCAAACTAGGGGGCAATAAAGCGAGCTGAGCTCTTGCAGCTGAAGCTGTACAGAGCTGCTGGAGAGCAGGCCTGTGCTGTTAAAGCAGGAACACCTTAATTAATCTAATTTCTTAAATGCAGCCTTTAATGAACAGCTGCCTGCATTTATTGTATGCCAGGGTGAAAGTTAGAAGGTGTGGACAGATCTAGGTGTTATCTGATGAATTCCATGGGTCAATGGTGAACGTAGCAGGCATGTATGTGCGTGTGGGATCGTGAGCGTGTGTGTGGTTTACAATTGCAGTGACTGCAAGGGGATTAAGTAGTGGTTGCAAACCCGCCATTGGGGTTTTTGTAGAGAGAAGGTCAAGGAGACGACCCCAAGGTGTGACATACTATTAATGTAGTTACACTTACCAATGCGCTCATTATGTAATACAACATGTTTAACGCCTGCCACCTGTCCCAACTGCACTGTTTGCATTTCCTAAGTGTCCAAACTCGTCAGTCTGCCCCATGAATGACCATTCATCACCGAAACTACAAGGGTTCTTATGAATTGAATTATTGAATATTCCTCCAGACGTGATTCACTCTCTCACAGCTTTCTTTCTGCTTAACTGCTACAACCCTGAGCTTAATGCATCCTCTCTCTCAAACCTTGATGGATGTCCTTAATAATGAGAATGGAACTCAACTTTCAACAGGGCTGCTCATGGTGATATAATCAGGAACACATCTGCATAGCCTCATGGATACTCCTCTTTAGTCTTATCCATTTTGGTCCAAATGGCCAAGTTTGTGCTTTCTCTAAATAAATATTGAACCATAGCAACATAAAACGGGTGTTGGACATCTATGAGGACTACTGTCTATAAAAATGCCTCCCGAACACTCAAAAATAGTTCCAGATTGAAGCTGCTGTCGCTCATGCAGACCTCTTGACTTCTGTCTTTGCAACAAACAGCCCTGGACCGTCTCACTCAGGACTGTAGGTGTAGGAAGCCTGTGCTTTTCTTTCACTCTGTGATTCTGACTGTGCTTTAACAAGCGGACACATCGTACCCAGTTAAAGCAGTAATCCTTTTGTTTTTCTTTATTTTACGCAGAGGACATACCATGGGGAAAGTTATCCCTGTTATCTTTGGAAGTCCTTTTTTTTTTTTTTAATAAAGAAAATGTTAAATGTTTGTCCAGTGAAAGACCACTTCCTCTGAGCATGTGGTTGTATGTATGTATATGTGTGTGCGCTTTTGAGTTATTTAGCAGGTACCATTGAAGCGTTAGTGGCGACTGCACTGTCCCCATTGAGCCGAGAGCATCCCCATTTCCTTCCTCTGCTCTGTTTTGCGGCGTCATTATAAACAGTTTTTATGTCTTCCAGACAGGCCTGTAATAATATTTAGTTCACTTCCAGCATTTAAACTTTTAAGTCATAATGTTTACAAGATACAATGTTTGCAGTACACCCATGGAACATCTCACTAAATCCCTAAGCTGACAACATGTGGCTCTAAAGGTGAAGGCCATTTCATGTCTGATTTACAGCAGCTGGGTTTTAAGCAAGATACAAAATCTAAGATTCAGCAAAGAATTACAAAGAGGATATGCATCATGATTAGATAAATCATCTTAAATTAAAAATGGTAAATATAGATAAAGTTGGTAAGAGATCCACCTCTTGGACTTGGCCAGCCTTTCATATTTAAGACATGATTTCCCGTTGTTTTCTATTTATTTCCCTGTTTGTCACGAATTCCCCTTTGTCCATGTGACTGATGACATCAGAGTAGTACTGGCTAGCTGAGCTAACTGTGGGGTAATTTGTCCAGGGATCGAAAAGGCTTGTTTTATGGTACATAAATAATGTGTTCCATAGTTGTTAAACTACAGTGTTGGGATTAGAGGTTTGGAGCCCCGGCATTGACAGGCATCTGTAAGCACTTCATTCAGTTCCCCGCGCGGACCATAATTTGGCACTAATTAGTATGTGTGGAATGTCACATGATTCATACAGAGCTTGCATGGCACATATCACCATCCTTTAGTGGTCTACACCCTGTAAAAGACAGATGGTTCCATACATACACACCCTGTAATAACCTGCCTTGATGGGGCTCTGTAGAAGAATACATTCCTCCATTTAGCCGGTTTACCCCTCCATTTATTGATGTTTAGAAGTGCAGATACAAAAGTGAGGGTTTGGGTTCATGGAATTGTTAATGTGGCCTTATTTTAAATAATCTCATTTAAAAAAAAAAAAAAAATCTTTTTTTTCTTTTTATACTTGGTGCTTATTAGTATACATGTAGAGGACTCCATGCTTCATAATGCATGTACGTATACCAATCTAATTATATACTGCAAAATGACTTCCATCATTCAATTTTATCTGTAATTTCAGAAATAAATAATGGCTTCGTAAAAAAAAAGGTCAATTACAACAAACACTTTCAGTTCAAAAGCTGACATGCATGTTTAGTTGCACATTTCCACTGTTGATTACATTTCCAGTCAAATATTTACTCATCAGAGAAGTGAAATATTGCAACCTTGTTTCCAAAAAAGTTGGGATGCTGTGTAAAATATAAATAAAAACATATTGGAATGATCATGTAAACTTATATTTAATTAATAATAGACAAAAGACAGAGAGAAATGTTATAGTTTTATGAAAAATATATGCTAATTTTGCCCCCCACAAAAAAAATAAATAAATATATATTTATATATAAATATATATATATATATATATATATATATATATATATATATATATATTTTGGGCTCAACAGAATCTACCAAATTTTCACATTAAAATGTTTTGAATGTTAAATATAGCGCCACCATCTGACCAATTGTAATCACAGTGCCTAGTCAAAATCATGTAATATCTACTATCAGTGGATGTGCTGAAAAAAATTCAGGTCAGTAGGACGTACGTGTGATTTCTTTCGATTTTTAAAATTTTGAATGTGAAATGAAGATTTCTAATGATAGGACCCGTCCACTTTATTCTATCATAACAAAATTTTCCTAATCAACTAAGTCATGACCCTAGATCATTCAAACTGGATTTTGTACAAATTTGTTCAGCCAATAATGAGATATAAACTTGTCACATTTGTGATGCTCCCTAAAGTTCAAGCTTAAAATGCTTTTGTAGGCCTCTTTGCACACTTGGTCTGAACATATCTACCAAGAATTATGATGATTAGACGAATCATGAACGACATATTGCCAGTTTCCTGCTAAGCCCCTCCCATTGAAAACGTTGTTGGTCAATATCCTGTAAACCAAAGAAGCTATCAGAAAGCTTTATAGAACTTTTAATCAGCTTTGTCCAATGATGATCTCCAGAAAATTTGGTAGCGCTGGTACCTAAGGGAGGAGATGTCGAAAATGTGTTTTTCAAAAAATTCTAAATCGTGGAAAATCCTTTATGCCGGACTTTTATGGTCCAAGAGGCTTTTTTTGTAGAGCACATTGAGCTTGACCTGTGTGTAAAATTTCAAGTCAATCCGACTGCTGCCATCTGGCCAATTTAAGTCATCTTTTTTCAGCAAGTAGCGCACATCATTTCCAGTTATTGTGCAAAGTTTCATGTTTCTAGCTCATTCCAGCTCACAGGAATTTGAGCTGCGGCAGAAGACAAATTATAATAATAATAATAATAATAAAATCAGACAAAAATAATAGGATTCTAACCCTACGGGGCTTAAACCCTGAAAAGAAAGCTGTGCAGCTATGGTGATTGAGAGAAAAGTAGAGTTGTTTTTTTCCCAGTGAAGATATTAGGCGTAAGACTAATGGCTGCAAACAGTTCCATGACAAAAGGGGAAAAAAAGCAAAAGAGATCACTCACAGACTCATACACATAAACTCTTTGTCTGAGCAGCATGGTCAGCAGTGTTACTGCAAGTTTCTTCTGTCAATTTTGGGTTGTAACACTGACAAATGCTGAATGGAACACGTTTGTTCAAAAGAGAACACACTACCAATGTCCAATGCTATAATGTCTACCCAAAGTATCGAAGATATGGCCAACTGAATTGCAAATTATGGTAACAGCGTGTGTGGGGAATGCCTCCTTAATGCTGATCCAACCCTAAAAGAACCTGAGGAAGCACAGGTTTATAGTTCTCAATGGACCACAGAAAGGATCCATAAAGGAGAAAAATCCTCCATGAACACAGTCAAGAGACATCTCAAAGCAACAGAGTCTGAACTGAGAAATTCAATCTGTCCACTCCAAGGAATCGCACCAACAGGCACCTCTCCACAAAGGGGTACTTCACTAGCCAGAGAACAGTCACCTCTGGCCTTCTGCTCCATTTCTCCAAGTCAACACCATGACCTTAATGCTATTTGGGCCCACCTGGACCTGGTACTTGGTATGATAAGGCAAAGGCACATTTGACACATTTGCTGACGTTTTCAGAAATGGCAAAGGCCAGAGAGTTCATTTTTCATTGGTCGGTAAGTTAATATATTGTAATTGTACTCGGATAGAGTTTAATATATCTGAGGATACTGTGAAATGTTTATGTTCCCATAGGCATAATCTTTTCCTCTGTCATTATGCCTTTGCATTTCCCGCATGATGTTACCCACCTGCTCCTCGATGATGTCCATGTTGTCGTTGCCTTGAATTTGTCGTTGCCAATTTTACACAATTGAATATGTCAAATCGAAGCCTGAGGTAAGCATAAAACCGAACTGTAGCATGTTTTATACTTACCAACCAACCAATGTGTACATGTTCTTATTCATAGCTGCTGAAAATATGTTCTGAGTAAGTGACCTGACTATATAGTTCATCAGTTACATCTGTTGAAAGGAGATGAAACAGTCAGTGACCGGCCTACCTATCTATGCACATGTAAGTTAGAGAAACTGAAACACAACCAACAAGCAGTACAATACATCACACATCAGATTCTTCCATCACTCTAATAAGAGGATACATGAGGGTGCATCGGGTGCAAAGTGTATCATTTGGCAAGCTTAAATACTGGGAATTAAAATATCTCTGCAGAAGAGAGGCGGGTTTGTTGGACTGTCCTTATTAGGTGACGGAGGCATATTGAATTGATCTGAATATTGGCCTCGAATTTCTACAACTTGAGTATCTACTATTTATGTGAGATAAAGGGAATCTGAAGACCAATATGTGTGAATATTATTGTGGGAGTTGAAATGCACTCTATCGGGATATTGACTCTGGTTCTTGTTTATTGTCATTCATTAGACCATCTCAGAGCACAAAAGTGTGGTATTATCTATTGTCTTAACTTGAAGAAACCGTTCACTGCAGTACGGTATCGGTAGAGAAACTTGCTTTTAGATCAACTAATCAGGTAACACATCCTAAAATGGTTAAAAAGTACTGAAACCAACCATTATGTTTTATACTTGGAACACAGAGGTTTCCATGTAGGCATTAGTTAGAGTGTTTGCAAGCTGCTGTTTGAGCACCAAAGAGAAAGTTATTTTTTGATTGGACATAAACCATGACTTTCTCTTTTTTTTGGTGATTGTGGGAGTGCAGAAAAGCTGCTGAGACCTCCAAATGCAATAATTCCATTTCCACTGAGTGAGAGTAATCTTTCAGGTCCATTTTGTTATCCGGTGTCCTCTTAGATAGCCAGCTCCCCTGTGAACGCTTTCATACTCTCACCTCCCTGCCTCGGCTCTGACACTCTCCCCTCCTCAGATTCCATTAAAAATCCTAACTTCAGCTCCTGGGGCTCTGATCAAATAGGGCGGCTAATGCATTTTCCCAACGTTTTGATTTTTTTTCCCAATGTACCTTGTATTTACATATAGATTGAGTATTTATCAGTCTGCATTTTAAGGCAGATTCACTGTAGTCCACTTTATTAAACCATGTTGGATTTATGTATATTTAATGAAAAGTTGATGTAGGGAGTGTAATTCTTTGAACAAGGGAGTATACTTGGTATGTGGGGTGAATAGTAATGTAGGGGCTGTGCACAACTGAACTTTAAACATAAGTCTTTACATTTCTTTGGCGTGGCTTAGTTGATTTATTGTGCACCCCTGTTCTCAGTAGCCGCACATGAACATGTTCCACCATAAATGCGATTAACAATACAAATTTCCAATCGTAGATGTCTTTATCCTGCTGTTAATCAGAGGGAAGTATGACAAGATCATACTTCTGGTATAATCCATATTCTTTGAGGTCACCTGTTATCTCTTTTTTTTTTACCTCAAATGCCAGCCACACAGGTGGAATCCAGAAACACATACAGGTGGGAAATATGTTTACTCTCTTTTTTTTTGCTGAGAGTTAGATAAAAGGATCAATACCATGGTCATATCTGCCTATTACTGGACTATGACCTGTGAAATGAAATGAAAGTTGTTAAGCTTAGCTTAGCATAAAGAAAAAAAAAAGTGCACCAACAACAGCAATCCTGGCCCTGTTTCATGCAAACAAAATCGACCTACCATCCCTCCCAAATACTTCCTTGAGTATTTATTGGTTGTCTGGCCAACCACACAGTGACTACAAGACTCCGGGAAGTCACTTTGCTTCGCCAAAATAGTACAGGGAATGACTCACAGTAAAAACATAGACAGTTATTTTTAACATTTTTTGTATTGAGTAAACAATATAGAGAGACATAATGTGTTTGTTTATGAAATTTCATTTATGAGATAAATGAAAGACTTTTTTTGGTCCACTATCAGAAACATTCATGCCTGCAAATCAATCCCTATTTTTCAACTCGGTCTTTCATGGGAATCGCATAGATCCAGAGAGTTTTGCTGCCTTCAAATGGAGTCGTGTTTACCGTGTTCACGAGAAGAGCCTATACGATCGCCCCCTGTTGTAATGTTCATGACCTTGGAACTTTCTTAAAGCTCAGAGTTCACGCGGTGTGACACATTTGCTGACGTTTTCAGAAATGGCGGAGGCCAGAGAGTTCATTTTTCATTTGTTGCTAAGTTAATATATTGTAATTGTAGTTGGATAGAGTTTTTCTTCGTCATTTCATAATATGTCTGAGGATAATGTTGAAATGTTGATGTTTCCATTGGCCTCATCTATTTCCTCTGTCATTTTCCTTCATTTTTCCTGCATTATGTTTCCCACCTGCTTCTAGATGATGTCCATGTTGCCGTTGCCTTGATGGCAGCAGTTTTAAAACTGTAAGCTTTTTAAAAATTTTATAGTCAACCCTATCGTGCATTGTTAGTCTTGTTGTGTTTGGACTTCTCATGCTTGCTACAGTGCAGTACTTCATTTGCACAGATTAAATAGAATTAACACTACACTGGAGCCGTTCAGACCAAGTCAAAGCATTAATGTTCGGATTTGCTCGTGTTAAGCTGCACCGAATAATTTACGTACCCAAACCTATCGATCCCTGTTTACTGAAGAGAATTAACCATTTTCTTCATTAAATTAACAGTTATTTGTCATGCATAACAATATTTGTCATGTTTGTCAAAAGCCTGAGTGAGCTTATTTTGGATAATTCTCTGCTTTGATACTGAATACAAAATTAGAATTTCACCAATTTGATGGAAAAGTCAAATCTGTAAGAAAACAAATACAATATATTTGACAACATTTATGAATACATGTTTCTGCTAGTGCAGACTGTTATTTAAATGTAATCACATATTCAGCTTTGTGATTATTTTGCTGTGGTGTGTTTTAAAAAAAATATTTAAAAGATGCACGATATAACCTGTATTAACCTGTGTTGTGACCTCTGATGTGCGCAGAAATATTGTTTATTCCCCTTGAAGTTTTAATGAAAAAAAAATTCAGTTCAGGAGTTAAAACTTTACTGAGAAATCTTTAATTGGCTTTTTAAAAAAATTCCTAAAAGCACAACTTTTTTGTAAAATAGAAATCCAATAAATGTAGGTTTATTGAAACAAGATGTTGTTTTCCTTTATTCTAATCTTAAAATCTTTAAAAAAAAAATCTTCATCTGTATCTTAAAATCAGAATTTTTTTCTTTTGGGGGAGACTGCCCTTGAACACCTCATTTGAGCTTTGTGTTTTGTCATCTTTGTCACTATTATTTTGCTGCTCTGCTCATTAAGGGCACACTTTGTGTATTTGTTACCCCATAAACACAATTAAGATGTAAAGTCACTTTCAGTTTAACCCCATCAGTATTATCTAAAACTAAGTATCAAACTCAGTGTAATTAAAATGGATTATTCATTAACATGCTGGACCCTGGGAGGTCTTAAAACCATGACACAGACAAAGTATAAAGAACGATAAAAAAAAACACGTCATTAAAATGTGTTTTTTTTCTGATAAATGTTGTCCTAATCCCTACAAAGGATGTCTTCACTGTGCGCTCCCAGTTTTCATAGCTGGAGGCTTGAAGAATCTGCTGCTCTTTGTTTGCATGCAGCATCAGGTATGTGTTAAGAGGACTTTACAGGGGCCGTGTGAGTCCTTTATCCTCTAGTCACTGTAGCTGCAGGTTGACAATGGCTGAAAACCCCCGCTGGTTGTGAATAGAGTCTGACAGGAGAAATGATGCACCGCAGGCTGGACAGTAAAACAAAACAAAAAAAAAGATTAACACTATGGGCAATATAATGTTGTGTAGACAATGTAGCAGCCTAAAGGCTCAGTTGTGAATGATGTATTCATTGTGTTTGTTTTTTGTTTGGTGTTTCATGTCCAAGTTTATAGGTGTTGGGTTTGTTTTGCACTTAAAGACGGAGAAAATATTTGACTTCCACGCCTTTATTGCTCTAAATGATGAGCTTGGCTGCCAGAAAAAGTAAAGCATCATTCCCACCACACCCCCACTCCTCTAAATAAGGCCTTGATGACATTTTGGACTTAGTTCAATGAGAGGGACAGATGTTCCCTCAGGCCAGATGAACTGTAAACCCAGTGACAGCTGGAGTTGGACCAGGTAACCTGCCTTTGATATCAGCGGAGCCTTTTAACTGCAGGTAGCTGGCCTTGGCAGACAGTATGAGGCCAATCAGATGGAAGAACAGACTTTACCTTGGTCTGATCTCCAGCCAGGGCACCTCCTGCAACTCTCCCAGAGTCCGAGCAGATGCAGGGTCCTCGTATATTCATCCTTATTGCATGTCAAGTCATTTCAAGTGCAGCAATGACAGCGTGACCATAGCTCCAGATGATAAGTGTTTTGTTAAAAGGCCTCCAGTATGTTGAGAGACAGACCCTGATCTTCTGTTCCTCTTCTTGTTTGAATTTTCTCTCCATTTTTTTTTATTTTTTATTACATGAGGGAATTATCTGCAGCTCTGTCTCTTGAGCAACATGATTTATGCTTGCTCATGCACTACAAGCAACAGCTTTCCCTGTGGGTTTGTGCTCCATAATAAACTGAGAGATGGCTGAGGTTTTGTTGATGAGAAACAGCTGTAGAATAAGCTACCACAGTCACATGAAGGAATAGGAAAAGTATTAACTTGGCAACATTCAGCCACCTGCCTGAACATACATACATTTTCAGCGACAAGCACCCTGCAGAGAGAAACACAGAAAAGTGTGCTGAATGACAGTGAAGTTTTACTAATGCAAACTAGATACTGAGTTTCACTATGACGTCCTTTTTCCCTGCTCAAACACGTTCATGTTTTCCACACTGTATTCGGAGTGTGTGACTCTAATGGATTGTCCACCTTAATTTTAGCAACTTGCCGGCGCCGGTTGCCAAGTGGCAATTTTTCTTTAGCATGTTGTGGTTGAGACTTTTCCAAAGCAAACTTTCCACTCATTTATTCCGTTGCCATGTTTTGTGTGAAGCATTGCCTATCCAACCACCCGCATGTTAACGGTGTAATTAAAGAAGTGTTTGAACAGGATCTGATGAAGAAAAGTGTTTGGGCACACAGCAAAGGAGATGAGGCATGGCAATCACAGCTGAAGAAAGAATTACATTCTTTGTCACAGTTAGCAGGTCCTTCACACTCACTCTGCTGCCAAGTTAAAAGCATTTCTGCAAGCCTGATTAAAGGTTGCATACAGAACAACGTTCAAGCACAGCATACGCCTGTCTTTGAGCACAGAGGCTGTCGTACAGAAGCGTGATGAAGCAGGACTGGAATGCCATTGTTTTTCAGGAATGTTGCTTCCTTGCTGTTGGCATTTGACTCTGAAATGAGGACAAGTTGCTATTTCTGGTGGAGAATGACTCCAAGTCATTGTGCCAGACCACAATGAGCACAACCCCTTCTGAAGGTGACACTTCATAGAGGTTGGTGGTAAACAATAACCTGGTATCCTAGGTTACGCAATCAGGGAACTTAATGGAAGAAGATTAAGCACTGATGCCAGTTCTCACAGAGAAGTCACGGCTAGCTGAAACTTAACATCCAAAGAAGAATTCTTGTGCTGTTTTGTACCTTCAGGTACTATTAGATGAGACGCCCACTTTGCATAGACAAGAAACAAGGCAAAGCAAGCTGTACAAAGAAAAACAAACCTACCTTTAAAGATTATTAGGTTACATCTCTCATTTGTAGACACGAATGTGTAAAAATGCCAATTTCTGACATAAAACATTTTTAGACCTCAATACCTGTAGGGATTAAACAACAGCATATGACATGCAAATATACATGTTAGATTTGGACTTATGCTGCATTCAAATAGTGTCTTATTGTTGAAGACAGTGGTCCATATGAACATACCCCTCTTGTGGTATTAAAAAAATAATTTCTGTAATTTACAAAAAATATGCAAAGATATTTAAGTTAATGTTCCCAACTTGAACTTTGAGGCACTTCCGCACTGGCCTCATTTTTAGACCCGGGAACTACGTCCACTTTTATATCCAGTATATGGATGCCGTCCATGTTGCCTTTGCCTAGCAACGGGGTTCTCACGACTTAACCACTTGAACGCCGAGCATACTTTGCACACAATTTCCCATGCTCTCGCCATGAGCTGACGAGGTACTTTGAAGGGACCAATCGTAGGCCAGCCGTCAGTAAGAGGACCATTTCCAGCTTTCACCTCATGCTTCCATAACTTATCAGAAACATTAACCAGCCAGTATAAACACTAAGGTATAAAATTAGCTCATTAACTCTCTTGTCCCCCAAAAAACATATACGCGTTAACTTGTAAATTTGGTAACGTGTTGGATTTTTGCAAATTAATTCGCCTCTTGGAAAATATTAATACTGCCTTCCATTAGAATGAAACCATGTTTAACTTGGTCCATAAACACTGCAAACCTGTTCTACTCCCATCACGTGCAAATGCAGGAGGCTAATTTTGAGCAAACAGGAGAAGGAAATTAGTGTTTGTTCTTGTGAAATTGGTTATATTTTCTTTGGAGCGACACAGACAAGTTCCTGGCTTGAGACCACAGTGCAAAGCTGTGTGGGTATAGACAGAACAGAGGGAAGGAGAGAGGTTGTCCATACAGAAAAGCTAAAGAAGAAGCTTTTCCAGTCAATATGTTTGCCTTCAATAATTACATTTACAGTACTGTGTTCTTGGCTATTTCAAATTTAAATGACATGTTTTTGTGCATCCATTCCTGGGTTGCATCTATAAATCCTTTGAAAGGGGAACTTGAAGAAGGTATATTCTTTAATTTCCCTGTGACACTTGTTTTGTCTGCCTTTGCACAGGTTTGACGTGTGGAATGTATTGTGTGACATATGCAGTTTTCCATGGCTTGTTGCTTTTTTATTCTCGTATGAAGGTTCTCTAGTCGGCCTGCTTTCTGCAGCCGTGGTGGTCCTCTCAGCTAAAGACGTGTCGTGTTCCCGGGCATTGTCAACGACCATTTCCACCCTTTCACCCAGAGACGTGGCACCTCCACCTCTCAACAGACTACATGTCACACACTCCCACTAATCTCTATGCACGATTCCTCCAGGGAGAGTTCACAGCCATCTTTGTTTCCTACCACCGCTGCCTCTCGAGAGCAAGAGGCTCCGTGCATTCCTGCAGCAGCTGATCTGTGAGTCGTTTCCATTGAGGCAGGAGAGCATGGGAGTGCTCTCCGTCTGCGGACTGATGGATTGCCTGTCTGACTTTATCTGAGCAGGACGGACGCTGCGTTGGCTGGGGCCCAGTGATTGTCACTCCTGACTGCTTTATCAGGGCCTGACTTATAGAGCTGTCATCCTCTTAGAGCAAGGTTCCCAGGCACCTCGTCCAGCCATTCCACCCTCCTGTCTGTCACGCTGCCACCAAGAGACCTTGGCCTGCATGACTGCTTGCATGACTGGCCTGATGCCTGCTTCCAACCCACCCAGGGACAGCTACATTAACAAACTTGTCTTGATCCATCAGCTCCACCCTTAGGTGTTAGACAGACTGTTGTAAGAGCCTCTCTTTTGCCAAGTGGTATTAACTCCAGATGAGGTGTGGATGTTCATATTTTGGAGATAGATAGGCCTTGAGTGTGGGTAAAAGACGCTTCCTATTGAATTTCACAAGACGTCCAATCTTGTTGCATCTTCCTTGTTTTACATGCTCAACAGACATGACTTCAAAACGCATTTTAATAGCACGACGGATATGGCTCTTTACTTTTTGTTCACAGTACAAACCCTGGATAAAAAAAAAAAAAAAAAAAAAAAAAGATGGCAATTTTTCAAACATATTCTGAAAAGCTTAGCCCATGTTTGAGCTTGCCATGAAACCACAGTGGAGTTCCTTCCTTATTCTCGCTTTGATGAGCCATTGGAGAGCTTGGGGGAAAGCCAAGTGAAGTCTGGGGCCTCTTGCACATTGTGATGCTTTGTTTCAAACAGAGCTGCTTTTGTTCAACTGTCGGAAAGGGAGGGATTGACAGTGTGTCGGAGTGTGTTTACTAACCACAAACACACACGGCATGCGTTTATTTTTCTTTTTAAATCTTTACAGGGGTTATATGGACACTGTTCGATGTGTGTTTAATGCTGCTACCGTGCCATTATCAATCAAGAATGTGTGCAATTATCTCTCCGTTTGTATGTCTGTATCTAGTAAATAGAGTTAAGCTCAAAGGCATGACATCAGGATGGGCCAGAGGTTCAAAGATCAACTATATATCTTCAGATCTTAACTTTAACTTCTATGTCCCAACAAAATCCAATACCCTTTGAGTAACATTTTAAAGACAAATCCATAAATAAATAACGACAAAATAAATGTATCCATTCAGAGTGGCGGGGAAGTTATAAACTAAGCATGGCAATGTCTTTTCATCAGTTGTTTGGTCCATCATTTTCATTATTACTGATATATCCAAACAAAAATTTTATGGATTGCCATTGAATTTTATCTCCAGAGGATGAATGAAAATTACTTTAACGATGACACCATTAGGTTGGCATTTGTAGTTTTATGTGAAAATTCACAAAAAACATTATATTCATTGCCATTAAATATGGTACACATGTTGCATCCCTCCAGTGTAAGGTACAACTTTCAGTGTATCCAAAATGTTGCTTTATGGCCAAATACCTGCAAAACTTACATTTCAAACAGCTTCTTCATGTTGTTTACTGATGTACAAATGCGTTACTTCACTAAATTAAGATGCAAATACGGTGACCATTACACTGTCTACGCCAGTATGTCAGCTTTGTTTTTGTGAGAATGTTCGCGAGATGACATTAGCATTTCAGTCCCTCCAGGATTTTGCAGAGGTTTTTTTGTTTGTTGTGATCAAAATGCTTGACTTTGTAGCAGCTTTTCTCAAACAATGTGATATAAATTGAGGAGTTTTTGCAGGAATTAGAAAAAAACTGCAACTGAAGGGGAAAATGTGTGATTCTTTGATTTAACAACTACCAGTTAAAGAGTAATGTGTACCACTTTCTATGATAGGAAGCATGCTGTACGTCAGAAATAGTTTTGCTGTATCTTTTTTAAAAACATTTTTTTTCTTAATTCAGAACCATTGCTCAAAGTTACAAAAAAACAAAACAAGTGACGCAGCTTTAGAAAACAGACCATCTTTGACTGTAATATAGAATACAAAGCCTACATCTGCGGTGAAATAAAAAAAAATACAAAAGTTCGACATCAGTATGCATAACTGGAAGTGTGTATAAAATGTATTTAACATATTCTTCATTTTATGATAAGATCCCACAAACCCTGTCACTTCTGATTTTGCCAGTTAGCTATCATGAGTTTGTTTTGATGGTGAGAGGAGAGGAAGCACAGCCTTGCTGATTGCAAATTTAGTTAATTTTGTTGATAAAACAATTTTGTTTGGAAAGGCTACTTCATGCCAAAAACGCTTTCAGCAGAGCTTCTGTTGAGGACATCTTTGTGCTGAAAAAATTTGGGTATTTTGCAAAATTGCAAGTTCTTGCAAATATTGCGGAGATTGATTGAATTTGCATTTTAATATTGCATTTGCAAGATCTCAATTTCCTGGAAGGACTCGCATTTAGGTGAAAGCACGAGTTGGCATGCAAATCCACCTCGTTATGACATTTATACACTATATTGTGCCCATAGATTGCTCAATTTCAAAAACTGCAGTGAAATGATGCTTCACCAAAACCTTACTCACTATCCCGTACACATACTGTTGATTACATAAGGAGTTGTGAATGAGGGGATTTCCTCCTTCTTTCAATAAACATTTAACATACAGAACACATGCCATGCTGCTCCTGGGACAGCGGCTCACTGCTCATCATTTGCATCAGTGCTGGTTGTGACCATCAAAACCAAGACAACAGGGACCTGTTAGGACCACTCAGCATTTTCCATCCAGATGCTCATCAGAGTGCATTAATTGCCTCCAGAAGCTTCCTTGTTGAACATGTAAATAAAATGAAATGCAGGTTGTGAGAGTGGCTGTGTAAACTGAAATGACAAAAGCTATTTTTCTGTTCATTCTATTCATAGTCATGGTCACAGGTTTGGTAATCTGTCAATGTGTTGCTGCATTATCAGCTGGCACAATGACGCATGATATATGATATTACATATAAGAGCAGATACAAAAATGGTTTCTCATGTCCTGTCCTGTTTCACTAAGTGGATCAGTAGGCCATTACATTGTCATAAATGTATAGATAAACTATGACCCTTCCCCTAAATTTGATATATAACACTAGATTAGATTTTGACCATCAGCAATTAAATGCACCAATAGGCCGACAGTAATAAACCTGCTAGTAGGGTGGAGAATGGAGCAAGTGTGTCAGCCAGAGTCATTCCAGGCAAACTGGAGCCTTTCCTGTAGCCCCCCCCCCCCTCCCTCCACGGCTCTGCTTTCCATCCATCCTAGATCATATACCTTTAATAATGTGTAATCTCTTAAGGGGTGAGATTTATGTCCTCCCCCTCTGGAGTCAGGGCCAGGGATATTTGGAAAGAGTGAGCAAATGCTTGTGCGGAAATAAATGATCAACTGCCTGTAAACTTGTGAGAGAATGCAAGGCACCTATAGTCCTGTATGTCCGCAATGCAGAACTACCGTATTTAGGAAGGATTCTAAAGTGAACCCATTTGTCATTGTTCCTTCTCTACTTTTTGTGTACTGCTCAGGACCATCAGACTGTAATTAATAATGTGCAGGTAAAACATTTTTTTACAGTTTTGGACAGCTTGGCCATAAGCCTGCGGGCTTACAGCCATTCTCAATAACTTTATTGTGCCAGTGTGTTGCCTATAATTGTTCCTGTGATGATTCTGTGAAACTTGGTATTGTGTTAGATGATGGAATTTGTGCCAACACAATACCTATATGTTGAACTTATGAAAGAGAAATGTACTTACCCTCTCTGGTGGGTCAATATTGCTCATAATTTTGATAGACTGGCTACTCCTTCAATAAGCTGCTGTGTCACTGCAGTCCCAGGGCATACAGGACATATAAGCTCTAGGAAACAATGACCAAATATAGACCATGGGAAGACTTCCATATCTTATTTATTGGTATGATTAAAGCGGAATTAAAAGTGCCTTTAAAAATGTAACTTACCTTATTAAAATTTAAGTTTCAGTCAAACACATTTTGGAAAACACTAGACAAAAACTTTCATTGGAACAGGACTAAGAGCCTACTGTCATACTAGCAGCTGTATGCTTAGAAGCCTCAGGGTACATGAGGAAGTAAGGTCTAGACCTTACAACATTATAGAGAGAAAGCTTACATTTGAATAATTTCCAGTGGGAAGGAAAAACTACCCTTCACCAATGTTCAGCTGGTAAACCGTTTACCTTGTTCAGTGTGTTTAGCATGCAACACAAATTGCAGCCACAAGCTCACTACTGTTGCAGGTTGTTGGTTATTAACGAAGGTACTGGGCAATTTTTTATTTTTAAATGACCCCATGATGGCCTGTATAAAAAGTCAGGTGATAGCCAAAGATATCTTGAGGGCGGTACGAAAGTTTGTACCGTATTTCATAACCTTCTAATTTGACATTTCAGCCAGGGCCAAAGTGCTAGCATAGTTCAAAATTAGTGCACTCTAACAACACAAAACCATTTTTTTTTAAAATGCATTTTATTGTAAAGGTGTTCCTGTTCATTTGTCCTCTTTCTGTTGCCACCACAAGCTGATAGCCCTTTTGTTGGCTGCAAAATCTTTCTTTGATCAAGCCTGCCTTGGCTTTCGCAGTAGAACAAATGAAGCACTTAACATACTAATCCAAGCCAGGCTGTTGAGCACAGCCAGGAGAATGTTTCTTGTAATGTCAGCAGACAGCCCATATATATCACTGCAAGCACATTTCTGGACCTGTAACTTTAACTGGGATGTTGTAAGCATGAGTTTGTTCTTAATGGTATTTCCTTGTGAAATTCAAGACTTTCTTGATTACAGCTAATACATAAATCCAGGATGGCTTTCTGTAGAAAAAGCAACTCTGTCCCGATGAGCTAAAGGGTTACTAGATTAATGGTATAGGCAACAGTATTTATAAGCCTTTAATGCTTTTGATGTCTCGCTTAATGCAAGCATCGTGGTGAAGGACGTACACCTATCACCTCTGGGTGATGAGCTTAAAAGACGAGTGAAATCTATTCAACTTACTGAGGTCAGGCTTTTAAGTTGTTGCAGGTGCTTTAACATGAGGAGAAGAAGCTCTGTCATAATTTTGATCAATTTATACTCTACATTGTTTGTCTCAAAGAACTCATTGTAATGATGATTATATCATATGGTGCTGTTACTGGAACTTGATTGAAGAATTACGTCTCAAAAATTGTTGAGGCTGTCCATGTATCTACATATCTGTCCTGCTGCTTTCAGATGACTGCAGGGATTTAATGAACTGAAGGAGAAACATTTGTTTAAAGCGACTGTTGTAACATGTACTTTAAGAATTACTTATATTTTTCCTAGTTAAACTCATATTGGTTGCGTCCATCTTTTTACCAAGCTTCACTTTACCAATCTCGTTCTCCTTATCAAAGGTAAACAGAGGCCAAACTTCAATTTTAATGTGTAAAAATGAATCATATTTTTAGGTTGGCTTAAGAAATCTTACATTCTTAGTGAAAAACATAACTTGACACTCACCACCTGTTTGTGTTTTTCTCTCTAACACCATCTTGTCGCTGATGTTACATGTCTGTCCACACATTTGACCCGTGTGACCTGGCAGAGTGCCCACAGAGACTGTGCCACCCTCTGCCAAGGTGACCTGTCACCACAGGCTTTTATACCGGCCTGCCATGGGTCTTGCGTTGCCCCGGGGAGCTGTAAAAGTGTTAACACCATGCTCACTTCGAGCACTGGTATTAGAGAAAGGCCCGGGTACAGGAATAGCCACCTGTTCCTTTCTGGTCTGGGATGATTGCCCCGACTGTCCCCAAGGACTCCCATTCCTACCACAGCTACCACAGACACAAACTGACAGGAGTGGCAAAGCAAAACAAACACACCACTGTGGTTCATAGTAGACCTCAATTTCTAAATTGTCACTCATTCCATTTAATTGGAATTTGTCTGGCCTCCAACATAAGACTGTTTCTAGAATGGCAGACCTATTTCCTAACTCAGTAAAAAATTGCATCTGCTATGTAAACTTAATTTTTACCAATTACAATTTGGTACTGTTAGCCAATATCCATCCCAACTGACCTTTCCCTAAACCTCTCCCCTGAACAATGATTATCTAGTCAAAGCTTAGCAAAGGAGGCACAGCAGGCCTGTCAACAGGACTTTCTCAATGTGCCAAAGTGGTGAGCATGGGGCTGTAGTTACACTAATACTCAACATTTAAAATTGAAAAGGATGGTTAGCTTTTAGAGGCCGTTCGAAATTCTGTCCAACTCGTGTATTTGGTAATGTTCGTCCTCAGTTTAAAAGAGTCTTGTGTGGTTTTAGTGGCATCTAGCAGTGAAGTTGCTGATTGAAACCAACTGAACACGACTCCTTTTCCAATATTGTAACCAAAAGCTCAACAGTTCCATTTGAAAGCAGCAAAAGCCAAGCAGCAGCTGTGCCCGCTCTCCTCCTCCTCCACCACATACACATAAACACACATGTACTCATCCTGTTTATGTGGACAGCTGCGACAACATACAAGATGCAGGCAAACCTCTGGCCACTGAAGCTCAAAGTTAATTGTCTCCATTTACCTTTCAAAATAAAGTGTTTATTTTATGCATGACGTCTGATTATAACGTCACCCGTGACTAATGTAGGTGACCTATACTGGATTTTCTGAGCCTTTTTTTCGTGTTCAATTTATTATCTCAGTCTCATAACAGTGTGTGTCATTAGGCTGTTTGTCATATTCAATTACAGGCAAATTATTGACTAACTGTTCAACTGTTTATCCACTTTAGAGTCACTTCCATGTATAACAAATACATAATCTGTGAGTACTACATGGAGGGCAATGTATTCAATCTTTCTATCATCACTACTCTCTTCTGCACATGGGTTTTTCTGGGAAGTGTTATTAAAGAGGAAGTGAAACCTCATTTTCTAAACCGCCACACCTTATTTCTTTCATTTTACATCAGCAGTTTTCTGCCCTTATGAAACATCAGCAGGTACTGAGAGCTGAAGGGGGTCACTTCCTACATATGTGTCCTGTGTTAAAGTCCAAACTTTTAAACCACAACACTGACTATTTGCTGGTGTCAGACGGGCACATTTGAATTCTGTCAACCTTCTGTGGTATCTGGGCAAATATAAAATGCTTAGGTGAGGATAAGGGTGCAGTCCTTTTTAGAGTCTAGGATCTGGGGCCAATATCATCCTCACTGCAGCTGTTGGTGGAGGCCTTCCTTTATAGCCGATTACCTCACCATAACCGGGTTATGAAAATATCATCACTCATTATGCATGTGCGTAAGGACAGAGGGTGGCGCTTCACTCAGTGCTAAATCGAGAAGTGATAGTAATGATCATGTGTCACTTATAATAGAAAAGGAAACAGTAATATACAGCAGGGGTCATGTCTTTTATGTACTTTTTGGGCTTTTTCTTGCTTAAAAAAAGTTTCCAAAGCAATCAACAGTCTGAACAATGTTTGGTTTATTTAATTTTATTATGCATACCCATTATGTAACAAAAACTTGACAGATTAATTGCCATTTCGAGGGACATCTATTCCTCTTCCTCTAAAGTTTCCATCCTCCACTTTGATACCCTTCACTGATCACTGACATCCCTAACTGAAAAGTTGACGTCGCTCTAATTTTCTTTTCACACTTTCAGTTTGTTTTCCAAATATTTCAACTTGATGCCAAACTGTTCAGCACAGCACTTTCAGAAACGACTTGTTTACTAGAACAGAAAGTGTAGAGAGGGAGTCTCAAAGGGGGTCTAAGTTGCTCTCTGTACAGAGGTAATTATGTCAAAACAGAGTTTTTTTTTTTTTTTTAAGTTTTCCAGCAGCTGTCGAAGACAATTATGGCTCTCGAAAAGACAGAATGGGAGAGAAAAGGAGAGGCCCAGGAGTCATATTTAGACAGAAAACAAAGAGGGATATGACAGTTATGATATGTGCCTCATGAAGAACTAGCATCTATTTGTTCTAGTCAGTGCCTGAGTGCTTTTCTCCAGATCTGGTCTGCCCACTTCTCTCTGAAACAAGACTTTTAATAAATCGGTTAAAATGCTCACCCTTACTAATTCATGTCAGTGACATCCCCTTAATTTGTCTCTGTGCAGCACACAACCACCTCGATCCTTAAAATTACAGACTTAACGTAATTTTCTGTCCAGTCAGAAAAACAGCTTTGATTATTTTACGAGTACCAGATTTGCACCGTGCAGGACCCCAGAGCTAAGAGGTCCTTGTCGGCAGCTTCCACATAAACAACATGTACAGGCGCGTGGCCTCGCAGCAAAGCATAAATTAGACAGAGGTTGTAATCTGGGGCCCGGGGTCTGTCAGACAGTGGGGTGAATGTATAGGCAGGCGGAGAGGTGAGTAATACATTATCCAGAGGTAGATAAGGACAGAGGGAGAGGGGTCAGAGCAGGCTGGGGTGAGGGTCCGGCAGAAGACAGCAACAGACTGTTTCACCATGAGTGTCTGTGGAGCGAGGAAAGGTAACCGGAGCAGGGAGCAGTGAGAGTAAGTGGACCCCAGAGGTTGACTCAGCCTATCAATACTGTTCAGCGCTATAGCTGCAAGAAGGACACAGGCACATTGTGGGGACTCAACTTCCTTTATGGGGAAAAAAAAAGGTGGTCGCAATACTGTACAGTATAACATTTTCAGGAAAATAATTGGTTTGAGGTTAGTTTATGACTGGTTAAGGCTAGAGGTTTGGGTAAATCAGTGGAATGTCCTCTGACGTATTAGTCACAACTCTGTGTGTGTGTGTGTGTGTGTGTGTGTGTGTGTGTGTCTGTACCTCAGTCCAAGGTCTCTCTTTTCCCTCCACACTGTGTGTGTGTGTGTGTTTTAACCAAATTTCCAAGAAATCTGGAAAAGAAAATGTAAATTAATGTGCTTTTCTGTCCACTACTGTTCTTTGTACAGCAGTCTTATTAAGACAAGCTACCCCTCCAGTCACGTAACGTTAAACCATCAAAGATGACGCATCGACATGGTAATTTAAAAAATGACCAGCCACCGCATCATACTGCACAAATCTGAAGTCTTTTTCTATTGGACTGTATTGAATTTTGCTATTGTATTTACTGTTGAGAGATGATTCGGTTTACTACAACCTGCGACAGTTTCTTCATCATTTCACTGCTGTCAAATCATAAAACGTTTCTTTTTTCGACTGCTGTCCACTGTCATTTGAGTGTCGGATCAACGCGACTATAACATGCAGATACTGAGATCGTTCTCACTTCCAGGCCATAACAAAATGTTTTGTCAAAGGCACTGGCATCAAAGAGATACGCAAAAGTGCCCTTTGGTGCCGGCCCTGTGACGACCCAACGAGTAACAAAGTCAATGTTGGGAAGAGATGAATCAAACACAGAGCTTGTACCCAAGACACTGGTGTTTGAGTCCATTAGAAAGCAAAGGTATTGTAGGTTTCTTTTAAGTAATGCAACATATTGCATTTACGTGACATATGTAAAATAACTTATTTGAACCCAAAAGTGATCTTTTCCTAACTAATACTAATACTACGTCATTGAACGGGATAGATTACATTTGTATATTGATTTGAGCTACATGTGCAGGTACATGTGTCCTCATGTACACAGTGGAATACATGGAAACCCAGCACATGACTCAGTGAAACAAAAAAGGAGTGGGAGCATTAACAAATACCTTTATGAATCACCTGCATTTAACTTGACTAATACAACCTTATATCTTTGAACAGAGAGACTCATATATCTAAAAGTAATAAAGCTGATGAAAACTTTTAGTGCTGCTTCCATGAAATATGAGTCAATAATTGTAAGAGGTCCCGGGTATTTCAGCTGGGGTTGCTGGTGAATACAAGTGGTGATCTGACCTTAGGGCACAAATTCGACCCTCTTTCTGGCATGTGAGTGCTTATTGTACTGTACGTCCATCATCTCCCACAGGATCATTGTTCTGACTTAAGAGTTGCATTACAAGCTCGAGGTGCCTTATTCTTTGGAACTCTCTCCATGTGGGGCCTTTTGTGCCACTGGGCCCTCTTAGCGTCTGCATTCCTTCTTCACTAATATTGATATTCTCTGCTACTGCCTGATAGTCCTTGGGGCACCTGTGGCCCAAAGCAACTAAAACGACACTGTTCAACATTACATTATGTTAATATGACTCTGTTTCAAAAGACCACCCACTTTATGGATGCTTTTTAACTTTGCTACAGCATGTCAGTCTGTGTCTGTTATCACATGGTGGTCTTAGCTACGAAGTAACTATGTCTCCACACAATGCTACATGGTGAGCACATTATGTCACTGACCACGTGGAAGCCAACCATGACAACAGAATGTTTGTATGTGTTTGTGTGTGTGTTATGTGAACAGAAGTATCATTTAATTCAATTACCTCGTTGGTGAAACTGGTTATATGTGGTGTACAGTATCAGAGTGAAACAATGAGCATCTCCAGGGCCTCTTGCTGCTTTTGTTATGCCATTGTGAAAAACAGAATTACCCTAAATCGGATCCAGCATCTCATAGACCCATCCATCCAACTCAAAATGTTTTCATCACGATAAGACAAAGCAAAAGATGCATATCATTTTTCTCATGATCTCATCACAGTCTACACTGATTACACCTCTCCACTTTGTTCAGTTTCCTAGTGGAGACAGAAGAGTTATCTATTTTGAATCTCAGGGTGCATCTTGATTGCAAAGAGGAAGAATCCAGACTTTCATCTTTTTGAATGATAAAAAGCAGGCACTGTTGTTTGTTGACTGACTGGGAGATGGAATCATCCGTATGGTTTCATCCTGTCTGTTTGAGTGTGTTTGTGTTTGTCTGTTTAACTAAAACTTTATCTTTGTCTCTGACCCTCATGAAGTTGAGTGCATTACACGGCAATGTATAGTCCTCTGGGTTGCCGCTGCTGATTAAACATGTCACCACTTTAAAGTGGATACAGATAAAATTTGGGATAGATTGTAAAAATTTACTTTGAATTACGTGATGTCTGAAAGATGATCTCTGTATAAGCCTTAATTGAATGTGACGTTTATGCCCAAGACAAGTGAGTGCAATGCCATTCTCAAATTCTGATAATTTTGATGAAGAAAAAAAAGTTAATACAGGTGATGAAAACTAACAAACTACATTGTATTGTCCCTCATCCAAGAAGCTTTGTGGGGCTTTACATATAGGCACAATGTTGCTTTGAGCTAAATGCTAACAACAGATTGCCAAGGTGCCCGTTATGAATTACCAATGGATGCCAACAGGCACGGGTCCGTTACGTCAAGTCAGCGACTTTTGATTTGTTCTGTCCTCTGCACACCTTCATATCCCACTGGGAGCGTTTCAAAAGTGAAGCGGTTTGTCTCCCGGATTTTGTTAACATAGTGATTGGACACATTTACTTGATTTTTGTGCTTTTCGAACAGTGGGCTGTGTTGTTAAATTGTTTATTTTTTAGTCTGTTTTAATTGTCTTTTTTGTATTCCCTACTTTGTGGGGAAGTCTTTACTTTCATCCTCGTAATTATTTCATATCTATATTTTACATACAGTACCTTTCTTCTCCTACTTAAAAGACAAGGGGTGAAGATGTTGATGTAGTGATATGATCATCAGTCCGCATTGGGTGTTTTATTTTGAAACTTGAACGAATTCGCTATGATCCTGTTTCTGACTTCCTGCATGTCTGATCTGCTCTGTGCAGCTCGAAGCGGCTTCCATCAACAATAGCTGAGGAACGTTTTAGTGGAGAGCTGCTGTGGCGCATCTGTTGGAATCATAAGCATTGTCTGGGATGGTGATGTTTCTTTCTGGTGGCTGTGTCGCGTGACGCTTGATGGAATCCAACCTGAACTTATTAAAATTAAGCAACTACAATTCATGTTTACCATGCTCTCCATCTAATAGTAAATGCAAATTACAACTGAGGCTGATTGCAAAGTCATTAGTTTTCAGCTAACTTGGACATAAACTACAGTATGGGACAAACTGAAATTATGACGTGATAATTGTGATAAAGGGAACGTTAATGGATCACCAAAGTCATTACAATTGATCCTGACCGGTACATTGATGTTAAGCCACCCAGTGATTGTTGAGACAACTCTCACAAAACCACAAAAGTCAACCTCATGGTAGCATAATATGAAATCAGGACCTTAATCTTGTAGACATGGGGGATATGTCACCTTTATGTCAACCGTTTACCTTCTTGTGCTACTGAAACAGTAAAAGCAATTATAAAATTGTCCTCTGGTCAACATGCACATTGAGCATCATGGCAATCTATACAGTACTTGTGAAAAAGCCAAACATGTAGACTTAATGACTGCACTAGAGGCAATGTAATGCCAGATTCCAACTACGCAGTGATTTTGTCTGATTACATGGTCACTGTGTCAGATTAGGCGATAAGAGAGTCATACATTCTTGCTGTGAATTGGCCGAGACAAATGATTCCTCCTTTGTCACCAACCAATCATGAATTTATGAAGGAGATTAAACATTTGGGGTTATTTAACAGACACGCACAAATGGCTTTCAGCTGCAAAAAAAAACAAAAAACATAATATGCAACACTCTTGTACAAATAACTAGAACACGAAAGAAAACGTAACTGTAGAATATAAATGAAATATATAAATATAATTGTATCTGTATTTTCTACGCACAGAAAAAAACGGTACACACGCATATACTGTACATATTTGTACACATGGGCCAGGTGAGGGCACTGAAGGTGCCACAGGGCAATTCCCATTAACAAGAATGTATGTAAACAATAAATCGGGGAAAAAAAATCAGTCATTTTTTTTTTTTTAAACATCTTTGACTTGTCTGTGGGTCATGAGGACAGTTTGGTTATTTGTCCTTAAGCTTAACTTAACACATACTCCAGTGTGAGGTGGTGAACAGGACCTGTTTTCATAAGGACTTTTCCTAAAGGGGCACTGCAATTTTCCTTTATTAGGCCTTAAAGTTAAAGATGGATTGTGTGTCTTTCATTTTGGGGGACTTGTGCCAGGCATGACTAACTCTGGGTCATTTTAAGAATCTGGCACATTCTGTATGTGTATTGAAACATACTGTTCTTGCATGCACACAGGCAATGAGTTGTGTTGTTTTGTGTCTCACACACATTTCCCTGCCATTTTTAGAACTAATCTGACATATATACTGTATGACCGTGCAGATGATATAATGGGACAAAAATAAATCTCAGCATTGAGGAAGGGTTAAGCTTGGATTTAAGACTTCACTGGACTTCATTTTCTTTTGAATTTCCAAATTGCTTAAGGAATGTTGAGGAGAAAAGGAATTCCAATTTCCAGAAATTCATACTGTAGCAGAATGGAGCTTCTATCAGTCTCTGGACCTTTGTTTTATCTCTTAATCACAAGGCTATCACTAGCCAATCACTGTGGGCGGGCATCACATAAATGCCGGTGGGGCTCTCCCCTGATGTCAAACGCATGTCCCGCTTCTGGTCTATCTGACTTCTGCCGCTGTTGCAGACGATCTCTTGGGCTCCCCTCATCCTGCACAGGTGACTCACTGTCGCTGCCGGTAGCAGCGCTACATGGCCTCCCCTCCCCTTCTGGAGCAGACAAACGTTGCCTGATCGGGGACTTTTGGCTGGGTCGGCGCGGGACTTTGCCAGAAAGTGGCTACAGCTGACCCTGCTCACTCTTAAGAACGCTGCTGCTTTGCCTACTGGGATTCGCCTTACCCTGCGCTGTTTTGCCTACAGTGCTGTACCTGACGCCGCTTGTCTACTGGGCTTTGCTTGCTCATGACAGCATTGCGGCCCTGTTTCATCACTGTTCATGTCAGCTTCGCCCTGTTGCTTTAACTGGGAAAAACTCCTTTTAACTTGAGCCTTTTAACTGGATATGTATTCCGACAAGGGGGTTTAGGCTCACCTTGGTCATTTCTGTTTTGTATTTGTATAACGTGATCCATTTTGTTTCTGTTTTGTTTTCTATTGTGTTCCTGATTTATAGCCACAGGTTTATTTCCTGTCAGTTTCATTTTCGTTCTGATCGGAAGTTTATCTGGCTGATTAAGCCTGGCAATTAACACTTTTCTTTCAAAGAATATTTTGTTTAATTGAGTTAATATTGCTTTGTGTAGGCTATTTTGTGGTTTGTATTAAGTTCAACAAAACCAACAGAAGAAGTTCAACACTCCCCACTCCTCCCAAGCCCCTTATCGGTTAGCTAATAGGCGAGGGGTGATTGACAGGATAGAGTCATGCCCTCTGCCTCTCCCACGTCTCCTCGTTAGGATGCATGGCTTTCTGCAAACTTCAGTTTTAAATTAAGAAAGCGATGGAATGTCACAAGCTCTTTTTCTGAGACATGTTTATCCTTGGATCTTGCAGCTTTAATTTTAACAATTAGATAACCATGAAAAGATCTGATCTACATATCCCCCCAAAGTATCAAACATCAACTCTCTCCATGCCCTTACAATGATTCTCCTACTCCTCCTGTTTAGCATGTTTTCCCTTTGTTTCATTACCCACTGTTGTCCTGCCCCCAGATGTCTGTCCCAGGAGGTTTAGGGGCTCCGCACTCAGTTACCTGCTGATACTAATCTACACTGAAAGTCTCCAGCCCTTACAAGACCCAACAGCTAGCTGCAAAAAGCTTTTCAGGTCCCTCTGTACATCTATTTCCTTTCGACTGAGCGGATTCACACCGGACTAAGTGTTCAAGTCCTCTGGTTGTGTATCCTACGTGTCTGCAAATATGTTCTTCACACTTGGAGAATCTCACTATATGCATAAGTGCACTGAAAACTATGCCTTTCCCTGCAGTTTCAGTGTTTAGAGGAAGTAGGAGTCATTAAAATGGTATTAGAAACACCTTTATTCAAAGTGCATGCAGATTTGACCAATGAAGCAGTAACATTGTAGATTATTAGGTTTTATATATAGGAACACAGTCCAATTATAGTCAATATCAGCCTCCCACATGGCACAAACTCAGTTAAATGTTGTTGCATAATTACTGAGCAAAATTCAACAAGGGCCAAAGAGTAAAAACATGATTTGTGTTTCCCTGTGGGACAACTGACAGCCACTTATGAAGAGAAACCACCTCTTTCCATAAAGTCCTTCATTTTCAAACTTCCAAGAGCACTAAAAAAAAACTTTTACCACAACAGTTGTAATTACGTGAGCGCACACAAGAGGTGCTCACAAGTATCAGGGAAAGACCTGACATCGATCGAAGAGGAGAGAATGAAACAGGAGAGCTTGCGCGTCAAATTGATATTATGTCATCTCTGTTTAGACTGATATTTAACTGTGTTTACAAACACTGCATCATATTCATCTGAATTTTTTTAACAGCTGGCTCGGAAAAAGGCATTTTTGTCTTCGCTAAGAACAACATCAAGTCAAAGCAAGGAGCAAGACATAATTCCAGTATAATCATATTAAATCAATCTGTATTGAGTCGCAGCATGAACAAAAGTTCACTAAACATCCTTTTATTTGTTGTTGTACATGTGGAAATGAGGCTGATGTGATGACAGTCAGGCAAGACGTCAGCTACAAAGTCAGTGGCCCACGGCTTCGGATGTGTGCGTGTGTTCACTTCTCATGGATGGATTTCATGAGCTTCTGTGTCTTTCTGTGTGTAAAAACATTCTGTTTGAAACATACTGGCAAACAAAATTATAGTTCTTCCATTCTTCCTCCTAACTCGACATTGGCTATCATCAACCACTTAACTAGCTTAGCCTTAGTTGAATTATTAGATAAATGCTCACATTCGTAGTTTCTTTTTGGTTTCCATGTTTCTCTTGTCATGTTATGCAATAGAAAGAGTCACAGTGTTCACATAGGGAAGAGGATGGGGTGGATAGATACAGTAGCTCAAATGAGGGACTTTCATTCATCAGCTGTGTTTGTGTCCATGAGAAAGCAAAAATCAACATGGTTTTATTTGATGTAATGTCAGAAAGTAAACTTGCATTCTTACGTAATGTACCTTAATGTAACTTAAATTACATATGATTAGCAGATGTACATTTCTTAAACCTAACCATGTGATTTTGATGCCTAAACCTAAAGCAACTTGCGCATCTGACACACCTGTGGGCTTTATTGGACAGTCGTCAGATGCGGATGCGGGGTAATTGAAAAGAATAGGCCAAGAAATACATAATAATCTTGTATGTATCTAACAATTTCTGAGTCAGTATTGTGAATCTAACGTGTTTTGAGCAGTGAACCAACATAGCTATTAGACATTTTATGTGAGACTTGGTTGATTCAAATCTTGAAAGATTACAGAAGTAAAGCTTAGAGAAACATTGCATTTCTTGTTGGGTCAGCGTTAAGCTCTAAAATGGTTCATCCATAGACTTAAATCAAACTCTTCACATTGCAATTCATACAAAATGCACCATTTGCTTTTATGGCCATGCTTGCTGCCTCACTGCTCGCATGAAAGCTATATTGTCATTTGTTGCTCTTGCCGCTGTTGTTCATATAGTATTAAAAAACACCTAGACCTGAATTCACATCTGCAAGTGTCTACATTCTCCTGGAAGGGAAGTTAATTTTGATGCGATCATTTTCACATTTCACGTTCTTTTTACGACATCCGTTATTGTGGTGTGACTCCTTGGCTTGAATTACAGTTTTTCTCTCTGATACGGTAGATTATAATCTAGAGAGTCTCAGAACAGAAAAGCACTAGGAGTCAAGCAAACATAGAACAAATCAGATTTACTGAAATTATGTACCAGGCACGAGCAAATTTAAGGCCTCTGCAAGTTGATTTCCTGAGTGTAATCAAATAAAAAGGAAACCAATGACTGCTCCAAAGAGCAAAAAACACATTGAGCAGTTTACAATACATTTTATGCTTTGGAAAATAAATGGGAAGATGATGTATTGTGAAAACATGCAGGAACACGGTTTTGTTTTTTTGTTCTAAAGAAAAGCAAAGAATAGGTATGCTATTGTATTGGAAAGTACTTACAGAGAGACACATTTGGAAAGTTTGTATTACATGCATTATTTGTGTTTGCAAAACTGCATGCTCGGATTTTTGTAAATGTGTTGGCGGTTCAGAAATTGGCTGCATACTATCAGAGCAATTAGAGGCAATTTATCAAAGCAGAGTTCAATTAAGTCATGGCAGCAGTAATGTAATGGACCCCCTGCTAGCAACTAATTCTTCACCTCTCTGTTCAACCAGAATGACTTCATCCTGATGAGGGAAATATGGGGAAGGAGCTCAAATCACTAAGCAGTCCTGGTAATTAAAATGATTGACAAGCAACCAGGTTAATCCAGCAGTCCCAGGTTTGCATAAAATGTCCCCCTGAGCTGTTTTAGGCCTTGGCTCCGGTCCATCAAGGTCCTGAACACATGTGGCTTCCAGATGTGGCAACTGGGATGGATGCGGTCAGGCACGTGGATGACTGTGTAGAGAAACATTAAGGACAGACGCAGTGGTTAAAACACTAACACAGTCAAATCCCTTGTGTGTGTCCCTCGAGGGACAGCCCTCCTGCCAAGACACAGTGGTTCAGGACGAGAAGCAGCTGTGATTGATATTTACATGGAACCAATATCACCCAAATCTGCCTTTCCCCTTGGTTTAATGGTGCTTTATGGTGACTTTCAGATCATTGCATTGCTGTTCGGTCCACAACCGGGACACTGTTTTGGTTGACTCTGCCAGGCAGAAATATAAATAGCTTTTAAAACCCACTGTACACTACCTGCTCAGCACCAAGCAGCAGACTGTATATATTCCTTGTGGAGCTGGTAAAGACCAAGCACCAACCAAATGCGACATCACCCATTGGTTTGTGAGCTGATGTTGTGAAGCCTTTAGTCTGAGATTTTGGCGGTCTCCATTTTGGTTCTTTGGAGCCGGAAGTGACTATATTTGGGCAAGCTGGGTAATCAATGAGTAGATCTGATTGAGAACCTGAGAACTATATAATGACTTGTGGAAACAATTTATTGACTTTGTATTTCATGAGATAATTTGATGCTTTTTGAATAGGAGTCTCTTGACGAGAGATTTTTTGAGCCAGCCCCTAGTGACCCACAGTGGTATTGCATTTTAAGGCACTTGCATATTGGCTTCACTTTTCATGCCTTGAGATCGTGTACATTTTTTTTACACAGTCTATGCTTCTGACTTGAATTTTAAGCACAGGTATTGGATGTTTCTCGCCGAAATGCACTTTGTGAGTTGTGGCTGTGATTTTATTCATCACACAATCCTATATTTTGTATGCTGGTTGTTGTGTGAGAGTTTAATGCTGATCAAAGTAAAAGTGCTACAACCATGAGTCATAAATAGTTTCTGTGGAAATTCCATTCATTTTGTTGTGGGAAAAATTTATGGGATTTTTACTTGTGTGTGAGTAAGGTTGCATGTTGGTACAGCATGTGTTGGCATTGCCTGTGATCCTGTGGTCAAAGTTAATTAATTTGAGAGGTTAGTGGTCTCAGTGGAACCAGGCATCATTAGCACTAAAACCTCCTCACAGTTTTATAGAGAAATTCCCATTGTAGGTTGGTGAATCTGGAACCAAAACCTCTGAATTAGAAAAGTATGGGCTGCCCTCAGGATATTTCCTGTGGCGCAAGAAACACTCTGCCATAATGGGAGAGTGTGGATTAAGAGTGACAGGATACACTTATGGTTGCCTATTACAAGAATGGTTAAAAACAAAAAGAGTGCATTCCGTTTTGCCAAGATGAAGGATACTCTGAACACAGTAAACATTGCCATCAACCAGCCCTGGGATGAAAGAATAAAAAAGCAATAACTCTTTCCTCACATTCAGAGTTTTGAGTTTTGACGACTGGACAACCCTCTCAAGTAAAAGTTTGGGCTCTGTTTGATCATTTCATGCAGTTTTTGCTAACCCTAGCAAGACTCAGAGACATCCTCACCACGTGGGTGCATCCCACTTTGAGAAAAAAGAGTGCTCATATCTCTGATCTCAGCTGAAATCCCCACAGAACAGGTTTTCATCTCTATTCCTGATAAATCTCTGAACAAAAACAAGAGATTCGAATGTTCTTCAAAGGAGGCTGAGAAAATCTATAACCCGTCTGGGCGGAGCCTTTCATCAATATCACATGAGGATCGCACAGCATTCTCATGTGAAGCTGGCAAAGGGGTTTTGTTTTTCCAATGAAGCTCTGACCGCAGAAGGCTGGGTTTTTGTGCATAGCTGTGGGAATGTGGCAGTGGAAGACATAGTGTGGACACTGAAAACAAAGTAGGTCTTGACAGGTTGAAGGTCCTGCACAACGAAGGGATTGTAAAGGTTTACCCTCAGCTGTAGCTGTTATAATTGGCTGGAAGCTGGATGGCTGGAGTAGGCCTCCCATTCGATCGTCACAAGTTCTCCTTCAAAGAAACAGATCAAAGTTTGTAGGGTACCTGCCTGTTGGGGTCTAAATACTGTATTGATAGATGGATGGAGCAAAAAAAAAAGTGAGTTTCCCTCTTCGGACTGAAACTTCAAACTGAAAAAAGTCAGGGTGTATCAGTTTGACTGTGAACTTATGTGTGTACATGAATAAATTAGCTGTTTGTTTGAATTTTGTTAAACAATGTATCATTATATTTGTACTTTTATTGATTCTTTGGCAGACAGTATTTGCTTGTGGTCATACCGTGGGAACTTCTGCATGATGGATGGAGATTCTTCTTTTTTACACTACGTAACAAGAGTTCCAGCACCTAATCTCAGTATATTGAATGAGTGTTTCTTTTTCACTATGACAATATCACATAAAGTTTTCATTAAATTATTCACCTTTCCAATTCATTACCTGACACTTTTGAGACTGTATCTTTGTAGTTAATGACCGATTTAACATTATCAGACCATGTAGGCCGACTCGTAGTACTCTATATAATCAGGCTATCATAATTTCTTTAAATTTTATGTTGTAGTTGCGAAGATGCTTTGGGAAAATGTATTGGAGTAAAAGGGAAATTTGACAGGAATAAAAAAAAGTGCAGATATTACCAACAAATATTGAAGCATTGTAACAAAGTATTTTTAATTTGTTACATTACACCACTGCCTACATGCAGACATAAAAACACTTCATATTCTTGTGTGCATACATGAACACACAACATTCAGTGACTGAATTTGTAAAAAAAAATGATTCCTATTAATTGTAAAAAAAAAAACTTACATTGTCAGTCTCTTCTGCCGCTCTTTTCCTTCTCACTGTCAGTCCTCCAGAGGTCAAGTATTATGCCTCTTTTCATACTTGGCAGCACTGCTCATTGACAGCAGCCACACCTGTGTGTTTGTCAGTGTTCTGACCACTCCACAGCCCCTCCGGTTATACACAAAGACATGCACTGTATGACCCAGCACTTACAGAACAAACAACTTTATTCATCTTCACTCACTCTCTACCTATTCTTTCTCTTTGTCCTCCTTCACCCACTTCACAAGAGACAGACAGCAAAAGAAGGTGATTATCTGGTGCAAGGCTAACTAAGCCATTGGTTACAATGATGAAAATCACAACAAAACTCTCATTACAGGAAGCAACAGTCCATTGGACTAGTTTGAGACCCACAGGCATGACATTCTGGTTGGTTGACCTGGAACTGATACTGTTCAGGGGACATAGTGGAAGGAAATCCTTGAGTATTTCAAAAACAAAGTGCGGTAGAGCAGCGTAAAGACCTCTCATGTCAGATATGCAACATTTATGTCACAGGAAATCCTTAAGTCTTTCTGCTTCAGAACACTTCCTGGCATAATCTTTACACTCTGGTACACACATTGTCACTTCGCAGATTAAGCCTGGAAAGGATAACAGCACCTGACCACACATTACATACCGGTTCGCTGTCTTGGTTCAGTCTACAGTATTGATTCCTCACTGTTGTGTCCTTTGACGCAACAGGAGTGAGGGAACTGAGTGCACTGGTCCTGTTGTGAGTGCAAAGACTTTGGTATGTGCAGAATTTGTACGGAGGTTTTTATGTCTGAGCTACGACTTGACCTCTCTCTGGGTCTCATCAGGGGTCTCTTGGTCTGAGACGAGGAGGCAGGAGGGGACTGGAGCTTCGCCCTGGAGGAAATGAAAGCAGCAAAGGTACCCAGTACCCGCTGACCTCTATCCCTTTATGTTGTCACTCAGAATGACCTCAGAGAACCTGCTTACAACTTGTACGTCTGTCAAAGGGGCCCCCTCTATATGTTTTAAATAGTTCACAGTCACTCATTCAAAAATGCATACTGTGGGGCTTTCCGATGAATTGGATAGGAGGAATGAGTCTGCTGTCTATCAAAATGAACATTTCCTCTCTTGGTTTGACACATGACAAAGTAACACCTGTGTGATGAAAAACAGACCTCGCAACCTTTTCAGATCATCAAGCATTTAAGCTGTTCAGGTTTGCAAGTCATAGACAAAATAAAACCTTCTGTGGTACATCACATTAAAACTGGCCCAAACATAATGGATCACACCATGAGAGCAGTGGCACATTTACCACTTTGAATTCACAGAATTTTTTTAAATATGTCCCTGATTTCAGATACGAGTAAACAAGAGCAGACTTTTAAAATGGTGACTGTTTCTAGCAGATTTTATCCGACCTTATGCCAAAGTGTCTTTTGGCAAAACACTGAACCCCAAGTTACTCTGGATGACAGACGAGCACTTTGCTTAGCGGCTCTGTCGCCATTGGGGTGTATAAATGGGACGCAAATCAAAAAGCCCTTTGTGACCACTAAGGTAACAAGATGCCATATAAATGCAGACTATTTACCATTCAATTTCAATGCATTTATTTATTGATAAGCACCATGTTGGTTCCTATCATTAGGTAGGTAATAAATTATGACAAAGATTTCCATGTTTACAACTTCTTTGTTTTATTTCGGAGATGGACTTGGGAGGGTTATAACATTATATTTGTTCAATATAGTGCTGTATCTATATAATTTTGCTTTTTAAGAATTACATTATGAACACTGACTTTGACGGCTGTGACATATTATCTTCCTTTTTTTTGGCACTTTTTAGCGCCACGATGGATATGTCTGAGCTTCCAGAAATATTTTACTTTCCCAGCAGTATTTAAGGACTTGGGGGTGGAATGCTGCAGCGTTCATACCCTTTAATGGGAGCTGTACAGTACTTCTTTCTGTGCTCCCAAAGTAATCATTGTTTTACTTGGCTGACATCACAAAGGCTTTACTTTCCCACAGAGCAGCTATAGTGAATAATAACCCACAATATGGAGTAAACCCTACAAAAAACCGTTTTCAGAAAACTCGATGATTTAAATGATGAATGTCAAACGTAAAATTAGCTTGGGTAACTCGTTTAGCTTTAACTGCAAAACTGTGAATGTCCTCAATCTAAATATGGGTACTTTAATAAAATGGCTAATATCGCCAGAAAAAAAACGTCATTGCTCTTTAGCCTTAGAAGTAATGTCAGGTTAGTTTACTAATGTAGGTGATAATCTCCTTAGCTGGGCCTGCCAATGTTTGTAGCTCAGACACTTATATCCATTTCTAAATTACTTCTAAAGATTCCTAATTTTGATCGTGTGCTTTCTGCTTTCAGAAAGGTAAAAAAAAGACACAAACCTCAAAATGTCCATATGATAACTCTTACTACATTTCCATGCTCACTGCTTTGATACGTGGAGAAATCCAAAGCTTGACAGGCTCAGTCAATGTTTAGGGCAGCATTGTAACAAATGGTCAGTTACTGTTAAGAGGAACAATGCTGAGAAAAGACCATTAAATGAGTTATCTTGGTCTTGGCTGTGATGCAGAAGCAGTTATCAACGAAGCACAAGTAACATGGTGAGTAATGTAAAGTTAATATGCTATAAATGGTTCCTGCTTGATGCCGTCAGGTTACGGTGGTGCGAAGAGGTTATGAATCGAGCCAATAATCTTGCTGTGTGTGTCCCTGAGTAAACATGGAGTCATTAGCCACTTCCTCCTTTGTCTCCCCTGCACAGCAACGGCCACTTGACCCTCATAAAAGTGATGAACAATGTGTCTGGAGATGCTTACTCATGTTAACACTCAAAAAGCTAGAAAGTTTAGACTTTCACCCCACAGGGCACCTTTTACTTTTGGCTCACCTCAAATTGACAAAGACATACAATAACTTCCCAAACTCACATGACCTGTCTCTTAGTGCCTCCTCAAATCAGTATTTAAAAGCTCTCCCACTGTCTTTGAGTCATGAAAGGGTTTTAAGACGTTTCAGGAACACGACAGCCCATCGCTCGGCAAACATATGACATTGGTTAACGCACAGCCAAGATGATTTCATGAGGTTCATGGGTAACGCTACACCACAAGTTGGAGGGCATTCACTCTGCCTTTGTGACTTTAATGGAAACGAGGGAGAATAGAGCCTCTGCCTTCGACCCTTAAGTCTCCTAGTGTGTTGGCTAACAAGTCTGTTCAAACATTTTCCTTCCTTCCTCACAAAAGACATATACATTTCCCCTTGGTGTCTGCTAACAATGACTTTTATAGATTATAGTTGTCAGGCAGCTCATTGGTTTGTATATTGTGCTGCCTCATTTTTCATGCTTTAAAGCCTGTCATGTGCTATGGAGGGATGTGGTTAATGTATACTATACGAGCATGGATGGATATAACATCAATACTGTGTAATGCAAAAGAGTTTAATTCTTTACTAAGTCCTCACTCCCTTCTTGTCTATGCACATTTTTACATAGCTATGGTTTCATTATTATTGTAAAATGACAGCACAACTCCCTTTCTAAAGCAGCCTGTTATAACCTACTGGCCATAGCAATTATCACCCGAGCAAAGGGTTGCATAGTTATAGAGCCACATAGTCTGCTTGGGAAGGAGGTCTGGGTTCTCCCTCTTCACTAAAACTGTCTGGTGCAACGCCTGCTTTGCTGCTCACGCTGCACCACCACGTCGCATAAAAAAAACAAAAACAAATCTACTCTTATGCGTTGTATTCAGAGGGTAGGGAGAAATGACCTAGTGTATGCGCTTTTGACTTGCTGCATATACAACCCTGTTTCCGAAAAAGTTGGGACGCTGTGTAAAATGTAAATAAAAACAGAATGCAACGATTTGCAAATCTCATGAACACATATTTAATTCCAAATAGACCAAAGACAACATATCAAGTGTTGAAACAGAGACATTTTATTGTTTTATGTAAAAGAGTCCAGCTGCTAAACTGGCCTGCCTGCAGTCCAGACCTGTCTCCACTTTTTTTTTTAATTGCCGTATTATTTAAGAAGAATATGAGAGAGAAGGCCCCGAACTGTTGAGCAGCTAAAATGGTATCTCATGCAATAATGGGGTAACTTTTCAGTTTCAAAACTCCAGAAACTGGTCTCCTCAGTTCCCAAATGTTTACAGTGTTGTAAAAAGAAGAAGTGATGCGAAACAGTGGTAAATATGCCCCTGTTCCAACTTTTTTGAGACGTGTTGCCAGCATTAAATTAATGAATCGGGTTTGTGAGATTTTCAAATCATTGCATCTTGTTCAGGCTGAACAACATACAAAATACAGCCAAAGCTAAAATTCACATTTTACACAGCGTTCCAACTTTTTCGGAAACGAGGTTGTACATTACATTATGGTAAAACACTTATGCTAAAGCTACATGTTAACTCGTGACATGGTACAGTGATCAAAATATGGTCAACATTTTTATAGATTTTATAGTAGTTATATTAATTCATTATAGTAATTTGTTCTAATAAGTCCCAGTGAACATCAATATTGGTGGAAAACATGTGGAAAAAGGAGCAACATTGTTGAAGGCTGAACAACATACAAAATACAGCCAAAGCTAATATTTTCAGTGAAAAGCGCAGCATAGTTCTCCCAGGCAGCTGCATGAGCCACATACTGAATTGATTTTCCACTTAATTTTGCTGCCAAAGTTCAACCAAATTGAACTTTGAACCAACATATCCGACCTCTACCAGTGTTGACAAGTTATTATAGTACTAAATGTCAGACATAACATAAAATATCAGAGAGGATGAAGAGGCCATATGAGAGAGTCATTATTATAACTTTTTTCATGTCTGATAACTACCGTGGTATTCTTATTAGCTACTTTGTGTAGTATTGCACATTATATTAGGTAATGGGGATGAAAAGGTAATGCCTTTCGTGATGCATTACATCTTACACTTTGCCCTGTTCTTGTGCTCTGCCTTTATTATGCTTGCTTGCAAATTTGTTGTTATATATCGTAATGATTTCCGTTCCCTCATTTGAATTTAAGTTTGGTCAGCATTGGGCCAGCACAGTTGCAGACGGCGTGTACTATCCACACCTTAATTCCCATCTTTCATTTTAATGGTGGAGTAACTTGACACTAAGCAGCATACCCAACCCAATAAAGACAAAGTATTCCTGCCCTTACCTGATCCAGCAAGCAAGAAGTGGTAGGAGGGCTCATTATAGCTCACACAGGGCACAGTGTCATACCACGACTCATAAAAAAACATGGCAACAGCAGCTGTGGGGGCTACGTAGCTCACTTACACAGGCATTATTTATGCTGGGGGTGTGCCGGGGGGTAGTAAGAACAGTTTGGTGCCCTGTCTGTCACGGTGCTAGAGGGACCAACCTGGGCTTCATTTTATAAGCCCTTGGTGCCAGGGGCCCCAGCTCACACCGGCGTGGGAAAGAAGCCTAATCATCAGGTTATGTGGAAGTTTTTACAGGGCATTGTCCATAGGAGGTGAAGGTGGGATCTCCAAATACCATGACCTCCGTAACCGTGACATACACACATAAAGATGCCCACATAATGCTCACTCTTCATGTTAATTGTAACATGAGCAAGTTATGTCAGTGCTGGAACTCTTAATCGTAAGACATAACTTGTGTTGTTCATCTCTTTCCTATATTGGATGTGTTTAGCCATCGTGGATGTGTGTTTGTGAAACTAGCAATATTTCAGTGGGCTTGGCCAATCCACATTTTAGAGCATAAATTTGATTTGCTCCGGTCCACAACTGAATCATATGCTCTTGGTAAATGAATAAGATGTGACCAAAACTGCGCCATTAATCTCAGTTATTTAGCATTACATATATAGGCTTTGGTCTGTTTTTTCTCCCGTTTTTGAAAAATTCAGACAGAGAGAAACAAATTTAGCTGACTGCTGATTACAACTGCAATAAAATCCCAATCTGCTCTTTATAACACTGGAAAATTAGGACTCTTCATTAAAGCTGATGATTAGAAAGGAGGGAAGACCTACAGGTGGCATCTTTATGACGTTACACATACAGTTACATTTCAGTGTATCTCCATATGTGGAAGGTTCACTAAAGAAACTCGTCATCTTTCATCTTCAACTCAAACCAAAAGTCGACAGTCATGTCAGCAGCCATGTGAGGCTGTACTTGTTAACAGCTGTTGAGGTGCTATTTAGCTGATTGTTACTTGGTGGGTTGAGAAACAGGCTGCCAGTGATATGTGCAGGCTTGTTTTTCAACATGTTATTTGGTTGTTATTAGCATGAATGCTGTTAACTTATTATTGTAACATAGACATTATTATAACTTGCTATGGAAGGGGCCCACCTGATAACCCTGTAGACTTGGCCTGCACCTTTGCACCCCCTCACAATTTTATATGGACACTATGTTGGTTTCTTTGGTGAGAAAGGTATGGTGAAACCAGATATGAAGTGATGGTAGTTGGACAACTGAGTGGAGCACGACATTCAAATGAAGGTGCCATTCAAGTGAGTGGGGACAGTCACTGTGGGCTAACCTGGAGTAGATGCTTTTTGCTCAGGTCAGAGTAGGATTTAAAGGTATGTTATAGATCAGGGCATGAGAATGGTGTCAGAAGCCTTGTAGATGTATTATGCCACAGCCTGAAACCCACTGCATCATTTAATATGGATTTCCATATGAATGCTCACCTAACATTTGGGACAACTCCCTGTTTATTGATACAGGCTTATCATTGTGAATCCTTGTGCCCGTAGAAACAATAATAATGTTACATGATGATGTTTATCATGCCCGCTATCTTAATGTAGCATTTTAGCATCATAATATATACAAACTAGCAAAAAACAAAGTACAGCACAGGCTGATTGGAATGTCATAACTTTTGCAGGAATTTGGTCATAAACCATAGTATTAGACATGACTAATCTCTGGCATATTTTGTGTTATTTTATACTTTTTTTTGGTAAGTTTTCCTTCAGTAGATAAGAGCAGGGACAGATAAGAAAACAAGGGAAACAGAGCAGGAGAATGACATGCAGTAACTGTACGATCGGCTAGTAATCAAACTGCAGATTCACTGCTGTCGACTTTTGTGCCTAACTGCTCAAATTTGTGCCAGTCTGACGTACAGATGTACAGATGATTAGCTGTGTGACTGGACATTTTGCCATGGTCGTGGCTGTAGAGACAAACCCAGGTGATCATGGCAGTTTCTCCAGTTCTTGTCAAGATATTATAATGAAAAAACAATCAATGGTTGACAGTTTTTTATTTCAGTCTGAACCAGAGATTGACCAACCATCAGACAGACCACACCTACATACAGCAACTGTAAGGTTCACATTTTAATGCATAGTTGATTCATGCACGATATATACAGTATATCAGCATAGGGGGAAGGAGATTTGTTACACAGTGTTTATCAGTGACATCTGGGATGTTAGCTGTGTGCTTCCAATACCCCTTCACACACACACACACACACACACACACACACACACACACACACACACACACACACACACACACACACACACACACACGCCAAAAGAAGGCCATTTTTCTGCTTACTCTTTTAATCTTTCCTCCTAATCTCTCCTTCCTTTTGCCTTTCATACATTCCCAGCAGTGACTCAGTGTCATGCTTCATGAAATGAATGAGGTTCACAGTATGACCTATCCTCTGCACCCAATGTGTCTTCTTGCGTGTGCAGGCTCTGAAAGGTTTTACATGTAAGGAAACTGCAGTTTACAGTATTCTGTTGCAAGATCCTGACACACTCAGTCATGCACAGACCAGAACCAGGTGTCTTACACTGGGACCCAAACATAAGTTGTACAAAAAACAAACAGCATTGCAACAGTACTGCAAAATGTGACTATAATGACATTGTGTTTATTTGTTAAAGTAGCTGTCACTAATTTGCATCTTTAAGCTTAGTCAGTCAAACTCACCACCTCATCTTTACTTATGAATGTACATAGCACTTAAATTGTGTACTATTTTTGAGGAGTGATTTATAGACAGGACATTTGACCATTTTACTGATCTGATTAGAGAGGACACAGCTTAGCTTGTATTCTAGCAGGTGTTTCTTCTTCCAGCAGTTCCTTATGTTCCATATTCCATCACATCTTCACATTTTGACAGTGGGTTCCCAGGGTAGAGCATGACAAAGCCTTTAGCAGGGTGTGTGCATGCACCTGTCGTGGGTATGCTGGACTGTTTGTGGGTTTACTGTCAAGTGTGTGTATGTGCTCATTGACACAGTCTGCCAAAGCACAGGTTGAAGATTAAGATGTTGTTGCACCTGTTTAAAATACCAGCAAGGCTACAACTGTCTTGTACTAACATTAGACATGTATTGTGCATTTATTGATGTAAAAGTAGATAAATATATAAATAGGCTTTTGGAATATTTTACTTAAACTGGGATTATAAATTTGATCAAATAACCACCCATGAGTAATTTGCAATTTTTATAATGGCTATTTTAGTATTCCTGTCTTAGCCATGAAAAACCCATTTAAATTGCTGCAGATATTTTCAAGAGGGCTTTTACTTTGGCAGTTTAACATCATGCTGTTCCTAAGAAAGTTGGGTAATATTTATTGCCTGGCATTCTCTTTGTCAGTTTAATGTTTTGGAATTTAACATTGAATTTATCATTTGGAATTCCCTTTTAACTTTTTATTATATTATCTTATTCATACTGTCTTATGCTGAATTTTTTTTTTTATTACGTTGCCGCACACATGCTACATGCAGGAAAATGCCTTTGTTTCCACAGATGTCTCATGAGTCTGCTGATCTACATTACACCATGATAATCCTGCCAACTGCCACTTATCTATTCCTCGTATTAAACAATCAAAGATATCTCCTGAGCTTTTAATTCATCTGTATTGCCATCATGGTATACATCTGGGACCAGTTGTTTGTGACTTTTGAAGCTTCCCGATGAACGGATGGAACCTGAGACAGAGTGCGTTCCCATGAGTTCACGTGGAGCTTCGTCTCCCTTGCTCCACCATGCTGCTCGAGCCCAAACCACAGCAGATGTTACTGAGTGCACACATTTGTAAATATTTACTTTGGTGAGGAGCCTATGAAAGTGAGGGAGGTGAGCAGTTGATGGCGACGCTGACAGAGCAGCAGATATTGGCCTCTGAATTAGCTCTGTGTTTTCAGTCTCGAAGGTTGTGTTGAAAAAAGCTCTGTAGTTATACAGCACATTCCAATTTCACAGAAAAGGCTTGGAGGAAGTTAAAACCCAAACTATGGGAGGCAGCCATTAGGCTTTGTGTCAGAACTTCAGTATTATGCTCTGAACTGAGGCCCATAGCTGGAGGGGCTTAAGTGAAGGAGTAACAAACCTCAGATAAGTACTTTCATAGTGCCCCCTGCAATGATTTCATATTACAGACTTCGTTTCTGAGCTTTAAGTGGTGGAGCTATACTGATAGACACTTTATCATATAAATCTTACAACTGATTAGGCTGATTTAAACAGCTAAAGTTGTGATTACAAATGAGTGGAAGGAAAGGCTTTGGGAGGTTTAGTAAAAATCTTTATTTAACCTCTCCCAAGAGAGCTTGCAAGAAGTATGGGCTTTAAGAACAAGAAAAGGAAGAGGGGGAAAAAAAGAAAGAATTACTCTTAGTCTGATATGAAGCCTGACCTGCTGCCAAATAGTATCCCAGGAGAGAGGGGTAAAAATGTGCCTCACTGCTCTCAGCCTCCTGCTTTCTAATGAAGATAAAACAGGCATGCTGCACTGTAATCTGCTTGGATGCAAGCCATTATCACAGCTAATTGGTAATTACTAAATTAATCAGCAAAAGGGGCACCTTTCAAAGAGTCACTCAAAGGAAGGGTTTACAACTTGTGGAAGTTAAGTATTAGATGCTTGCTGTGTCTTGGTTCTTATTATCTGATAGTTAGAAACACAATATCAATTCAAACTCAATGATAAAACAACCCAAAGGTGCTATTTTACCCCCATTTAAAATGTGTCTTGTTTGCATTTCAATAGTTGAACACATATAGACGTTGTACATGAATGTTGTTTCTGAGAAGAGTGTTGTGCATGTCTCAAGAATGTTCGCAGCATTTCTCAAGTGCCTACATGGTGTCAGACATGATCTTGCATGTTGCATCCATGTATCTCGCAAAGATTCCTTTGCGTGCCAACATGAAGCTCCAGAAGGGAATAAAAACATTAATTATGTATTATTTGAATTATTATACAAGCATACGAGATTAGGAAGTGCCGTGATCTTCCATGTTGCAATAACAGACCGTCTATGTTGGTACAGCGTGTCTCATTAGCACCATTCCCACAGCTGGATGTGGGCTAACAAGATAGCCGGCATTCACTCTCTAATTAGCTCCTCTGGTACCCCACTTTCCCCTGTTGTAGCTCTGCACCGGGCTTCGCTATCGGAGCCTTGCTTTGCTTTTCCATGCAGGGGGTGAGAGATATTGATTGCTTCTTTAATGATAAATTCCCTTTGTGCCACGGAAGCCAGTTAGTGAAGTCTGTAGGACTGGGCAGGCTCTTTCACTGAAAAATGGTTTCGGTAAAGCATAAGAAAAATATCTTTAGTGTTGTGAATCAAGAGAGTCTGAGACACCTCTCTGTGTTTTCTGGAACCAGCCTTGAGTCTTAGAGCAGAGCAGCACTGTAGGGAGGAGGGTCAATAGTTTGCTCTTGCACAGCAGGCAGAACATGTTCCTTAAAAAGTGTTGGATTTTAGTGGCTGTTGAGTTTTTCAGTGTGTCTTAGCTGTTCATTCTTGCAAATATACACCTTTGCATTACTGAACTGCATCCTTGTTAGTGACAGGCAACCATGCCCTACCAGTTAGCAAATAATTGTTGGCAGGTCAGACATGACGGGAGCAGCAGTGGGCAAGAGAGGAATGATAGGTCGCAAAGAGAAAAGGGGATGAAAGGGTTAAGAGGGCACAGGGAGGGTCAGAAACTGGGTGCTGTGAACAACTCTGGGTGAGCAATCCTTTCAGCCAGGGTGTAGGGTGTCTCTACACAACATGCCAGCGTTTATTTAGCACCAGGCAACAAGTTGTAGGGAAACCCAATCTCCTTGCCGCGAGCCAGCCGCTCCTCCTTCAGAAAAGGCCGCCCCGATCTTCATGGCGTCTCCTCGCTCTCTTGTCTCTCTTTCCCTGCATGAAGTCCCCCGTTAGGTGACGTTTGAAGCCTCTTATAGCCCACCACTCAAGCTTTTCTACTGTGACCAAGTCACCGCCTCTCGTGTTACATCAGATGGTGGGTACTCTGTCAATGATGGCCCAAGGGCAGATGCATGAAGTTGTAAGGGGGAGGGTTCATCAGTTACTTTCCAAGTATGGCAGTTTGAAAATACTCCAAAAGAAAGGGGAGCCTGTGTACTTTCTGGACCATCTTCACTATATGCAACCAGATCGTGTACGTGTTCCCACGGAATCAACACGATTCAGAGTAACACTGGCTGACCAACCACGCTGATCATACAAATAATTTCTAAATGATCTATATGTCCTATTTTAAAAGATGGGTTTTGACCTCTCAGCTGTATATTCATTATGGAATCTGTTCACAACATTAATGAAGGATGACATAACTGGTTTAAAAAAAGAACATCTCAAGTCGTTAATGGGAGTAAGTTAGTGCCTCTAAATAAAGTTTTCCATCACACAGCATGGATTATGAAGCGAACACAGAAGGTGTGTTTGCCAGCTGTCACCCAGAGCTCGGACAGGAACGACCCTTTGGCTTACTCCTATCTCATTAGCATGCTAACAATGATTAGAAATTATCTGTATAGTATTTGAAGGCTTAACTGTTACATGGTGTTGTTTGGGGTGGCGTGTCAGGCACATGCAGAGTCGTGTCTGTCTAGCTTGATTAATGATGGGCAAGGTCAGCTAAACAAGCTCCCCGGCTCTCCATTTCCAGACAACAACCAGAGGTGTATGGTTCACTGTTTTCATTCAGCGGTGGATTTATCAGGACCGTGTTATCACGGCTGCCTGTTGCAAGTCTCAGGACCAATGATGTGGCTACAAGTGGTACCCCTAAATGGACTTTTAACTTGAAATTCAATGACCAGAGCAAAACTTGGATGACTTAATATATTATTTTAAGAAAGTCAGATCTTGATAATATATGACGTATTACACAATTTTGTTAGCGAAAGACTTCAGTATGGACAAAAAGAGACGCGAGAACTGAGTTACAAAATGTCTTTAAAATTCTGTGAACAACAACTATGTATTTGAAATGTAAGCGGAGTGGTACCAGTAAAAAATTATAGCAGAAAAAATTTTAACATTTGTTGCATTTTTAGCAGTGTTAGGGATGTGGATTGAGGGATCCTGGTGTCCAACCGGGTATCACACCAAAGTGTACCATACACCCATCAGTCTGACAAAGGTAGCGTGTGGTTACGTTTTACCTTGCCTAGGTGTCAAAGTAGGGAAACAATTCTGGTTTGAGTTAAATGTGACATGGTCGCAATTTGGTTAAGTTTACGTGTAAAAAAAACACTTGGTTAGGATTTGGAAAAGATCATGGTTGGGATCAAAATAAGTAATTTTATGTAATTAATGTTATGTAAGTTATTTATTACGCAAGTTGAATACGTTATATTATGTAAGTAACTTACTTATGGTACTTTCAAGAAATCCACTTTGATTTTTGCTTTTTCAAAGACTTGAGCACTTGCCTCCTGGGTGATGGTCCTGTGCTTGTTCTAGTCAACCATCCCCAATCTACTAGCTCCGTGGACTTCATCACTCTTTGTACTTTGTAACATTACCTCTGCCACATGACCTTTTTCAAGGACCCTGAACCTACATGGATGTCTTTTCACACCAAGGTGAAGGAAAAATTGACACTGACTTGGTATTCTCAGGTGGACTGATGGGTGCATAACACACTTTGATACCGATGCTGCAGTGTTAGTTGGAGCAACACTTTAGTTCAGACTGAAATATCCCAACAATTGGACCACTGATGTAGAATATTGACATTTATGTTCCACTGACATTCCCTCTACAACCATCATGAGGTGAACATTTTGGGTTTTCATGAAATGTCTCCTGTTGGATGGATTGCCATGAAAACTGGTATAAAAAAGTAAATGCTCCCCTAAAATGAAAGCCTCATGGACTAAAATTCATAGTAGAAAGAGTATAAATCAAGATATTTCCAGTTGGAGGTGTCCTGACAACAGACAAATGTTGTATGACACCCAGTGTAACATGTAGCAAACCCACCCAACTGTTGTTGTAACAATTATGCAAGTTATGTAGTCCAATATGCAACCCCATAAACCTAATAATAGTATTCATGTTCAGGCTAAGATATTATTCCATAGTACAAATGAATGAAGAATATACTGTATATAGTGTAATTATTGCTATATTCTAAATTAGGTGATGAAAGTAAGTCTAGATGACCATGTTTATCCTGTCTTCAAATTTTCTAAGCCTACAGTGATGCTGTGCTGCAATCAGTCTTTAACAACGTATATGTCTGAATAGCAAATAAGAAACAGACATTTAACCTCCTTCCAAATTCCTGTACATATTCTACTGGAAGTATTCAGGTGTGCCATTTTCACATTTTTGTTTCACTTGGAAGCAATTTCTCATCAGCAGTTCAGTATGAACCACACATTTTCAATCACAACCCTCATATGAATTCTATTATCACCTGATAATCTGTTAAGCGATGAGCCATTTGCAGAGTTTGAATGGAGACCCGATACTGTGAAAGTCTGTGAAAAATCAAGCGCAAACAGTTGTGTGATGAAAAGCAGATGTACAAAAACAAAATAAAAAAGTAAGCTCTAAAGATGATGTACTATGTGGTAAAACCCTTCTGGTCATATGACCCATTTGCCTGATGTACAGTTAGCTTCTCAGGCAGATAACTGAAAGGGTTGTGAGGTTACGAGAGGCCTGAAACCTTTGGTCAGACGGGCCCCATGTGCAAGTGATAAAAGTGTAAAAACACTAAACAAAAGGCATATGAGATGACATCTCTATCTTAGAGGACCTCAACATTCTTACAATAATGATAAGGACTGGTTCCCTGTGTGCCTGCATCACTGTCCAACAAACTGAGGTCAACTCCAGTACATGAGCCTATCTCTCAGAGCCGAATACACAAGCAGACCAATAACCATTCTTGAAAATAAAGGGATCAGCTAAAAGAGTTTTAAAAAGGCACATTTCTCTATTTTCTGGACCGTAGAGATTGATTTTATTGTAAATATCACCACTTTCTTGTGTTATACTGAATGATTTCCACATAAATTATTTATGTCTGTGATGAAAGCAAAGCTGGTCCATGCATTCTACTGTAGAAAGCGATTGAGAGCTGCAGCAAATGATGTGTAGCCACAGCCCACAAGCAATCACAGAGATCTAAGTCAAATACCCCTATTCCCTATCATGGCACAACAAAGGTTTTCCCAGCAGCCACTTGGTATTCCGTGCGGAGAACTTGCGTGAAGACGCCTCGACCCACAGCGGGAGGGGAAGCCACAGTCTTTTATATCAGGCATTGTTTTACGTATGTCTGCCTTTTGTTTTGAAGACCAGAGATTAAGGCTCACTGAGAAAAAGGCGGGTAATCCTCAAAGCAATGCAGGCAATTAAAGGTGATTAAATGATAACATCAATTTATGAAATATGGTTGTTTAATGCTAGTTATCTCAGGAGATATAACCAAAGGCTCCAGAGACATGCAGGTAATTAACAAGGCATGATAGGTGTAAACACCAATCAGTCGCAGGGGAAACACGCTCAAATGGTGCCGTGTTTTGTTCATTCACTCACACAAGCTGAAATCACAGTGTTTTGACATTGTGCAGACCCCAGACATACAGTCGATTGCTTGTTTGCTTTAACCAGACGTTGTACAAACATTCACATTTGGTGATGCTCAACTGCCATGAGGGACTACTTTTGGTAAAGCCTGTTTCCAGTCTGCTGTGCAATGAAGCAGTGGCAATAAATGTACCACAAGTTAAGTTTTTTTTCTGGTACGCTTTGGCTGGTGGTCATTGTAGACAGAAACATAAGATTACCTCCATATTGGTAAAATTTAGACCTCATGATTTACACCTAATGGCAGTATCCATTTTCAACCAGTCTAGTGAGTAATTATTAAGCCCTTTTCATGAAACTCCTTTTTTACTACAAAAGACTAAAATCTTGAAAACATTTTCAACATGATTCTAAAAGTACGAGTAGTGTGCAAAAACATAGCAATTCAACATGCATTGGCCCTGATACACAACACAGAGTTTTAGAAACTGCTGTTTTGCTGAGTACATTCTTGTTTCAAAGTAAGGAACTAAATCTTATTGTTATCTTGACCCCTTTAGGCCGAGGCTATTTTTTTTTTTTTTAATTTCCCACTAAAATAACCTTCCCCAGCTCAGTCAGTAAAACTGCAAAACTGTAAGGTCAAAATTAACCTTGAGCTAAGGACCAGAAATACTTGGAGGAATTTTTGGATACAATATGTGTCAATATCCTAATCACCAGGCATTGTGACATTTGAAAGCCTCCGGCAAAAATTAACACTTTTTACTTCCACCTAATCTGTAAATTAGAGTATATAACAGCCTTATAATGACGTCAATAAACATTGATTTTATTGAACCTGTTTTAAAAATTCTCAACTGCAACGCTACCAAATTTGATACAACAGAAAAGAAGCACAACAAATGTTACATTCATTTTTGTCTTAGTAGTACGAGGTGACTTTTTCAATGATTGCCACTCTTGGCAACCTTTGAAAAATGGCATGTATTCATTATATATATGTCCTGGTCCTGGTACAAGGACTTCCTGAGAGAAACTGGTTAAAATGTTTTACACCACTTGAATCGTGTGTTTTCAAACAATGTATAGTTTGTCAAATTTGATTTAGAATGAGCTGATTGCAATGAAAATACAATGACAGAAATTTCACTTTGTCAATATTCAGGTCTGTGAGTGTTGAGGGGTTAAGTATATGCGGCTATATCGTATAGTAGGTTGGACAAGAGAAAAGCCCTGTTCACAACCAGCACATCCACTATGTAGCATATCCCCCACTGAGTAGAAGATGGTCCTAGATTCTGTCAGAGTCATTAAGATTAGTTAAAAGTGTTAGCTACGATCGCACTTGTGGATTGGGCACAGTTTACACTCCAACAACCCCAACCAATGTTCGCCAATATGCTGAACAATCAATATAAGCTAAGCAGCCAAACCATGTTAGGGTTCAAATCATTTTGAGTCTGAGCTCATGTTTTCTCAAACATATCAAAACTACGGTGTAATACAAGAAATTTCAAAATGAGAAATGGAAAACCTACGTTTTTCTTCCCCATGTGCAATCAAGAACCCATTGTTAAAATATTTTCAAAGAATTTTTAGTGGTAAACCTGCCATCATTATCGGTGTAAACAGCATATTTGCCAATAAGAAGCAAAACTGTTACACCAGGATATTTATGTTTTTTTTACTAACTGCAACCCAGATCTGTCACTAACCTCAATCTGGTATTTTAGTTGTCGAACCATAACCACAGCCACAACCACATTCTTATTTACCACACTCTTTCCCTAATCTTATCAGATAACCTTTGACCTCTCTGCTGAACAGTCTTCTGAGGAGTCCAATACTAGTCTTAACCAATAATAAAGAGAAATAGACACAGGAAATCTAATTTCAAGTTGCAGTTATGGTAATACATTTGTGCTCCCAGTACCTCCAGCGAGAAAACCCATAGGGTCTGCTGGCCTTGAAGAAACTGTACTGAGTGCAGAAATTTATGTTCTAGGTCATGAGCTTATTAGGACTCCCTGCTTCACAAGAGCACCAACTGGTTTTAATAAAGTTTAGAATAAAACCAAATGCATTCAATGTGAGTTGAAAAAGTAACCCCGAACCTCGAACTAGGAGATTGCATTGCTTCACTGTTAACAATTAACATTTCTAAAGCGAAGTTTTGGGGGGGGAAATCCAAGTTTTTTTCATTGTACACAATCTCTTGTGTTTTCTGATGGAAATATGTGGAAAAAGAAGATACAACAAAGCTGCATCAAGGCATTGCTTTTGCATAAAAATGCATAATGTTGCAGTACAAAAGCCGTCGGTATTTAATTTCTCCTGTTTTCACAATAAACCTGATACAACAATGAAGCATACAAAAACATTGATGAGTGATCTAGCCAGTCAGTCTTCCACCCTTCTCTGCTTAGTTTAAGGATGTAGGTGACAGGATTTTTTTTTTGTCCCTCCAGAGGCCACACACACTGATATAATTCTAAACAGTCACCATCAAGAAATCACAAGCAATACAGAGCTACATTAAATATAGCCAACGTCTGCCTTGTTTCTCTGGAACATTTAACACATGTTGACAGAGTAAGCGGCCCTGTGCACCAAACCATGGTTCAGCTTTGAAGAACTCAGACTGCTCTTCTACTGTTTGTCATAAGGAACTGATATTTTGTGGATAAAACATACTACATTGTGAAAAAAATGAAGAATGAACACCAGATGCCATATACAGTATACATTTGAACCAGCGGAGGCAAGGGCACTTCCTAAATATACTAGCGTGCCTCGGATTCAGTTTTGAGTTGTTTTGCCTTCAGAGCACGCCTGACTGATAAGAATAGAGAGATGACAGATGTGATAGCTGAAGTCATTTGCTCCCAGTTTAGAGTTTGGGAACTTCACCTGAGACTGGAAGCATCCACTGACTTTTTAGGCAGATGCATTTTTGATATGGCAGTAAGAATCTGTGAATTCAAGGGTAACTAAACGTTTTAATTACATTTTTAGGTTTTTAATACACTAATTTTTGTTTATCTATCCAGTGTAAAAAGATTGTCAAAACCATAAAAATGAGATCCAACACATAAACTGAAATATCCCTTTAAAGTATTGTTTAAGTTTAAGGGCCGAGATGCATTAACACAATAAACTTAGACACCTCAATTTCAGTTTGTTCTGGGAATGTCATCACTCTATCCATAATTGAAATATGAATTATTTAGTAGAACACCTTATAGGTCACCCTTGCCAAATATTTCTAAGGTTGTATAAGAGACTTCCAGAGAGAGTGAAACGGTCTGTGTGTGTGTGTGTGTGTGTGTGTGTGTGTGTGTGTGTGTGTGTGTGTGTGTGTGTGTGTGTGTGTGTGTGTGTGTTTGTATTTGTATAAGTGAGTGAGAGTGCATTAACCAGACCCTCAGGCTTGACAAGTCTCTAGAAGGAGGGGAGAAGCCTGTCACAGTGCATTCAACTGCCACCAACTTACACTGAAAATCAGCTAAGCTCTGCTCTACATTCCCTGGGTTTAACCCTGTAGGCTGCAGCTACAGGTCAACTTATAAAAGGCAGATATCCGCTACACTGCAATATGATGAAAAGAAAGGAATGCGGCCACCTTTTCTGTGAACATACAACACAGAGAACTACTTTGGCTCTTCTTTCCGGTCACACAGTGTGCAATTCATGCTTACTCTCTAATGAAAGTAGGATGTGGAGGCTAACTCATCTAAATGCCAGGTCAGGCCTTCACCGTCAGGGCTGTTTTTCCACCCGTCCTCTCATCGTGACCTGGCACTTTCTCGGAGTTCACTTCTTTAAAAAGCCCCATTGAGCCTCTGCTGGCATGGACCTCTGCTCCAGATCACACAATGTTGCCTGTTCTCCACCTTTTAGTTCATTCATTAGTGACTCTGAATGCAAAGTGTCCGTTTATGTGTTTTGGAAGCCCTTATATTGTTATTCATCCCGTTTTTCCTGATCATGCTGAGAAGTTTAGCCTGGTAACGTTTCCATACATGTGTTTCAAATTCCTCAGGGGAAGTGGGATAATAAATGCATATCTATCAGTAAAGATTTAGAGTGTAAAGGTAATTGAGATAGGGGGAATTGAGTATCACATTTCTCCAGTAAAAGCATTAATTTCAAGAAAGAGTAATGACTGACTTCAACTCAATTACTTCTTACTTTGATCTATACAAGATGGTTAAATTATTTTGTTTCGGTGTCTTTTTGCCACATTGTACACTTTTTTAATTAGCTGCTTAAACAGTTATTTCTGTAATTGTATTTCTTAGTATGTTAGTATGCATAGTTTGTTGTGAATCACAAGCAAATATTATCATAATTTTCAGAAATAGCAATGACATTTCTTTTGCCCAATTGGGACAGAGGAACAAGCTGTTAACACAACAGAAACAAATGATCATTTATTAAAAGCTGCTTCACCAAAATAACAAACATTTGCCAGATCACACACTGGAGTGGCATAATCTAAATGTAAAATCATATATTCATTGTACTTTTAGCTCAGTTTTGATGTCCTGCAATGGATGAGAATTGCCATCTTATTTGGATGCTCAATGTTCCCCATGTTCATGAGCTGGTTGTGGTTTATGAGAGTTTTTTTGCCTTGTGAAAATAGTTCTCTGGTCCTGCTGGCAGTCAAGTTGATAAAAAAAATATGAGAGTAAACCAAAACAAAGAGCTGAAAAATACTAAAATGCTAAGTAGAGCAAAGAGGCACTGCAGAGTAAGGTGCAAATTCTCTCATTTATTAGTTCTAGCAATCTATTTCTCATACACAAGGTAATTTAATCAAATGGTTATTTAAACTAGAGTTACCGCCTCATGACTGCATGCCTCCACCACCCAAGTTTCAGTTGAAATTCACGTGTTTGACCAGACTCATATAATATACTGTTTGTAGCAAAGACTTTGACACACTTTGAACACATTAGGATTCTTTCCTAATTTGTTCACATTCTTGGCCAATAAAGCCGATTCTGACAGAAGACAACATTGTAGCCATGACAGTAGACAATGCTTCTACTAAAGACGTTGCTGCAAAGAAGCTACACATTCAAAAATGTTGATACTTTACACACATCTTCAACCTGACGACATCGAAGATCTATTTAATCACCACAGTTTCAAGGGGGACATAGGAGTAATGTCACCACCTCAGTTTCCGAACAAATGCAAAATATGGTCACAATCTCCCCTTCTGTTCCTGAGTTATGGCATTGCATTTACCAATGTAGGATGGATGTGATGCCACAGTGACCTTGACCTTTGACTAAAAAAAAAATCAAATCACTACAGCCAAGAAAATATTTGTGCCAAATTCGAAGAAATTCCTTCAAGATGTTCCTGAGCTATAGCTCTCACAGGAATCGTTGGGTGGAATTGATTTGAGGTCACAGTGATCTTCATCTTTGACCACCAAATATATATTTTGTTTTCTTTGAGTCCAGGTGAACCTTTGTGCCAATTCAAAAAAAAAAAAAAGGGATGGGATAGACACGAGGTCACCCTGACCTTTCACCACAAAAACCTATTCAACTCATCCCTGAGTCCAAGTGAACGTTTGTGGAAAGTCAATATCCTTAATTTTGCTTTTTCAGTTACAAATATGTTACAATATGTCCAGTAGCATTCCTTGTGAGATGAAGTACTGTACTGCCTCAGCTTCTCTTTTTTTAATGACTCATGGACTCACTAACTTGAGTGGGTGGAGTTGATGGAGGGCAAGGGTTCTGTGCTGCAATCAGCAGGAGAGTAATTAGGTCTTCCTGCAGACCTCACTGTGCGTCAGCCGAAGCAATGAAATGTCGTCACACACTGAAAACAAGGCACCTCCCTTCACCACTGTTGCTTGCTCTGACTCAACTCCTCTTGAGTCACTGACATTTAACTTGACAAGAACAATTACCTTTTTGTATTTATATATTTATTTTAGGGTTATAGTGATAGTGTACACAGCGGAATTATAAACTTGAATGGTGTGAACCAAACCACTCTGTTACCTTGCCATATTCCATTGTGTGAGATCTCCTCTACATAGTCTCACATGCATCACACTAGTTAGTAATTCTGGTTGACCCGTACCAAATGCACATCTGTATTTGATGATGCTTTTAAGTTGAGTTCAAAGTAAGGTCACTACAAATTACAAGAAAGGTCACTGCAGTGTTTTTTTTACAGAATGACACCTGGTGTTTTAACTAAAGACAGTGACTTATGGCCACAGAGGGAAGTGTCATTCCTTTACTAAGATACTGTCTTTTATTGGCCATTTGATTTTTTTTTACTGTAAAACCCCCAAAAATAAACAAAACCTGCTCTGCCCACATTGTTTCAGCCGAGGATGATGGACTCCAAACAGTCATCACCGTACCCATGTGCAACTTCCCTTGTGGAACAAGTGTGGCCTCTAATTGCACATTGCACCCAGGAATATGGGTAAATAAGGGGATTCAATAGAGCGGTGTTAGTTGGTGCCCTTGGCCAAACACTGAGTTTAGATGACATCAGCTTGTTCCTTTTAATGCATTATCTTCTAATCCTCTCTGCTTTGAACAAGGCTCACCCTAAAGCCTGCCGATAATTGGCTGTCATAAGTGAAAGTAGACAAGGACTGGGCTTGTGTGGATAATCAACTAGCTGGTGAAGAATGGAAAATCAGAAAGGAGGAAGAGGGCTGTTTCTTTTTCTTCTCAGCTCCAAGACCTGCAAGCTCAGCAATTCAAAGCTTGTTTTGTGAGTGAGAGTAAAATCTCTATCTGACCAAGATATTTCATTACATGTAAATGTAATTGTAACTCTGTAATGACAGAATATTAAAAAAAAAAAAAAAGTGCTGGGTGTATTTTACCAATGTACAATGTAATTGCTTTACTGCATAATATGTACTGTAAAGGAAGGGTGGTTCTTCTGCCAACTTTGGGTGTTTTCACACCTGAAAATTCAGACAGAGATCTGAACCAAAGTTTGTGTTTTTATTACATAGATTTGATCTAATTTGTTTGTGTTTTACACTGCAATTTTGCAAGCACAAGAAAGAGGTTTGCATAACATACCTACATCCTGGTGTCATCACCTACGTGGGCTGCATTTTTCCACGCTTGATTGACACTGATCAGTTTGTAAACAAGTGTGCGTCTGCTGTCAGCGTGTTGACAGTTCAGCTGGTAGAAAATAAAGTAGGATTTTCAAAATTTTAGTTTTTTCAAATTAACTTTTAATTTCTTTATCGGACCAAATTACAATTTTAATGCTCTGTCGTCCCCTCTCCCTCCCTGATATTGGTGCTAAATTTTTGCTTCTCTTCGGTTCTTTGTCTTCCTTTATTAATGGATGATGATTGCCTTCCTCAACTTACTGTAATTAGTCCGAAAGACTGACCCATCCAAAAAAAAAATGTTTTCGAAAACAAACTAAAACATGTTTTATCTCTACCAAGACCACCTTTTTTGGTCTGATCAAATTTTAGTCCTTTTTCCCAATCCATTGCCCAAGGCACCTTTATGTGCAGCAAAGCAAAATTTTGAGGTCTAGCACTTGATTCATTTGACTGAATGAAAAGCTGCACTCCTTCACTCCTGCGAACACTCAGGGTGGGAAACATGCTTTGGGCATCTCTGAAATACAGAACTGAAGACGTGCAACTTGTGTTTACATTGCACTCAAACTCCAGGCTGAGAGGATTCATTCAATTACATTGTTTTAATTAAGACAAACAGCCAGTGGTACCAAAGAATATGCCCATTGCAAATTTGATGCAATATCCCAGCTCTTGTCTTTTGGTTTATGTCCAGCCACTTCCATGCATCATTTCCTGTGAATCCCATGTGCATATGCACACCATTTGAATCCAGTGTCAGAATGACTTCACCAATGACTGCAAATTTCTACATACACATGAAAGGACACTCATATGTTTCAATATATTTAACGACATATGCAAAATAAATAAAAATGGCCTTAATACAATTAAAAACTGAAAGATTATAACTTTAGTAGGCAACCTCTGCCTAGAGAACACCGGCTACTTACTTTAACAGACAGAGGGCCATTTTAATTTGAAATATTATTGTCAGCTTGCTAATTAAGTTATACATTTGATAACATAACAGTATAACAGTTACAAAAACGGAACTGTAGTAATTTAATCAGACATCATTTCTAAGGACAGTGTCCAACCAAACTCAAATGCTGAAACAATTTTCTTTTGTTGAAAAGGAGACCAAATTTAACATTTAGTTTTGGCATAGAAAGATTTGTTGTAGAACCACAGGGAAACTTTTTATCAGTAAATTTAAATTCAGATTGTTTGTAATAATTCATTATTTTTAAAGCTTATATAGGGTGTTATAGATATAGTCAATGTGAAACACATTGTACAAAGTTGTACCTGTGTGTTTTGTTGTTTCATTATTACAAAGCCATGCAGCTGTGTCTGCAGAAAATAGAATTGGAAATTGCAAGCAGGCTGACAAAGCGAATGCAATGTAATTTCTTCAAATGGAGGAATTGACTTTAATACAGAATTTTGCAAATTAATTTCATCCTGCTCGTAACACATGTACTGAAAGAGTTGTAATCTTAATATGACAGGGAATAACATGCAATCTACATTTGCTACTCTGGTTTAAATTGTAAAAACTCTCATGAATGGGCTGCAGGTTAGTAAATACAATACACACATTTTGGTATATTTATTATTTTATTTTTGTGATCATTTCAGTGGCAGTGGAAATGGATTGTGTTTGGTAAATCACTAAATGTGCCACAGGCATATTGTTGAGAGTTTCAACACAAGCCAATCTCTTCATCTCATGTTGGCTGTTCTCCTCTTTCCAGTTTCCTTTTAACCTCTAAATGGACGAATAATGACCCAAAAAAAGCACACAGTTTAGTGAAAAATAGGAATTTAACTTCTTATAGATGTTCACCCTAAATGATATCGTGACAGCTGTCTTCATCTGCAGAGTGAATGTAAGAGAGAGGCTCTCTTTTGAAGTGTGAAGGGTAGAGGCAGTCACTCTTTGCAGGTCAAAGTAATTACAGAGCGGCTTGAAGTGAAAGGCCATGGAGGTCAGAGAGAAGTACCTGGTCTGGCCTCAGATTACTACCTGCTACAGGCTGACCACCCTCCAAAGGTTACTGTTAATACTGGAATCAGCCCTGTGTGTCGGTAACAGCATGCTTTCAACCCAATGTGGCTCACTTTAACAGCATGAAGAAGACTTTTAGTGTTTGTGAAACAGCCTCTTGTCTGTGAAAGGGGCCAGCTGAGGTGTTTGCTGTCACTGTCACTTTATCATGACTGCAGAGTACCTCTATTAAAACATCACACTTTGACTAAACCTCCCTATGTTGTAGCATCCCAGTATCACACCAAAGTGTGTAATCAGTCTACTAAAAGATAGCATTGCAGTGCAAGGCACCTTAAGTTTAGGCACCAAAAACCCATGTGTTTGGGAAAAAGATCATGGTTTGGGTTAAAATGTGACATTGACATAATTTGGTTAGGTTTTATAAAAAGATCATGATTTGGGTTCAAATAAGTCATTTTACAAATTTAACGTTGCTTATGTCACATGAGTTACTTAATGGTTGTTATGCACGGTAAAAATGTTATGTTCTCCAACTAATCCATACTGATTTTTGCTTTCTCACAGACTCGAACACCAGTGCTCCAGGTGTAAGTCATATCAAAACACCCCTGACCCCTTCCTTACCAGGACTTTATTGTTGTTTGTACTGTTACAGCCTTCTTCTTCACCTCTGATCATACGTGTGTGCTTTTAAAGCTTTGGCAAGACAAAACGTGACCCTGGCATGTTATTCTCTAGTGGACTTTTGAGTACATTACACGCTTTGGCATGCTACCAGGCTCTGCTTGCTTTGTTTTGTTAATTAGAATTTAAGTTGTTCCACACCAGTGCAATTATGTATATGTTCTGCTGTTGCCAGATGTATTATTTTGTGGATAGCCAACATATATCTTAAAACCTTTCTCTTTGCCCTGCTACTTGTTCTTCGTTTCTGTCCGGCATCTCTTAATTCAGGGATCATAGCCTTTACTAATGACCAATACAACTGAAAGCAAATCTATTTACTTAAAATAACCATGTTCAGTAAACTTTCCTTTTTTTTTTTAACCTTAAAGAAGTTTAAACCCACAGGAGAGAACAGTTAATATAGATTTTATTTCTTAATACAAAATAGAATAATAACACTGTCAAGATATCAAAGAGCATACATGGCAGCAGCCAGCTACTAATTAGTGTAGTATTATCTGTAGCTTAATTCATTATTGATATAGCTGAAAGCTGCAGTTGTATTTGTATAATTTCTTAGAATATCAAGTTAGGAGTAAATAACGAATATTAAAGATATTGTTTACAAAAATTCACATTTAATTAGCCAAAGGGATTTGATATATATTATGTATATTATATATACAAATGTAAAAAATTTCCAGATTTAAAGGCTTTAATTTAAAAAACTAACTTATTATAAGGTCAGCTCAGGCTAATTTGTTCAATGGAGATATGAGTAATAAAGTAAACAAATGTGATCGTGTGGGCCTGCTCGTAAGTTGGCCCTGTTACTGTCCTGCTGAGCGTGACGGAGCTACTGCTGGTCCACAGCTGTCTTCTGGCTTGAGGACATTATGATAAAACACTGTAACATGTAACATGTGTGCCAACAGAGAGGTCAGTGTGTGGGAAAGCATGTCAGTCAGTGTGTGAATGTGTGTGATAGGTCATAACCCCAACAAGCAGCATTTTAGCACATCCATAAATCATTGTCCGATCAACGTTTTCTGATATATGTGTGTATATATGTCTCTGTCTCAGCCAAAATGCTATGGTAAAAACACCCTGTGCATACCTCATTTGCTGAAGCAAAAAAAAAAAAAAAAGATCGCCAGCTCTTTTTTGCTGATGTTGATCTCTCTGTTGGACAGCCAGATGACATTTGTCACCAGTGCAGCTGAGATATAAGTGACTCTCAGCCTGAGATAAAAGAGGATGTCACTCAGCATCTGCAACAACCCTGCCCACCTGCTCCAAATACCGCACAACCCAACAGCTAATGAGATACCTGGCTGGATTAGCAGAGGGCTGCTGGAATACAGTATTTCATTAAGGGTCACTGCTGCTTGGCTGATTCCAGTCCAGCTCTGGTATCGAGCTTTGGCAGGACATGGCTGCAGGACAATGAGGTGATTATCTGTCACCTGATAACGCTGCCAAATACCAGCAATGCCATGTTGATTGAGCTGCTATCAAATGCCAGGATCTGTGGCTCTGGGGAACAGGTGGTAAATGCTTATCAGAGCTTCAAGAGACCTCCCCCAACCCCAGTCCAGTCTACAGTTTTACATTAGCCTGGCAAAGGCCATAACAGGGTTAGAAACAGCAGTCTGCAAGGTCTCAGTTCTAAAGTGTTCACGTTCAAAGATTACAATTCCTAAATCACTCCAAACTTCAACCAAATGTTTTAATGGCCATTAAATAAAAATACAAATACAATAAAAATACAACTCCCATGCTTTGTCTTGCACCTGAAATCATATGCTTGAAAGAAGTAACAGCTTCCAAAACAGGTTGTATCCAGTGAGGCTGTCTAATTCTAGCAAAATGTGACATTTTTACTTGAAGATGGTTTACTCTGGTTGTTTGATTACCTTGAAAGAGCAAATACAATTTGGCAAATATGCCTCAACTGAAAAAAACATTTCTAAATGATTTTTCAGTAAGCTGTCAGGTATTATAAAATTACATGGTAATTATTTTAGTAATTTAAAGCAACTTTCATTTCAGTTGCTCCCAGTGCTTTAGGTCAGCTATGGCTCATTCGTAGTGAATGTTTATATCATTTGGGGAACAGATTTAAGCTAAATAGGTGACAACACAGTGCTGACACAGCTATGGCTCCAGTTCATAAGAGATAAGCAGCCATGGTTGCAGGCATGAACAGGTGCTCGAGCGTACATGCAGCTCACTTGAACTCGACCTTTTAACCTGTTCCTTCAAACCCTCGGGGAGTCATAACTTCAACTTTGCTTTGTGGGATAAATGAGCAGTTGTCCTCTGTCAGTTTGGTTGGAAACACAACAATCATATACATTTGGATTGAAACATTAAGCATCTGTCATCAAACAGACCCCATTATGTGAGTCTTGTGGCCAAGTGGATGTTTTAAACTCTGCGAACCACTACTACCCTGGCAGAAAGGTTTGTGTATTAATTCTCTTCTTATGTCGTCCGATAGAAAAATATTGAAAACAATATTTTGATTTGTGTTAAATCAGTTGAAATTCAGACATTTGACACACAGGGAGTATAAAATATTCATGTACTTTAGAAAACAAGATGCTTTTTCTTTAATTTAGCCACATCTCCCATCCGTCTGTCCCATTCTCGTGGATCCAATAACTCAGGTATGCTTTGAGGGACTCTCTTCAAATTTGGCACAAGTGTTAACTTGGACTCAAAGATAAATTGAGATTGATTTTTCTGGAAAAAAGCAAAAGTTATCTTTGACCTCATGAACATTTTGACTCTGGACAACAAACTGCCACTTTGGTAGGCGGAAGCAAACATCTGTGAGGGGGTAATTCTGGTTCTTTTTAATTTGCATGTCATCATCGTTAACTATTTAGAAATATAGCTGTTACTCATTATGATATAGAACACCTTTTCAGAATCCACTGTGTCTGTATGTAACCTAATATATCATATTGAAGAACCTCCTATTGTGCTCACAGATGTATTGAAATCTCCCCATCTCACTGATAAAGACGCACATGTAGATGTAAACATCGCTCTTGGACGTGTCCGCTAAGGGTGAATGTTTGGCAGGTTGCTGAGAAGTCAGGGTGGTGAATAATAACCATTTATGAGAGAAACAAATCAGCTCTCCAGGTCACAAGCTGTAAATTATGGCTGTTATAGGATTGTAAAGTTTTCATGATAGGACAGACTCTGTGAATCTGTGCTGAACTGAAGAGTTAGATGCAAACCTATCTTCACTTAGGCTACTAAGTCCATGTGTGATTTACAGAGCAGGTCTGTTAGTGCGCATCAAATCAGGCATGTTCATGAGGACATTTATAAAAACCCATAAACCCTCTCTGATTGTCCTTCATGTCAACAGAGAGGTACCAGTTATTTATGGGAGCAGCTTCTTTTTACTAGTTAAAGTTTGATTTCTCTTTTAAAGATGGATTTTTGTCTTCACAGGATTAATACATGTTTCAATCTGTTATTAATAATTCATATTTAATTCAGCACTGTGTTGTAGAAACAGCAGCACTGGCAGCATGAGGGACCCACAGCAAAAGGGCCAAAATTCTTGATTCATCACTTCACAACACAAACATAACTATTATAAGAAAGGCTCCTTGCGAGGTAGTTTGAGTTCAAGTCAGCACCTTACCAAGGACTTGGTTGTCAAATAACAGGAGAGATGTTTAAAATTATTCACATCAGATGTCTAAATTTGGTTCTGAAATCACAATAAAAAAAGGCTGCAGGTTTTTCATTCTGATGATTTTGGCATCACAAACAAATAAAAAGCCAAATGTGTTATTCACAGTCACCAGTTGCTATGGGCACTTCACAATAAATGGAGGATGAGCTGTGTGCAGCTAATGCTGCTGAAAGTACCATTAGCATGGCTCTGATCTCGCACATGAAAGCGAGACATGCCAGACTTCCTTCACCCAACTGGAGGCGCTTACATGGTCTAGACACACAATGCTGGCAGAGAATCCCTCCCTTTAACTATGGGGTGGTCACCATGGATACCACATACTCAATTTCTATTATTCTCTGTGTGAAGGCCATACTACCTCAGAAATCCAACTCAAAGCATCAGAAATGAAAGCTTTGACTCTTCTTGTCTGGTGAACTATCACAGGATGGCGGTCATGATCAAACTGACTATTAACTTCATCTTGTCATGCATGAGCCACACGCATTGGTTAGAATATGGTGAAAAATGTAAGGTTTAACAGTTAACTGTGTTATGAGGGATTTAAATTTGACTTAATCAGACACATTCTTAACTCCAGTATCAGAGCCCATGTGTTACTACAACCCCACATGTACACATTCATTCATGCATGTGTAATGACATAAAACAATTTTATATGCACACACTACCACCTCAAAATGCTTTAATAATTCAAAACCAAAAGTTTCTCTGCCTGTTTCTCCTCTGTTTTTATCAGATATTCCTTTTGCTTGGTTGTCCTCCTGGGAGCAACAGTGCAAGGCTGAAGAATTTCAGTCTGGTTTATTCATTTCCCTTCACTTCCATCTTGATGTCAGCCTAGATCAAACAGTGGCATCTTGTCAGCTACAACTCACCTAACCTGCCATAGCCACACTTTTGTCTTTTAAGAATTGACTTTGTTGTTTTCAAAAGCATCAGATACTTTATTAAAATGTGTCTGTGTTATTTGTGCTATTCTGGAGGGCAAGAAGACTATCTTGATTCTGTGTCAGTATTAAAATCTGACACTTATGCAGACCGGAATACCACTTTCAGCAAGGCTGAACTGGGCTCTTGCTCTTCAACATAATTTTGAGACTGTAAGGGCCCTGGACTAGCCTGGATCTGCCTACCTCTTACTCACAGCTTTGGTCTTAACTGTGATTATAGTCTGGAAACCCTGTCCGCAATCAGGTTTGCTCTGCCACACTGAAGGGTCGACCATTCAGCAACCATTATGGGTGGCTAAGTGCAATAATAGTAAAGTTACAACGATGGTGGCAGTGGTAGGTTTGGGCCACAACATACCGTATGGTGGTCAATGCAGATTGGTTAAAGGCTACTACAATAGTTACAAAATTAACCTGAGCTCTATGACCATTAGAATGTAACAACTGGAAACAATCCTCAATGGAGTGTTGCCAGACCTGTATATTATTGTAGTGAATTTGGGTCTGGAATCACCAGGCTGGCATTGGCCTGCTGCGAGGATATGCACAGCCTCGGACTTTGGGAATCAGTAGTGTTGTTGCTCTGCTAATCAACAGGTCTGAGTCTTGTCTTGTAGTCCATATCCTCTATTCCCTGTATGGCCCTAAATAAAATTGATATTGTCACCTGTGTGCATGATTAACAACATTGACAGTCTACAACCATGATGTTAGTTTTGTGAGTATGTTTCTACCAATGCTTTTAAGCTAAATGCTAATGTCAGCGAGCTACCATGTGCGATGTGAATGTTTACCACATATTATACTTTCCACATTTGTGTTTGTGAAATTTGTAGTATATATTGTTTATACACTGATGCTCCTCTAATGATAGATTGTAATTTCATATAGTGCCATCATCAGAACAAAAATTCACTTGGTCCTGCAAAACTAATCATGATTAGTCAGCAATCGTTTGTTCCCATGCTTTAAAGAATGAATGTCATCCTTGTGGAGTTGCTAAAGAGTTGCAAAAGTATCAGGATATTAGCTGACAACCATTAATATCTGTACAAAATTGGTGACAATCTATGTAATGGATGTTGAGATATATGTCAATGAATACATGACAAACCTTGACATGCTGGCAGAGCTAGGTGAAAACTCAGGGGATCTTCAAAGTCAGCCTGCTTCCTCATTTGGCGACCATGAATGTCTGTAGAAGGTTGACAAACCAACATTGTCATCAATAGAGCAAAAAAAAAAAATATGATTTCTAATAAACCCAATTTGGTGCTGTTGTGCTGAATTTAGAGGGAGTTTGGTTATTCAATCTGTTAATTTGATACTGAGCATCATGAAGGTGAAGAAGTTTTTTAGGAATCTTGCAGACTTGAAGAACTGTAGATTTGCCAGTCCTGTGAGTGTGGGGAAAAAATGGACATTTGGATGCAGGCTATGTTCTATGGTCACTTAAACAAAACTATACAAACCACATCCTGTGTTCAAGCTAAAGGTTGATGGTAGATTAGAAGAACATTCACTCCGGTGCAAACTTAGATTTTTGGCCTTTCAAAGGAAACTCACCTTGCAGCAGCAGTACAGGTAAAAGAAAAACAAGTCTCTCATGCCTCATCAGCATTTGCTACTGGAAAGACATTCTAGCTGTTCTTGTGTTGCTATAAATAATACACTATTTCCTAGTGACAGGCACATTTCCCTGTCAATGGACCACCACTGTTTTCCAGCTTGTGATGTAAATACCCATGGTGGGAAACCCCAAAGGGTGGGGGCACAGGTGTGCATGAATGTTTTTGTGTGTATGCAATGGTATGGGAGTCTGGGGTTGTGAGTGTGTGTGTTTGCATGGATGTGCATAAGAAAGAGAGCAAAATAAATAAAGAGAGAGACAGCAGAGCTTCTATCAAGCAGTCTGGGTCAGAGTTCAGTAAGCAGCTCGCTCACTACAACCTCTGAGGATGTTTCAAAGTGTTTGTTTGCTCAGGCTGAAAATGGGTGGATGGATTTGCCTCTGTAAACTGTTGGCAATTCTTCATTGACTGACAGAGGTACATGTTTTACATATAACAGACCTGGAGTAACTATTCTTTCACTCATAGTGTGCATGTTTGAAATGTATTCAACCTTTTACGTGTTGGGATTTCCACGTGACGACAAAAAAAAAAAAAAAAAAAAAAGACAAAATACGTCTCCTCCACCTCTTTTGTCATGGCACAGTATGTTGAATCTCCTCCTTGCTTATCTGTCCTCTCATCGCCAAGCTGTGTCTCTAACCAGACCCCCATCAGAGAGGTGCTTGCTAATGCCTGAGTGTGCTGTCGGGCTGCCTGCTCGGATAGGGGGATTATCTGATCACCTGCTCCACGCTGCATTCCCTCGCTCTCTATCTGGGAGAGCTGAAGTATGTAGTTGCAGGTGCTATTTTCCTCCTCAGCCCTCCCTCTCTTGTATTTTCCCTCTTTACCTTTTCTCACCAGGACAATCCTCCAATTACTCACCATTGTGGGTCGCTATTGACACCATAAATTGCCATGCATCCCTGCAGGTATTTCTCACGAGAAAACATCTGATGTAAAGGCAAGAATACCCTCCAGAATTGTTACTGTAGAGCCTTAGACAAAAGAGCCTTTCATCCTTTCTTATTCAGGAGGAAAATAGTCTGAGCCCTGGGGATATTTGCTAACATGTTCCCGTAGTGGGTCATTTCCTACTGTAGTACTTCAAATGAAGACAAGCTAGTGAAATAAACATTCAAGCCAGATGGTATGGTGTTACATTGGAGCCACAGAAATAGTACTGTCCTTTATTTCTAAGTCAAATATCTCAAAGTGATTTGTGTAAATTGCTGTCCAAGCTGGGACTGAATTCTCAAACTCACACCCCAAGCAAACAGTGATTGCCCCCCTTCAATGAGAACCAAGCCTGCATGCATAGCCACTGGCTCCAGTCTGTGCTGTTGTGAGCTGCTCATCCATCACATAATGACTTAAATCCAGAATCAGGACAGTTTCTCTGATTTAGGATTTATTTTTTCCTTCTGGTTTTACTTTTTATGAAGCGTTAATGCTGACCCTGTCATCAATATTGCCTGCAGAGAACTAACAGCAATGGATCCACCCTTTGATAAAAAGGAATGTTTTTTAAAGCCTCTTCTAATGACCTGGCACCAGTGTGACTTGGTGACATGCATATATTGTCCTCAGACTCCCTTCACACTGCATAACATAATTAGATAGAAGCCCCTGAGGCAATTGCACAAATATGTTTCTTTCTTTATGCAAAACCAAAGAGGCCACTTTGAGGTTAGTTCGTTTTCTAACTGTGAGTGAAAGGTTGCTTCTTTTTTTTTTTTTTTTAAGTGTGAGTCATACTAACGTGCCAAAAGAAAATGTCGTGCATCGGGTTAGTGTTTGATGCCAGGGAGCAGATCTGGGCTGGAAAAATTCTCTTGAGGTGACACTGCCAATAGGTCGTATAAGGAAAGCACAAAGGGTTTCAGGGAAGGACAGAAATCCAGCCAGGCATAGAAACCAAAACAGTTTGTGGTTCAAAAGGTTCATGCGGAGTACTGTTTGATGAAGTCTCTTGCTCTGTTTTGTAAGGAATGAAAGCCAGCATCATTACCAACAGCATGTCACTGACAGGACTGCTGTGTTAATGCTAAATTGAAAACTATTAAAGGACATGACAGATGGTGTTTAAGAGAAAATGGGGGGGGGGGGCTTTTTTTTAGCACAGTTTCACATAACCTGCTCAAATATCATCTTGGTAGAGTGCGACCCACTGCATCACTCACGGCCATCAATAATTAGAAGTGCATAAAACTAATGACTTTGTCATCTGGAGCCCTGGGTAAAACATCTGTACTGTGTAAGGATGAGATGACATATGATCGTGATGTCTTCTCTAGCTGTCCACTCACATATGAACAAATTTCCAGTGGCTCTTTGTTATTGTTGCTGATGTAAAGGGATCCTTTCTGATGGGAAAAGTCAGGCTGTACTTACTTGCTTCACTAATAGGTACTTAAAAATAAAGATAGTAACACTGTGATTGATAATTCACAAGATTATCGAAATCTTATTAAAGAAGATCTTTTAAAATGTTATAATAGTACTTCCTCTATTTGGCATTACATGTCAAAACCTGCATTAGCAACAATGCAACTCAACTGCCAACAGTTCCGTTGGAAATCTGCGTGTTATACTTGTAAGAACCCTCAAGCCACACGCCCCAAACAGAGATGAGGAGCAGGCCACACACTCACATTTTTTGTTTTTCATTTTCACATTTAAAGCCTTCAGCCCCCAACAAAGTTTTACATCTACTTTTTCTTTGTTTAAAGGGGAAAACCTCTCATAAGGCTTCTAGAATGTTAGAGTATGCTACAACATCCTAGTATCATTTTTCCGTAAAGGCAAAGTGACATTCATGAATTTGAATTTGATTGAATACATGAGTACAGTGTCATGGTAATTTGGTCACTGCCATCATGGTACAGCTCAACTGTTGTTTTTTTTTACATTAGTCAAACTTAATCAATACTAAAACAAAACAAAAAATACTAAACATTGATATGAAAACCCTGCAGACCACTGTTTGGTCAGAGAGAATCATCAAAATCACTGTTTCTGCACGTGCAAAACGTGACATCCTGCAAAAACACCATTGTTAATTTGCCAGGCTACTATAGCAGACTCATTTTATGTATTCATTGGACCGCTCGATTAATGACAACCTGCAAAACCACATGGTGGTGAATTAAAGAGGTGAAGACGTTCCTCTTAATGGCTGTCGCTGAATGGATTCATGCAAATGTGTGTGTTGCGTTGAGGGGGACGTCACTGTAGTTTCAAAATCCAGAAAAGTACCTGGTACCAAAGGCATTTCGAGGTCAGTAGAGCTGGTACCGTCTGTGGCAAAGGTGCTTTATTGACTATTACACTCACAGATATATGACTCAAACTGGACTTCTCTTGCATTTTTGAATGGCTGATAATTCCTTGGTGGTTGCCACATCACTATATGTTTATAGAAAAGAAAGGAAGTGTTATTGAAGACATCCAGGGCCACATTATGTTCATGCCAATAGCCACTCCCATGACATCATGCAATCTCTTTGGTTTTGGTTCACACCCAAACACAGTAAAGGATTAATGTATAAAAAAGGATTGATCCTGTTTGTGTTAAGTTTGCAAAAGTCTATTTTTCTGATTAAGGCTAAATCCAAACTTGAAACTTGTAAAGTATGAGTATCATTTAGCGATGTTGACATGTTACTCAGTTCCCAAAGAAATTAATTCAATCCAGGCTTTGGCCTTTAGTGCTGCTGGCGCTGTGTAGTCTACAAACTGAGAAGCTGAGCGGCCCAGACATGCAGGGCCCACAGCCCCTCCAGCACTATGGCAGACAACACAAGCACCTCACATAGAGACCACGAGTTTTCACAGTACTTAAAACACAATGTTACTAAGTCTTCTGTCAGCCTCAGAACTCCCATGCAGGGGTGCATCTATGCTTTTGTATACACTTTAGGCAATAGGGGGTTATTGTGCTCAAGCTAGAGGACATCAAAGTGTTTGCACACCCTGCAAGTGCTACAGTTGCAGATGGTTTGAAGATAATTCTGAGTATGGCCGTGCACATCTTTCCTGTCAATCTTTATTGGAATCATGTAGAGATATTTATGGATACACTGAAGGGCCAAATTGTGTGTTTTTGTTATGTCCTCAGGCTCACACCTGCTGTATATCAGTCACAGTAGCGCAGCAACAGTTAACATGAGTCAGCAAACGGATTTGGCACAGAGGAACAATTAGTTACAGGATGCCGAGTCAACAGGTTATTCCCTTTGCAATAAGAAGTGTGTTTCCATCATAACTGGGTGGTGTACATGCGGGTAGTGTCAGGCACACCCTTAAATAGGTATCAATGGCAGTGGTATCATGTGAGCTGGTACGGACAAAAGAGGCAGCAGTAGGGAGGAAAACAAGAAGTTTGCTTCAGCATCCCTCCTTTGTGATTTAATGGGTTGAACAACTTTCTGGAAGAGTAAAACCAATTTGTGTCATATTGTCTTCAAGCAGATGCAGCCCTCCATAATATGTGACCCGACAACACAGAATGTACTTCCTGGAGAAATCGTATGCATGGTGCTGGTTTTGACTTGTGTGTTTTGTCAAAATTCTAATTGCCAAAAAGGTCAAATCATTTTTTGCGGTATTTATTTTCTGACAATATAGTTAGAAAGCCACTTTCTGGATGGGAGCTAGTTAACCCAGCTTGGTCGCTTGTGGCACGATCCTACCGTTAATAAAGATGAATCTCTAATGTGTGATAGAAATGTGCCTCATTCTGTTTTGTTTACCTCACTTTCCTCTAGCCTTTCTACAACTTCTAGGGAACATACCTGACCTTTCATCTGGCTGGATGACGGCTCATCATTGGGTGGAGATGGCACTATTAAGACCAGGAGAGCAAGAGGTTTACCTGGTGAGAAAAGTTTAGCCCTTTATTACTTCATACTGGTGTATTACATTTTATTAAGGTAAAGAAGTTTTTCTCACAGAATGTTAAATATTGTTCTAAAATGATGGCTGAAGAAAGATGCTCAACAATATTCACAGTAGTACAGTAAGCAAACTGGTTTTCAATTCTCAAATAAAGATAATTTAATTCGTTTGAGAGGGTGTTTGACTTAATGGGTGGGATGGGTGAGGGTGTGGGAGAGGAAAGTTGTATCCTGTCCCTGCAGAAACAATAGTTGTACAGGCCAGTACTGAAGGTTTGCAGGATTAGTTCATTTAGATAATTTAAGATAGCCTTTGGGATCTGGCAGGGGCGACTCCCAAAACCTCATCCAGGCTAGTTTACATGGTGCCATACACAAACAAAATTTAAGCTCAGGAGAACAAAAGTGTCACCATATTAATGGTTTCACTGGGTGGCTAAATTCCTCTAATGCCTTTGCTTATTTGTTTAGGAGGTTTCTTTAAAAAAGAGAAATTCACAGGGAAAATTAAGTTCAGGTGTTTGCAACATTCAGGTTCAAGGAATTATTTTATCCTCATTACAGATGCTATAATTTTATATACTTAGTCATGAATTCTAACATTGGTTTGGTGCTTAAGGCAGTATACCATGTATTGGTCTTTGCTAATAATCTCGACAATCAATTCATGATGAGCAGCAAAGGTGCAACTCGCCCAGCTGGTAAAAATGACGTGAGCTTAGGTGTATTGGTAGAACCTAAATATGGGTTCATTACACTGGGTCATGACCTTAGTGTCCTATCGAAAGGCAGGAAGTGAATAGGAGACCAAAGGAAGTGTTGCACCCTGACCCACTAGTAGTCCCATGACATCCACAGGAAGTATCCGTAGAGCAAAGGAGTGCCAAGTGAACAGCACAATAGATAGCAGGCCAGTGGGAGAGAGTGCAGAGCGCAGATTTCATATTACTATCTGCTTGTGTGTACATTCACTTTTATTATCCATGGTGGGAAACTACTGCATCTGGTGTCTTTTTGGCCGACTTGAACTTTTCAGAGGAAAGCTTCTTACATGGGGTTACTGCTTTTCAGTGAGACGAACTGTCAGCCTGAAGAGGTCCACGCATGCTGACAGAGACAGAAGGACTGCTCGTAGTTATTAGTAGGATGGTTGTGTAATGGGGTTGTGGTAAGTGTTTAAGTGTTATAGTAACAGCTTCTGCAGCTGTAGGAACAAAGTGGGTGTCACATGGCTTCTTTTTTAACATCAGTTGCGAAAGATAAGGCAGCAGAACTATGGAATAAACTGAGTCTGGGTCTGTATTATAACTCAACAAGCTCAACAAAAAAAAGCAAATTATACAGACACAATATATAAACATTTCAATTAATCATGCAATTATTTACCTCAGTGGAGTAAATTGGTAAAAGTTGGAAACAGTAAGTGGTTAATTTAGATTTGAAAAATAAAAATAAAACAGGGAGAAACAGTGAACCTGGCTCTTTCTAAAGAGAACAATATCAGCCTACAAGCAACTCCAAAGCTCTTAAGCAAACACCAAAGTGTAAAAAGGACATGTGGTTTTTCCAAAGGTTTTGTAGGGAGCTATTTCTTGACTGGAGGCACTTACAAAGTAACCAACTCACTCCAAGATATTAGTGCTCCTTGTCAAAAAATAATTGAGCACATACAGTAAAACTGTATTTTTACTGTACTTTTACATACTGTAAAACAGCAAATTGACATTTAGATTCTCGCAAGAATTTAACAAATATAACATTGTGAGCCTTAGAGGTGCTGGTAATAGGGCATTTTGCTGTCCTCAGAGCCAGGTTTTCTGTTACCCCTAAGATAAGCTGAGAGACCGCTGACAAGAGCTATATTTTTTATCATCTAACTTGCAGTATTTTTGGTAATATATCACAGCATTGGCCCACGTAAAAGAAACATTATTTTCTGGAAATTAGGCCTTAGAAAGTGGGGAGTCCTTTTATATTTGAGGACTGTGTTCACACCATTCTGAATGTTGAGGATACCAGTTTAACCCTACACTCTTCAACAATGGGTGTTGTGAGACGAGTCTAAGCTGTTTTCCAGCCATTTCATTTTTTTGCGGAAGTTGTTTTGGTGAATCATTTGCTTAGAAGTGAACTCAGGCATGACGAAAAAAACAAAGCAGGCCTTCCGTACTGCATTATCCACTTTTTTTTTTTTTTTTTTAATTCAACAGTTTCAGCGTGTTGGTTCGGGAGGAGAATGTTGACTGAAATAATCGGCTAGTGGCAGGTTAAGCGACTAACAACCCTGAACCCTGACCCCTAGAGTTCAACACATCTAGGGCTTAGATTCTAAATGAAGAATTTCATCCAAACAATCCAAAGAATCTTTGGAAAAGAAAAGCCCTTTTGGTTGTGCAATTCTCTGACAAAATAAGGGGACATGCGTCATTTGAATAAAGATAGCAGCTAATCTGTGTGGGCCCTTCCCCTCTTTCCTTGACATTTATTGCTGCATTGTCTTGGGATGGTGAGCAGGACCTCCAGGTTTATTTTTTGTTTTACACATTCTAATACATAATCATTGTATGTGTTAAAATTATTTCTTCTACATGTGTATCTAAATACTTCCGTGGTTCAGTGATGTAATCCAGTTTTTACCTCTCCCATGGGTTGTAGCAACACAACATCAACTCTGTCCTAGTCCTTTACCTCCCAGAAGGTTGGTGTGAAGAGGAAGTATGACGCATACTGAGTATGAATCATATATGACCCACCTATAGGAGTTGGTTGTGTGTGTGTGTGTGTGTGTGTTTTAAAAAAAGAATAATCAGACCCAGTCCTCTACTGAATGAAATCACCATTCCGACTTTGCTAGATGGATTATTTGTTCAAATTTTGCCACTCAGCTTTACAGTGACAGCCAAAAAAAAGACCCTACACAGCCAGTGTTAGAGAACAGAGGTGTATTGAGAATCCCAGAGTGGGTTGGCTTTTTCTCCCCGGGCTGATGTCTCGGTTTGTGATTTTATTCAATTACAGAGTATTTACCTTTCACATAATGTCAACACTGATGTGGAGCAGTGGTGGGTAAAAATTAACTCACCTGTTCCGCAACACACACATTATATTATGTCCAAGACACATTTAATTCAACTGACACAGAAATACATGTGCACACACACTGTGGCATGAGTTTGTTTATACAGCTCGGTCAAGACCAGCGTACGGTCCTCATTCCCTTGCCCATTTGATGTGTGAAAAGTGGAAGGAAATCAAACCCATTTCCTTCATTCTGGCCGCTGTGGGTTGTGGTTCCCTGGAGTAGAAGGGGTGAGACTGGCAGTAAAGTATCGTTAGGCCGGGCGAGTCTGGGAAGTGTATGGAGCTCCACATGCTGCCAAAAACAACAGAGGAAACTGTTGCTCAAACCACAGGTAGGGGGAAAGGAAGGGAGTCCAAACACTGAATTGTAATCTTCGTTCCAAGGAATCACAGTTTCATTCAGTGTGATCAGGAAGCCTGAAATTCCCTTCTCCTCCTCTGTTCTACCTAATTTGCTTGTTTAACAGACTCACTATCTCACTCACACTCAGCCTCCCACCTCAGGAGATGAGAAAAGTTTGTCCTAAACACTCTTGTATTATTGAACAAGTTTTATACTCTCGAGAGTTTTTCTGTGATCCAGATATGATACTTTTCTTTTCTCATTTAAATGCTAATAACTTTGAGGACATCATCTCGACAGAAAATGCTGGGAGCGAAGCTTTTCTCCTATCTGGTCGCAGCACAAGGTGGGCACCTGCATGCCTGCTCAATTTGAAATATTACAAAGTCTTGTTAGAGAAACAAGACAGTTTAAGCTTAATTCGAAGGCTTTGTGCATGTGTATGTGCACAAGTATGTGGCCGTGTTTGTGTGAGAGTGTGTCAGCTGCAGACCTAATCATTTCAGGAATCAGTATTATGCCTGACTATCAGGTGTAATGCTAATGCGAAACAAAGAGCACATTATAATTTAGATTCCTCCCCTTTTCAGAGAGAGTCAATGCCTATGCTGGAAGCAACACCTCAGTTTGTCTGAAAAGCCCAAATTAGTGTTATCTTATAATGTGGTAATGTATTTGTTACCTCATAGTTGCTTATTTAAATAAAGATAAATGTATTGGTCAACTTCTTTGCTTTCTGACTGGGAGTTTGATGAATTCATCCAAAAAAGAGCCTAAAGAGGCTAAATGAACATGCAGGTACGGAACCCCAAAATGTCCAATACTGAATAAAAAAAACATGACATGATGAGATAAATATTGAGATGAATTATTATGTAAAGTCCCATATACATTAACCACACATTTATTAAGAACTTGAGACAATATTAAAATCAAACTTTATTGTGAAATATTGTTAAGTTAATTTCAAGTGATTCCAAAAGGCCTATTCTCAAAAGTTAGCTTTAAGTTCATCATGTCATTTGCCACAACGACACTTCTTATCTCTCAATGTCATTTTTCATAACAGTGGTGCAGCTAAATCTACAGCTGTTGTTGAGCGTAATTGATTGGCTGAATTATTGGAGGGTAGAGGCTACACCACTGCACAACACAAAGCAAACCATATGAAATATAATGTGACATAATGAAATACAAAGTTGCATGAAAGGGGAAGTGACCTTTGGTAAAAGGACATTTGAAAAGAAGAATATAACTCATGAAATCAAAATGTACTTCAATAAAACAAAAAAAAAAAAAAAAAATCATCTTTAAATTATTTCATATATTTCATGCATGTTTTGTATCTATTAAATAGAAATTATAGCTTTGCACATGCTAGTGTTAAGTGGAAGACTGGACTCCTCTTGGCTGCTGCATGTGGTCATTCACCACGGCTAAGCTAAAATTAGCTGTTGATGGTCTGTTAGGACTTTCTAATGGTAATGTGGCTGCTTGTTAAACCTCAATGATGTATTTAACAAGCAGCTGTGGTGGCAAGTACACCTACTCAAGGACTGTACGGAAGCATTTTGAGGTGCTTTATGTTTGCATTTTGTGTCATTCTATACTTATACTGCACTACATTTCAGAAAAAAACATTATACTTTCTACTTCACCATATTTATCTGCCAGCTCAGTACTATACTGATTGAGATTTTGTATCATAATGAACATAAATTAGGTTTACCTTCAACCAACTGCAACATTAAAATTCCACTTACACATTAATGTATGAACATAGTTTAAAGACTAGTGAAATGTGTCAAGGTACTTTCAACAGAGTTAGTTTCTGTCACAAAAAAAAGTCTGAAGTATTGTGGTAACTTGTAATACGTCACAACTTTCTTCTAATAGTGATGAGTTGTTGAACTTTCCTAACACTGGTTGTGATACATATTTCATTCTGAAAAGAAGAAATAAAGAGTAATGATCCTACAGTTGTGAAACAGACAAAGCAAAGCAAAAACAACAGAAACATTTCATCACTGCATTTTTATATCAGATAGAACCTGAGATCTTTTACGGTTCAGTACAACACAACCCTCCAAAACAATGTCTATAGAGATTCCAGTGTGTCACATCTCTCCACACACACAGAAACTTGGATTCCGTTACCGATGATCCCTTGAACTGTTAGAATCACAAATGCTGATATAACACCTGGCATCCGTTTCCGCCCTGCAGGCAGAGTCACAGAAAGCAATGTTCACACCTCATCTGGAATGCAGGTTCTTCTGCAGATCATTAAAAACAACTTCATACACCACTTAGATAGATGTCAACAGCAGCTCGGAATCGTGCACTGGCAAGATTTGTATCAGAAATATTACAGTTCAGGACCACTTACGAGCAAGAAATCGTCCTGTGCAATGTACACAACTCACCTTGGATTCCCATCGAGCAGAACAGCACATGCACACATGGACTATATGCAATCAGGGCTGATAGCTGATTTTTTTTTGGGTTGCTTTCAGAAAACTGGACGGGTGAGGAATGTATCTGTGGAGGAGCTCAAGGCCCTGGTTCTAAGAAAATCGGCCCTGTCTTTACTGAATAGATAAGTTGTCTCCAAAAGGATGAAGTCCACTTGAACTCATCAGACGGATCCTTTTCTATTTGACCTCTGCCAAGTCACTTTAAAAAAGAACCTTTATGTCGAATCAGACTGCAGAGTGAAGGCTACAGAGCCAACGTCATGACTTCATATGGAAGAAAAGTCGAGCAGGACATCTTCTTTTGACCTCATTGAGCCGAGAGTTGAACACCTTTACAAACTTTCTCTCTAACATCCCGACAGGCTTAATGGTGAATCGCCATTAAAGCTCCAGATTGAATGAGAGGCAGATAATGCAGGTATGAAAGGACACTGAATGGAATATGATTAAAAATGGGAAAATGTTTAATTTTCTCAATGAGCTTTAGAAAATCTTCACAGGCGGTAACTCAAAAACTTTGAAGCGTCCAATCAGTGTTTGAATAGACGAGCAAATTAAGCACTTTAATGTCATTTTTTCATGTACCATCAAATGAATTACATTTCTCACCCTTTTTTTCAAATCAATTGGTACATAACCAAGATAAGACTTTTAATTTCTGATAAGTCGGACCCAACAATCATTACATTGTCTGTGCTCTAAGTCACTAAAATTGACTTGGCAGGTCAAACATTCAATAGAAAGAAGTCAATGTAACTCTTATAAACTTGTATGCATAAAACTTTTACCCGCCGAATGGTAAAGTTAATAGAAGTTATTTTTATGTCCTTAATACACACATTTAAAAGTATAACTACGGTAGGTAAAAATGAATTTGTCAGCATGTAAATATTGAAAAGGATTAATTTTAAAGCCACTCACTTGTTGAGAAAAAAGTGACCACATGCAGGCACCGTTTAAGCCAATTCTTGTTGAAAATGTTCCCTCCACACCTCATGTGTGGGTGGCAGATGGTGGCTCACTGGTTGTCACAGAGATAGAAGATGGAAATCAAACAACTCCTTGGTGAAAGACTCTCTGCCGTACCAGAGCAGCTGCAGAAGGGATAGGAGACCTAACCAGAGATGGTAAACGCAGACATTCACACAGCATTTGTTTTTTTTTCTTCTCTTTTTCTAAATTTATATCAAAGCAGGGATTGTTAATGTGGCAATAATAATACAAAACGGCTTTGCTTCGCAATACGTCCTAATAGCCCATAGGCTATTATTATGTATTGACTAATATTGATGTCACTGCCACTACCTTCATTTAAATGTAAATGTTTGTCATCATCTCTCCACCAGACATTGGAGTTGTTATAATTTATATCTTCATGTCACAGTTGATCAAATGACTGCAATATGATAGGTGCAGCTTGTAGTGACAAACCCAGAGAATTCTCACCTTCTTTAAGCTGATTGGTTTCATTTTACGGGGCAACAAGTGTGATGGACACCAAGCCAAACTTTATGATTAGCCTTAATCCCAGCCAATCCTCACAAAAGCGGTCCAAATTTTATTACCCATAATTATGTTTAAAACACTCCTTTAGTTGCCTGGTTTCGTCATTAAAATACAATGAATCCCAACAAGCATTACAATAATGAACAATAATATCCGCTGAGTGTTTTAGAGAGCAATAATAAGCCAGAACTTCAAATGATGGCTAATGGTGTACCATATATTCTTCATGAAGGCAATATATCAGTGTTGTGTTTATATCAGATTTCAGTAGTTCAAACATCAGCAAATACTGACTAAGATGTCATGCATAAACCAATAAAACTCACTTGCATCTGATTGAAGAATCTTAAAATGTGCTCAAACATGCAACATGTTTTTATTATTTATCACTGCTAACAATGGTTATTGAATCATGACGTCATTAATAGAAGCCGAATTTGGGTTGCCAGGTTGTGAAAATCCTTTGGGCTGGTTCTATTGTTTAACCACTTATTTGTATAAAAGTGCGGCTGACAGCTGCTTTTTATTTTAACATGTTATTAAAAGCCTTTGTTTAATTTCTTATTGGCTCAGACAGAGAAATTCACAGGGAAGTATACTAACAAATAGAAAAGATGAGAAGCAGACAATGGGATTTTTAACAACCCAAAAACCAAATTGTGTTATTCCCTTACAACAATTTTTTTGGATAAATAATATTAAACTATTGACAAATCAATCATAAATCCACATAATCTCATAAAAACTTACTTTCATTCACTTTTGTCCTATGTGTAGTTATGAATATAATTAAACGAAAATACAAATATATTTAAAGTAGCTTATATCATGTAAACGACCTGTTTGGCTCTCTGACAGCATGCCGTGGTTTAAAACGGTGGTAAATCACGTCTCCCATGGCTGGCTGGCTGGCTGATGGGCGGCTCGGCTCGTCGCTGCCCGCCCTGTGGGTGTGTTTAAGGCAAATAGGCCTCTGCATCCACCTGCTAGCGCCCTGCCTCCCTCCAGTCAGGAGCTCCCAACTTTCCTACGGAGCACACGCCGCGCGCCCGGACCTCACTATTCACCGCGGGGACTTTTGGTTTCCAACTGATTTATTTTCCCACGAGATGTTTGATTGCGCTTGTGTGACAAGACAGCATCTCCTCGCCTCGCGGTTTCGCGCAAGGTTGAATTAGAGAAACATTATCTCCCTTTTACAACTGTATTTCTCTCATTGTTTCACTGACAACTCCGGGGCCAATACGCACGCGGCGCGCACAGGTACAGACTTTCCCCCATCCCAGCCCACCCCTGAACAGGGACTGTCCAGAAGCCGCGCCAGGATTTTCTATTGTTATTATTGATTTCAACTTGGAGAGAGAGAGGGATCGATCTGTTGGAATTGGTTTGTTCAATGACTTGCAAGGTTGGATCTGAACTTATATTCGGAAAGCTGTGAGGTAAGCCTAAGTGTACTGCTTCTTTTTGCTTTTTATTTTCAATTTAACCTGTTTTACTATGACAATTATATACAGATCACCTGTTTGCAGCTTCGCACCCCTTTATGTCCTCATCTATCATTTGTAACATACCCCACTGACTGTTTTATCATCTCTTAAAGGCTAAACATTGAAATAGAAATTCCAATTTACGATTTCTATTCCCCAATGATCACAAGCATAAATCTTAAATGATCATCATTACTGCTTATTTCATAGCTGTGCAGTTTACCGTGCGCTCTAATACCACACCAGACTGTTTACAGTTCTGTCGCCCATGTGTAGCCAAGGCTGCCAGTCTGTTACGCACAGATTTTAGTCTATAGCATGTTTCAGCAACATTTAACATCATTTTTTTATTGTCTGCTGCTGAAGAACGTGGTGATCAATATCCTTTATTAATTCAGTTTTAACGTCATTTTCATACTTAGTTGAGGCTTTTTGTGTGTTTTAATTGATGTGAAATGTAAAAAAAAAAAAAAGGTTTTAAATGGTCACCAAATGCAAGATATTGCTTTTTTTTTGTCCACTGGATTAAACCATTACTTTATCCACTGAGCCCCGCCCAACCTAAAATTTTAGTTTTTTTTGTATATAACTTTTAATGAAGTATTCCATTGGTCCAATACGTGTCAGTTAATGACTTAACATAAACAATGAAGCTGCTATCAGTATCCTCAGGCTCCATGGACGAAAATAGATGGACTATAGGTTTCCATAAATGCTCCCTTTGTACACTTGAATTTATGTATTCAAAATTCCTTAGATGAAGTATATATATTTAGTTTCATGGTATAATGTGAGAGTGTGTATTTCACAATCCTCAGTGTCATTTGTGAGCAGTGTCTTGCTTGATTTCATGTGCATGTGTGAAGGACTTGGCCTCTGTCTCAGAATAAACAGCTGGATGGTTAACAAATTGTCAGTAAACAGCTGAGGTTTAAACAGCTGCTTATGCTCATAAATCCGCTCCAGCCGACCCGTCTGAGTAACTGTGTGGTTTGAGATGGAGACCCGGTCCAGTTGCAGTACAAAGATGGGGAGACAAGCTTTTGTGAGTGTCCAGTCAGTGAGGTCAGGGTTCTATATGGGGATCGAGAGGTGAAAACAAGTTTCATTGGCAAAAGGTGGCCTGTTAGACAAGTCTTTCTGATGATCCATGATGTATGTGTGAATCATTGGTCTCTCCCTGGTGTTTGTCAGTCATTAACTCAAGACTTAATTGGGGGCCACTACTGCTTTGTTTGGGGGGTTGTTAAGCTGTTCCAGTTAGTGTTTGAAGCTGTCAGCATTTGTAACCCCTTTAGCAAGCAACAAGTAAGAATTGTATTATTAAATTGCACCGTGTATCTTTTTTTTCTCGAGTAAGTGTGAGTATAACCTGGTATTAGGTGAACCTGTAATTACAGAGCAGCAGCGCACACGTGTAGTGTCATGAAACAGGAATGTGTTCTGGGTGCGTGGAGATGAGCAGGAGAGTCAGTGCAGTCTCGCCATCACTTTGTCACACTCTGGAAAACAAACATAATTTTTACCAAATGGAAATGTGTACACATCTCTAAAAGCTTGGCTCCTCTCCATCGGGACTCATGAAGCTCCCAGAAATCTGGGCGTAAATCTTTACACCTCGGTGCTGCGTCGCCCAAAACTCGCAGGCATGGGGCCCTTGGGAGCTGTTGATTTGACGTCACATAAATTAATAAATGAAAACAGTATAAAGTTGAGATGGCATCTGCCCCTCTCATGTTTTCTTCTTCTCCTTGCAGACTTTTGTTTTTTAAAACCTCTCTTTGGGTGCCATTGGAGGTCGCTCCACCATGCAGCTGGACGGTCTGTGGACGGTCCATGCCCTCCTGGCACTGTCCGCCTTGGCTTTTGGGAACCAAGTGAGCAACGACCCTTTGGCTGCACCCCGAGTCTTCGTCTCCTTCAAAGGTAGGAACCTGATCCTCCTCTTCCACTCTCCTCTTCCCTCCCTGCCTTTCATTCTTGGTTTGCTGCTGGTTTTCTACTATTTTTAACTGTTTAGATGTAATGCTGGTTTCTTTAATTCTGCCATGTGTTTGCTCATTGAATGACTGATGACATGACAGTTGTGTAATTGGAGCGATTGTGGCTTGAATAAGTGCTGAAGGATTTTGCAGAGGAAGAACATACAGCATCACCAGAGCCGCACTGAGCAGACCGCAAACAAATCATGCAGTTCTCATACGCTGTCCCCTCCTCAGACCTCCAGGCCTTGTAATAACCACCAGATGCTTCCACTGGCCTATATTGCACAAGCAATTAAAAACACAAATAGTGACTGAGCAGATGCACTATTGCCTTTGTCTTGTTCGTACTCATTTTGAAAGAACATACATGATTACTGTCTTAGGTAATCACGTGGCATCTTTATCTTCAATCTTCTTTATTATAAAATCCCTAAAGTGGAGCAACAAAGAGAAATGGGATAATAAGGAGTATGTAATAACTCTATGGCCATTATGTGATTATTCCCTGGTGACTCAGACGGGTACTTTAGGGGGGCTGCATTTGTGCCTTTTTTTCGGCGGCCGTACAGATTAGGTGAGATGGGTTGCCGGGTTCTCCGGAGCGCAGGGAGAGAGAGGGTATTATCGAAAGCAAATTGCCAGGATCAGCCAAGCAGAGCGACGTCCCTGGGGCCTGTCCTGCTCTGAGATCAAGCCTTTGATTAGCATCCACAGAGGGAGCGAGCGGCAGCGCCCCTGTTTGCTTTGCTTTCCGTTTCCCAGCGCTCCCCCTAGTAGTACAAGTTGACTTAATTAAGTGGACTGGCACAGTTCATTGTTGAAGGCGTTTTTCTGCTTTAATCAAGTGGGATTTAACACATCAGTGAGCGCACATGCAGTGCTCAGCAGTTTTTTCATTTTCCACATATCATTTTAGTCAGCGGCAGTGTTGTTTTTAGAGAACTGTATAAATTGTGTGTGGTTTTTTTTTTACTCTATAAGCTTTTCTATGAGCAGACAAGCGTGCGTATAGGTGCATCTCTGGATGACTGAGCTCCCCTGAAAATATTTGAAAGCAGTGGACTACACTGCTCTTTGGCTGACAAGGAAAAAGCTCAGCTCTGCTGCTTACCTGTATGTGTTTGCCTCTCTAGTCAATATGAATTTCACAGTCTACTGCTGCTGCCTCTCTCAGAGGAATGCACCCCCCTCTCCATTCAATATTATGACTCTCTGCTTTAATTGCTTTTAGAGAGGCCCATGTAGTCCTTACCTTGGCAAGCTGGCTGCACTTCCCCTGATGCATCATGATGGGTTAAGTTTTTGCTTGAGCTGTTTGAGGAAGGCAGTTTGCCTCTGAGCAGCAGCTGTAATGGAACACAGCAAGAAGACAAGTGTGGACAATATGCAGGTTTTTAATGTGAGACTGCAGGAAGGAATGGGTTAACTGCCAGGTTTATAATTACTGATCATTATGCCAGTGAGTCACACTGTGATGAAAAACTTAAATTGCATCTATAAAGCTGCACGTCTCTCTCAGTGTTGAACTAAACACATGTTCCAAACTGATTAACCCAGTAGCTGAAAAGTGAGGTTAAGAACCATGACCTCCAGCTGGGAGGCCCTCACTTCCCTAATAAAGCAGGTAGAGTAAATCATGTAACCTAATTGCTTTGCTTTTTGCTCCATGTCCTGTGCACAGATTTTATGACAGGAAAACACATTCTGTGATCCAGCACAGTCTCAAAATACTTAAGACGTTGAAAAATGTATCTGCTTATAGGCATTTCAACGAGATTAGAGTTTGTAAAGTCTGACGGATAAACCTTGGAAGTAGACTTTGTTCAGGCTTATCACGTCCTCTGCGTTAGTAAGCTGAGGAGAAAGGGCAGAGTGAGGTGGGCAATAGAAGCCTGCCGCAGTTCAAATAGCAAGTAGTCGTAATCAGTGTCAGATGAGCAAACTGAATGTTTCAAAGAATGATCCACCGTTCATAATCAGTTTGCATTTTAAGGTTGACTCAGACAAGACTGCTGTCGCCAGTGATTCCCAGAGGGACTCATCAGATAGTCTACCTGGAGCTGCTGAGTACTTATTTAATGCCCGCTTCTCTAAAGTGAGACATTTCATTAGAAAATACTTCCCTTGTTTTTCTTGAAGGTAGTTCAAGTTGCTATTTATTTTTTCTAAACCGACTGCATTTTATTATAAAACCCTTTACTTAAAAAAAAAAAAATCTAAATATGTGTAAAAAAAAAAAAAAAAAAAAAATCATGAATGGAAACAGCAAAAAAACAAAACACTAGCAATATCTCAAAAAAGTTTTTATGTTCGGCTGAAGTGGTATAGTTGATGTACGGATGAAAATAAAATGTGAATTTTGTGAATAAATGGTGAAACGTGAGACTTTAACGTCCATTGCATCTTTCAACGAGAGGACTGCAGAAAACATAAACATCATATATGTGTGGATCAGCAAGGATACATGAAACAAAAAAATATTACCATCATGTTTTCTACATTGTTTTCAACAGGGGCTATTTTAATGACATTCATTTATCCTGTACGGTTAAATGGCATCTGAGTGGAGAAGTAGCACCACCAGCTCACAATGCACACAACACCTGTAAGTCATCATAACAGTTGTTGCATTGATGAGCGTTTTCTTTTGTTTAGCACATTCTTTGGAATTTTCATAGTAAAGCAATCATTCTTGATCTGCATCTGTTCAAATTTGGCGCCTTCAGATCATTTTGTATGGCTGTCCATCACTGAAGTGAAATGCTGAATTAACATATCAAAGGATTGTGTGTGCTTTGCCGCTCTGGGAGACTCCCAAGTCATTCAAGAGCCGTTGTAGTTTAAAGCCATTAAAGGGTCAACTGATTTACATGTGCTGTTTGTTTTTTAACATTCTTTCTCTTGGGTCACACTGTGAGGTACAGAAAACATGTATTTTCCTAAATGGATGAAACGCTCTCTGGAAGTTCTTGCCATGCCATGTTTTATAAAAAGTGTAACATTACTACTGTTGGCCCACATTCAGCTATGACATATTATATTTGAGTTCATGCATTAAGAAGATCCAAATCTAAATCCTTACTTATGGCTCTCTGCTATTTCAAGCCTTATACCTCACATGAACCTCTGCCTCATCTGGGCTGCCTTGACTTCATTCACTTAAAATAATCACACAACATCTCTTTCCATCCATAGTGACTAAAAGCCTTTAGTGGGGAGTTTTTCTCAGTCTGCTTTGATAAAAAAAAAAAAAAAAAGGCAGCAGGTAAACACCAGTTTAGAGTAAACAGATGCATGTGGTCATGAATCTCCATCATTGTAAATTTTGACTCTGGAAAGTCTTTGCCGATATAATCTACAGCTGATGGCAGAACCATGTCCGACACCACAAAGAGCATGTGAGAACTAACACAGTGCACCTCACATATTTTCTTTGTTTTATTTTCATTGTTAAATAAGGCTCCTCTGCCAACCACGGCAATTATGGTCAATCAGTACAAAGGTAGAGTCCTTTAAATGCCATAACATCATAAGGATTACAGTGCGCAGACACACACACACACACACACACACACACACACACACACACACACACACACACACACACACACACACACCCCTCCTCCCTGTACATAAGGCCAAATCCACCGGGATGTCACCAGAATGTGGGTCAGCTTTGCTACAATGCACATGCTCACTGCTCGCAGTGCAGGTGGTAGTGAGAGAAAGCCGCTCAGGCTCATCATTATTCCAAATATTTCTCATCCGCACGCCCTCCTGTGAACAGCTAACAGCAGGCTACTATTTTTACTCCTCAGCAAAGTCTTGAGACTATATCGGGCATGAGTGTGTGAGTGTGTGAGTGCGTGTTTTTGTGTGGGTGGCAGGGTAGAGGGTTAGAAACTCCCCTCCGGGGTTAAACGCCAGGCATTCTGGTATGTGTGTTTCTGAAGTGTGGATTTTTTTTCTTTTTAGTTTGGCTTTTAATTCCCGGGAATAACAAAAAACAAATATTGAATCTGAAAATATGATTTAGAAGCAGTTTAAGAGGGAAGAAGTTGTTTTGATGAGTCAGCAGTTCTCTATCAGTTCAACACTGGGCTTGTCCTTTTACTGCCACCCTGTCACTTATGCTAGTAAATGTTTAACCTGTTAATACTGCTGTTAACACAATACATTCCACTGGTCACTTTCTTCTTTGCACTTCAGAGGTATACATTAGTGGTCAGAATTATCTTGCACTCTTATCACTGTTGGTCTGATCGGCTATGACAGCATGCAATTTGAGGCTGGAGCCTCGAGTGTTTACTCAGTATTAAGTGTTTGAATGAGCAACATAAATGTGTTTTTTTTAGTTTTTGTTATTGTTTTTGGCAAACTTGCGTCCAGCCTCCTTCTGCACTGGGAAGTAAAAAAAAAGTTCTGAGGCTGTTTCTGCTTTGCACGAACAGAGCGCAGCCCCGTGATATACACAGAGCAGGAGCAAGCAGTAACTTTGGTGAGTAAGTATTCCAGGTTATGCCTCCACAATCATGAACAATCGTTGCATATGCAATTTCACCATGGACATGAAACCTGAGCAGAGAACACACATCGAATTTTGTGTCAAACTTTTAGGGATCAGAGAGAAGTCGCAGGGAACCAAACCCGGCAAGTAGGGGGGGTTACAACTGTGTTGCGGGTGAGAAACTCGCCCGTTTTCAGTTGCACCCTGAGAAGTCTGACACTGGGGGACAAATTCACGCTGTGCACAACCCCATATATATCATTGATATCTGGTTATGCTCCTTACCTGACGCACCTTCTTCAATCTTGGACAGTGATGTTCTGCCCCTCTTGAAGTGTGAATGTCACTGGAAATACCTCGCCTGGCTCATTGCGTCATAGCTTTAGGCTTTATAAAGCATTTCAAGGGTTTCCGTTGCAGATTTCCTAAGTTTGAAACGAAATTCGATGTGTGCTCTCTGCTCAGGTCCATGGTGAAATCAAACGTGCTCACACACCAGTGGTAAAAAAAACAAACACATGTAACACAAGTGCTGATGTTGATCAAGAAAAACATCTTTGAACACTTACTCATTAAAGGTATAGTATCCCCCTGCTCCATGTGCATTACTATTATGCACTCTGTTTACGCATGTTTTCATCGCACCTGCTATATTGGCTTAAGGTGATCATTACTGACAACTCCCTGCCCAGTCAACTTTTGTTGCAAGGTCTTTATGATAGACAGTCCATCACCCTAACTGTAATATTGTAGTCCAACCACAAGTAGAAGCCATGAAACCACTGCCCCAGTAGTCTGCTGATGTTTGGCTGTGATCTCTAATTGCTGTTTGTGAGGGCCGAGTCCATGTATCCCCACGGCAGCAAAGAAATGACTGCCGAAGCATTGAAAACCGCTATTGCTTTGGCCATGTCCCAGACCTCAGCTTGTATCCACAGCAAAGGCCCAGTTATGTTTAGTGTAAAACTCTCTTCTCCCTCAGCAGGCACACAGAAGTCATTTGTAGTGCTGTGGTTAACCACTGAACGCAATCGGCAGGGTGGTGATGGTGGTTTAAATGCAAACGCAGCTTGGTCCAGAGCAACTTGCACTCTGCTGCAATCCAGCTTTCAAGAGCGTCACTTAATTGTAAGGTCCTGGTTGGCCAGAAGCCATTCTTAACTGTGTAAAACGTTTTAGATTCGATTGAGTGGGTATAGAGAAGAGTGTGGATATTAAGGTGAAAAGGGGGCTGTAGTGTGAGGTCTAGTCTGGGCCCTGGGTTACTGAAACAGTGTCAATGCTCAACTGTGGTGCACATGAACTTAACAATAAGCAGAAACATCCATTCCTCAAAATTTATGGAGAGTAATTGTACTGCATTTAAAGCCACACACCTCTGTGGAATAATATATAGTTCATGCATGACCCCATCCTGCCTGTACTTGTGTACATTATGAAGAAATGGGAGAAGCTTTATTATACATTTTAAGTAGCTTTGTTTCTGTGCTAAAAAAAAATTTAACTAGAGATTTGTCTAGAAAGAATTCAAGGCTGAATTCATGTCAGAAGGGGATGCAGCCCACCTTGAAATGCATTCATCTCTTTGACAAAGCTTATTTCTGAGCACACAGTGGCATGTTTTCACTTCATTGAATTTCATTCAAATCTTGCTGCAGTCATACTAAAATTCAATGTGATTGTCACCTGGCCACAGTCCTTGTCCAACTTTCGGCATGAACGATTATCTGGTCAGAGGTAATCACTGAGCAGCATACATGTCGAAAATCATCAGACTGACAGGTCAGGAATTGAGGATCGATTATCTGTCTGTCTCTGAGGCCCTGTAACCTAAACTCTGCCCCCTGCTTGGTGGATGACTGATAGCACCATGATTACTTTTTATTTCCGCACCACTTAGTAGGTTGTTTTGATTGGAATGCACTGAAGATGAAAAATAACAGTGCACTTTTTGTGTTGATTTGTCACATATAAACCACCAGGGGACATTTCTGTAGATAATATATGAGCGTGAACATCATACAAATTCTGCATCTGTATGTTTAAAGCAAACCTATATTCTTAGCTTGTTTGTATCAAAATTTCTCAGCATGATAACAAAACTTTTACCCACATCAGTAATTAAAAGTGATGTTATGTATGTAGTGCTTGATCACCTTTAGATGTGGCACAAATCCATCACCAAAAAGTTTTGTTAGCTAAATTAAATCATAAACATCAATATAACAGAAGACAGCACTGGCACCATCCTCACCTCTCTGCTTGTCAGGTACATGTGTGGGACAGAGGTGTTGCCTGAAAAGATGAGTATATCGTCACCTTTCACTACATTGCCCCCCGAATCCAGCAGGGAATCTCATGTCCCGTCTCTAATGGTGCCAATTTCCCTCTGTAAACAAAATCATGGACACAGTGTCATCTCATAGCTGTGTCAGCCAACCATAAGTGAGCCTCCCACCCGCCGCTGATGCTGCAGCTCCTGGAATATCTGTTTTATTCTCTCCTTGCCATGCTTATTAAACACACACAAGCCTTTCTTTATGATGGTCCATGAATTGAGTCATTGTATTTCAGTGTTATAGAATATAGCCACTTGGCACCTTGCTCTACTTGATTCTCATGCCATATGGCTGCAAAGTTGTAAAGTGTATCGTAGGCTGCTTGGGTGGTCCTAATGTTCGATAAAAGAGGAAATAGTATCAGCGCTTGGATTCTCTTTCTCCGACATATGGCCGATGGTTGCTGCAAAATATTGTGTGTGTGCTGGTGCAGAAGTGTTAGTATGTAACGAGGCTCTTATGCTTCTTCAGGGAATTATCGAGGACAGGGAGAACTGAAGGTGACAGAGTTATATTTAAATGGTCTAACTAAGGCTACAACTAAGAACAAATGATAAATTGATTAAAACAACAGTCAAATAAATAATGCAACTTATTCATTTCACTATCATTTTAATCAATTTTATCATTTAATTGACAAAATGTAGAACGAATGAACCAGAACCCAAGGTGACATCTCCAATACCTTATCTGCTGAGTACCAAACTTTGATAGTTTTACGGCACCAACTGAATTGCTTCGATACTAAATGTCCTGTCATTCGGAACCAAATTCCCATACCTTGGCTCCATCCACACTAATATATTTTCATTTTAAAATGCATATTTCACTTGCTGTCTTTTCTCTCTTCCTGGCATGGGAACAGCAGTAAATGCAGAGGCACCATGGGGTTTGGGATTTCTGGCATGGCAGCGTCGCTCTCTTTTAGCATCTGCAGAAAGAAGGATATGTTGTGTTGAGAGCATGGTGTTCCCTCTTTGGTCAGGGTTTCACCTATGGAGCAGCCTCCTGAGTCGGGTTACGGACCGTGTCAGTAGCTCGCCACTGATACCGAGATCGTCTCTCAAAAAGACTGAGGACCCAGTGTTGTCTGTTCGTCTTCTCTTTCATGTGCATGTTGTTGCATCTGTTGCCCCGGCCTGGAACCCCCTCCTCACCAGACTGGAAAATACCAGCCAAATTGTCCAGATACTGTGAATCACTTTCTCTCCATCGGTGCAGCATCTTCTCCACACATGTTTTGGTTTATGGGACTACAATTGTGCTTTTTTCCAGCTTTACCTGAAGTGGCCAAAAATACAGAGTTTGAGCATCCATTACAAACAGGACAGCGCTGATACAATTATGTCTTTTAACATGTTGGAGCAGTAAGTGATTCCATATGTTACAACCAAGTAATAAGACAGTACTTGGTTATTTACTACAATCACAAAAGCTGCCAGGGTAAGGTTTTCCTCTCCATATAGAAGCTGGAGACGATGTCAGTCACATCGTGGGAGCGCTGTCAGGTGTGATTAAATGTTTCATTGATGTGGAGTAAACCATCATTCACCATCTCTTGTTATTGTACTACCTTTTCTCTTTGTTCAAGAAATCACTTGTACATAATGATGTTGTGTTCTCAGGCTTAACATTTTGGTGACCAGGTTGGTATCTAGCACACCTGCCAAGCTTCAAGGTTGGTCTTTTTTTTCAGTGGCATAATTAAGACTTCCTGTGGGACTTCATGTCTTTTCTCACTGGTGAAAGGAGGGCATTAGTGGAGACTGGATGAACAGGTTGAGGACTCAGACTAGCTTTGTCTCCGCACCGCCGCTGGGGCTGAGCATTGTATATTCTTAGCACTAGTGTTTCTCTTGTGGCAGATTAGGGTGTCAGGTAGAATAATGGTCCAGATGGATTAGATCAGTTCTTGGATTCAGCTCAAACCTGCATCCAAGTTTCACAATGGGTTTATGCTTTAGAATGTGATGTTGTGTGATTTATTTTGTAAAAGTGTTACTCATGAAACACAGGGAGAACATATAGAAAAGATGAGAAGCAGTCTGTAGAGGGGAACATTCATTCAGTGGCCACCTGCATGTATGACTCTAAATTGAGCTACTTTTATAACATTTTTCTTTGTCTTGTCACCTTGACAAAGGAACGACTTGCAAATAAATCGTAGACAAGAAGTTGCTTTTGCTTTTTGGTGCATGAAAATATGGATGATCTTCAACATGTAATGATCTCCTATCTGGGCTTCAGCGCGTCTCTTAAAGCCACCCTGTGAAAGCACTCCCTTCAGCCCCCTCTCCAAAACACTACAAACCGCCTTGTCTTCAACCTCCGCAAATTCTTCCGCATCACCTCCCTCCCTCCCTCTCTTCCACTCGCTGTCCGTAGCAGCTCCTATCATATTCAAAGCCCAGTGCTGCCACTCCGGTCTTTGAAGGTATCTGCCCCCCCGCCTCCCTCCCCCACCCTGTACCTCAAGCCCTGTGGCTCCAACCCTGCACACCACATCACCCACTCCCTGCTCTGCGTTAAGGTGCAAGAACGCGCTTTGGCTCGCTCTTCGCTGCAAAAAGCCAAGTCATCACTTGTTCACTCTTGTTCTTTCCTTCCGGCTCCAGAATGGTTACCGCGCTCCAGCTTGAACAGAGGAGTCACTCCCTTTCTGCGGTTATAGGCTTTATAGTTAACTGATCGAGAAGTACCTCGAACCTCTGAATCATATCTGCTTCATGAGCTATCTGCTTTAGCTCACACTAGCTGCTCTGGAAAGCCTTTTCTTTGTGTCTTTAGATTGGATTTTATTCATCTCGTATCACACATTTTCCTTACATTGGCATTTTGTAGTGAAAGGCATAGGAGGACCACTGGATCCTCACTACTGGTTTGATGTCATTTGATTGATTTTGAATAAAAGGTTATTGTACTCCCCTGCCCCTAGGTACATTGCTCTTAACTTTAAAGTATCCACAAGTACTCAAATGTAGGACTGAGGCATGCTGCACTTCCTGGCGAATAGGAGTGTTCATGGAGGTTTGTTTAAAGCCTGTCTCCATGCATGCGTAGATCCCTGAAGATGTTAAGTATATGGGAGTTTCTTAGAAAGGTCAAGTGGGAGGGCATGACCCTGACTGGAGGGGTCAAGGCCACTGCTCCTTTCTGATCTACAACCTCATCATAATTTCTCACCCTCTGTCAGTGGGGGATTGAGTTTCAGATGTGTCTTGCTGCCGACACTGCTCAGACTTGCACCCACTGATATGACCTCGTCTCTCTGAGGCCTACAGTAAATCCACCAGGGAGAAGTTAGTGCAATGATCTATCACGCCAGAGTGAGGCAAAAAATAATTGACATGTACAGATTGTATATTTTGTGTTGTAAGTACAGCTGAAATGTTGTGCAGGACCATCAGTTTGTTAGTAGCTGAGGCATATATTTTTCACAAATTAATAGTGCGTGCATTTGGTCCCAAAAGCATAATTATGTTAAAATATATATTTTTTAAATTTACACTTTTACTTTGTAAAACTATCTACTATGATGAATCACTCATTGGTGTGTGTGAAATGGGTGACTGTGGATATAAGCACTATGCAGAATAAATGCTGCAGTTTACTGTGTAGAGAATGATTTAGTGTACAACAAAACAGAACGTATAAAGTTTATTCAAGTAAAATCTAAGACCATAGGTGAAAATTTGTAGGTAACCCCTTAAGACCTGGGCAGTGTTTTAAAATTTCCACCTGAAAAAAAATCCCAGAAGTCCAGTTGCCAAACTGGAAAGCTAAAATGAACAACTTTGACCTGTATGAATAAGTACAAGTCTCTATCAAAAGGGCCTAAGTAACAGCCTTATAACAATGACTGAATCCAAATGTATATAACTTGGTCTGTTTAAAAATCATCTGCAACGCTCAAATTTAATGCTGCAGAAATAAAGCACAACAAATACTGCATCCATTTTAGTCACAGCAGTACCAGACAGCCATCAGTGAAGTGTTTTTTCTGCATTATGTTCTGTATTTTTTTTTTCATAACTGCCAATATATACACTGATATAGATATTGATGTGATATCACAAGCTGGCCGATATACAGGTCAGGCTCTAAAATGTTGTGTAGTTGGAGCACTTAAAAGAAAAGAAGTAAACAATTTTGGGGGGACCAAAGATATTTACCGAATAAAATACAGGTGTAGCTTGTAAATAAATGGTTGACTGACACATAATCTCCTGTCATGATCATATTGATAGACTTTGCAAAATACTGAGTATTAAGTACTTAGTATTTTTGCTGATATTTGGATTAAGTCCCTATTGGAATAACTGAGTGTGTTCAAGCGAGGTATGAGTGCGTAGTGTGTAGAAACTTTACAACTGCAGCTTGTTCTCCATGTTTAATGTGTCTGGTTGCTGTTACTCAGTGGTTAATCAGTACAGTCAGTTGCATTGATTAGGTTAGATGACGCATTGGATCAAAATGTGAAACTGAGACTGATCGGAGACGGGGCAGGTTGTAATTTGGCTTAATGTCACAATTTCAGAAAATTTGAACCTATATCATAAAATACACACACAGAGCAGCATGTGACCTCTTGTAATCGTAAAGACACAGAGTCCAAATTAAAGTTTTCACTTTGTGATTAAGACCAGCAAATACTCAGTATGAACCCATAGTCATCAGAGAAAAAGTAGTTTGGAGTTTGAGTTAGGATACAGAAAGTGCACGCTGTACAGATCATCATTTTAGAGTTCACTCAAGCATTTGAAGAGTAAATCCAAACCTTTCAGCAAGTTTTCTCCATGCTTCCCACCTCCTCATCTGGTCACTGATGAGGTCATACTCTTTTCCACTCTGCTAAGGGGAATTGAAGCTGTTTGGAAGACACACTGAAGAGTTTAGCCCATAAGAGCACTCAGGCATAATACAATGCATGCACTTTGATGCCTTTGTAGTGGCGTGGTTTTTGAAATGCTGATTTGGAGATTTCTCTATTGCTGCCTCCTGCATGTTGGTGGAGTAGGTGTTAATTGCAGTGTGTGTGGATGGACTCTCGATCACACCCACTGAGGCCGGGCCGGCGGTGACCCCCCTCGACAGGCTGTTTTTGTCAACGACCCATCCTTTCAGGCCCCCTCCTGCGGCGGTGCCTCCTCCTGATTGGTAAAGGAGTGGAGAAAGGGGGAACCCTGGCATGCAATTCCCCTCGTTGTTGTTGTTGTTTGGCGTCACCCACACACTCTTCCCCCTGTGAAGGTCCTAAAGCTGCAGGGGCGTTTGTGTAGGTTTGCCTCTTATTCAGAAGTTCATTCACATTCTGGGAGACCTGGGGGTGGGCGTCAAACTGGCATCAGGCCTTTTTTGTCAATGAATGCGCCGCACAGCATCCCGCAGGCCTTTCTCTGTGCTGCCTATAGATTCCTCAGTCCAGGTCTAAGGAGCACCACTGTGGAGCTGCAAAAGGGAAGACAGCGGTTTAGAGTAGAGGTGAAAAATTAGGTCCTCGGATGGAGGGAAAATGAAAGTCAAGAAGAGGAAAAGGGGACTGTTTACATCCTCCACTCCTGCCTGGCATGCTGCCAAACCAATAGTGGGTGATGTGTTGCAATATGAAAGAACACTGGATTATGAGTATCAGGGGGAATGTTTGTGAAACTATTTGATTATGCCCTAATGTTGCTCACTTTGTACAATCACTCACATCCACTTTTTGATTCTCTGATCTCCCTGCTTGTCTGAGCAAGATGTACATGCTCTTGAGCTCTGCAAGTCTCATTGTTTTGTTAATCTTCAGATGATAGAGGGTGGTGTTGCAGTGTGTGCTAAGTCCCTGTTTGACTTCTTAACTCGGTTGCTTGTTTTCCTCCTTAGCTCTTCAATGGAGGGTTAATGAATACTTTATTGGTACTTTACTGTGTGTATCTTAGTGGCCGTATTTAATTTCCCTCCCTTAGGGATGTCCTGTGGCGTTTCCCAGAGTTTCGGAGCAGCCTACTTTGCATTTCCTTTCTGTGAGAAGACAAACGGGCCTGGAGTCCTAGATGAAGCGCTCTGACAGAGGAAGGGCGAGACAGAGAAAAGGGAGCAGAGAGAGGACGACAGGCAGGCGAGAGTGCGGGCTAGGATTTCACTCCTACTTCCTTCCCTCCAAGCTCTGAATCAGTCGCTCTCATGGGCTGCATTGTGGATCAGGTTTTTACCCCCCACTCCTCTCCTCCTACCTTCCCAAGTTTTGACATGCTTATGTTTTATCTTCCAGGGTGGAAATAAAAGTGTGCAGTGAGGAATAGAGTTGCAGAAAATGCAGTTGGTTGGATGAGTTTTCAAGGTTAGAAAGTAAAGTTTCACACACAGAGAGTCCTGTCAGTAACTGTACTCTGTTGGATGCATCCATACTAAGCTGAAGTTCAACTCCACTGGTGTGTGTGTGTGTGTATCATCAGGCATACATTTGTCACCATTGTGATTGTATTTCTGCCAGAACAAACTTCCCAACCCCACCAAAGATTGATATGGATATCGTCACCCACCTTTAGAAGTGTTTCTTCTCTTCTGCTCATACCTCTGTCAGACAGAGCTCAATAATGCAGCTCAACTGTGATGAGTGTTTGCTATTCTAAAGCCTGTAATTAAGTCAGTTAACCTCCCTTTTTTCCGTCACACTGCACAACCAGCGAGGAGTTTCAGGGGGTCCCAGCGCCCACCTCTGTCACACGCTGGATTCTGTGGTGAGCGATGGCTTTTTAATGGAGTCCTCCCAGCAGAAAAAAAAATAAAAAAATAGTGGAACCAACCCGAGGGAGTATTTAAAAAGACTGGCGAAAAGAGCAGTGATGAATAAGCCGGCCTTCCTGTTTTCTTAAATGTGGAAGCTGCATTGAGTAAAGGTAATTGATCGGAACTAATTAACAGTGGAGAGATAAACGATGGTTAGGTGAGATGTGCCGCTTTTAATGGCACACTGTGGGGATGGAAAGCTCAGTGGAATTAACTCCTCAGCGACTGCGTTGAGGCTGCGAGCCAATTCTAAAGCCCAGTCATGAGTTTGTGTTTGTGGGTTAATCTCCAAGGAACCTTAGGACTCACTGGCACTGCTAGAGTGTGTGGAAATGGTTTGTAAATCAGTTTCATTTTCCAACATTAGATTTAGCTTATTTTGGAGTTGCACTTAGTTCCCAAAAGGTTTTTGTTTTTAAGAGGTGAAGTATTGCATCAGAAATAAAACTTTCTCTTTTGTAATGCTTGGACTTGTGCAGTGATGCAGCAGGTGCTTTCTGCATGTGACAGTCTATGATGCTGCTGGCAGTTTTGATAGAGGGTCCAATACGTGTGCATGGACTCTCATTAGCAAGAACACACATTTATTTGTTCTTTCATATCAGAATCAGACACACAAGACACAGTTAGAAGTAATTATCATACATAATGACTACATTTGTTATGATTTGCATGGCTGCAGGAGATGCAGGAGTATCCTCTGGTTGTAGCTAAAGCAACAGTACACGACAGCTCAGTGAACTAAAGTCAACACCGATGTATATCCCGTAAGATTTTTTAATTATACCTAATTTGAGTTGCGTAATACCAGCTTGTTATTTTCACCTTGTCAAAACATGACAGGAAGAAAAGAACCTCTTGTGGAATCCAACGACCCAACTCTGAAATAGCTTCTAATGCAGAAACACCGGAGTCGCTGATAGATGCAGCGATGAGTCTTTTTACAGCTGGGACCGACCTCGGCCTCCTCATCCTTCCAGGTTTAACACATCCCCAGGTCTCTCTCTCTCTTAGCAACATGCCTCAGCTGCTTGGCAATGGCTGCCTCTTGAGATGTCAAGAAAATTCACTTTCATGCGTTAATCAAAGGGGAAGTCTGAGCGAGCTCTGAAAAGAGCTGTCATGATCCCAGACAGTCACCGACAGACCTGATCGTTTACCTGTCAAAGAGTTTCCTCTCCTTTTTAATTCTGCTTTATAATTTGTGAGTTTATCGTGACTGATGCTTTCACGTCATGTGAAATGTTTGTTTATGCGCCTGTGGACCTCATCGTTCTTTTTGTCTCGGTGGTTTGGGTGTCACACTCAAGGTTTACTGTGAGCAATCTCTTAAAAAGTCATCTAAATTTAATTAAATGCTATTTCCACTTGAGATGTAAAATATAAGACTGCGTCAGTATACTTTTTTATTCTTACTCCCTTTACTGTGGCACACAATAGATTCAATTAGAGATCAGGACTGGCGACAGATGGATGTGAGGAAGGGAAGTGTTCCTGTTAAATGCTCCATTTCAGTGGAGCTTGCATCTGCAGCCTTGGTTCTGACTACATCCCTTTCCATGCTTGTTAGGAAATAAAAAGGCCTTGAGGTTGATTGTGATAAATACCATCTGAAAAAAACGAGTCCTTGCCAGCAATACATCATTGTTAACCTCAGTGGGCTGTAGAGTGAGCAGATATTTATGGCATATCTCTGTCGTGTCAGGAAAAATACGTGGAAAAACCGACACTATAAAATCCATGAGCTATCTTATCTTTTGAACATGAAATAAAATGAATATGTAATCATATGCACATGTAGCAATCTTTTAAAACTTGATGTATCCATGCAATAAGACAATGAGGGTTCCAGGAGCTTTTCTGTATGTAGCAGCTCACCCTCATGATATTGCTGCCAAAGCAAGTGTGGTTTATATTAACAGTAAAAAGGATAATATACAGCGTTTTCTCAAGGGACCATTCCAACATTGCATGTGTGAATCCCTTAATTGCAAATTGCATGCAGTTTACTGTAGATCATAATCCTAACAATAAAGTTGATTTTAAAATTTGTAAATGTTTGTCAGACTGTATGTCTTGAACATTGTTCGATTATGTTAGCTACAAAAATTGTTGCATGCAATTACTTTTAAGAGTAAGGAATTCACTTCTGGAGAAGAACTTTTTTTTAACTTTTTTAGCTAACAAATTCCAATCCACTAATACACCCGTCAGTCCACCAGAGGAGGCTGTATTAATGATACGTTTTGCCTCGCCTACGCATGAAAAGTAAGGTGCCTTAGGTTTAGACACCAAATTAGTTGGTTATGAAAAGATCATGGTTTGGGTTAAAAGAAAGTAATTCGATGTCAGTAACATTACGTAGGTCACGCACATTTCATAAGTTAAATACGTTATATTATGCAAGTAACTTACTTAAGTTACGTTAAAAAAAAAAAATCCACGTTGACTTCTGCTTCCTCAATGACTCAAACACTTGTTGTCTGAGTTAAAGTCCTATCATTGATCCATCCAACCAACCCCGGACTCCTCCGTATGCGACCTTTATGACCCTTTGTATGTAGGCACATGACCTCGTTTTTTGATCCAGGTCATACTTGCGTGTACTTTTCCCTTCTCGGCGAGGGAAAATGGGACACTGACATGGTTATAGGTCGACCTGTGTTTTACACACTTTGACCTGATACCAGGGTGCTAATTCGTATATCTGTTTGCCTCTTGTTTGTCTAGAAGTTGGATGTTTTATATAAATAAACTGTTATCATTTCAAGCAAGTTTCAAGTTTTCTAACAAAAGCTAATAAAAACCTTCCTGAGATGTAAAAAAAGAATAACAAAATCTACTAATCCCTTTGACATTTTGGAAAAAGCTGTCAATTATCTAACATAATAAAATTAGTTTTGAATAGGCTGCAATATGGCATGACACTTTAATGGCGATTTACTCAAATTAATCCTCTGCTATTCCCAGAGGTGATATACTGCCATTAATCAGACATCATTCCCAAATATTTTCTCTGCAGTAAACTCTCTCTGGCTCAAATACAAACCATACATCTCAGATGAATACTCCACATTCTCTAGATAAACTTGCCTGGGGAAGCAGATTACTCCCTCCTCACAGGGAGGTTCCACAAGAGCTCTGTTTTGACTTGTCTGGCTTAATTGTTGTGTCAATTAAAATGTTTTTCAGAAACATTATGCGGGCGGGGCGGGGGCCGGGAGGATCACGAGAGGCTTCAGCTTGTTCGCAGCTGTGCGTTGCCGGTAGTGTTGATGATGAAGGGAGAGTGAAAGAAAGTGAGGTTGAGTTGCTTGTGGAGCTGAAGTGGTGAGCAGCCAAACAAAAGCACAAGGAGTATGTTCCCTGTCTACTCTGTGTAAAATGTAGATGCAAAGTCAGTAAAAGGTGAGGAAAAACTACTTAAGCTGAAAGTGCTGACAGGTCAGAGAGAAAATATCTTCACTAAATTCATTGACTTGGGCTTTTTAAAAAAATGTCACAAACACAGCAATTTCTAATAGATTTATAATGAAATTAATGTATTGAACGCATGGAGTTAATTAAACACAAGAAAAGTACGTGACAGTTGCCTTTATAATTTTACTTTAGGCCATTTGAAAAAAAGTTATGTGAAATTGTTAATGTCATCACCATGGCTCTTACTGTATGTTGAACGTCAATGAAGCCAACGATAACATGCCAGATGAACAGAGTGAGTGGAGTGAGTTCTGTTTTTCATTGCCGATGTGTTATCTATTAATGGGTTCCCCTTTGGGACACGAAGATCTCAAACCATGATGGGTTTCATACCAAACTGAAAGTTAATTGCTGGTTGATGCAGGGCCACAGACGAGTGTGAGACCAAGGCAGTTCCCTCCACAGGATTTTGCAGAGACTATCCTCCCAAAAAGAATGACAGCATCAGATGTTTTATCACATAAGTGACAAAGCCCTTCAGTGGTAAATGAGGGAAGTCAAGTTACGTTATTAAAAACTGATAAAGTTTGTGTAAAGAAAGGAGGTTGGGGTGGATATGGGCCACATTGAAGTCTCAGCCCATCCATCCAAGACGGGTTCATTTCCTCTTTCTAACTGAGAGTCAATGGGTTTTTTTTTTAAAGCTTGACCAAGATCATTCCCTAATCTTAACCACATGTTTAATATTGTAGCCATGACAACTACGGTCCCTCAATGAAGTACATTTAAAACCAAACCAGAATGTTTATTTTAACTTAACCTAGACAAAGGGAATCCTGCCTTGGGAGATATCATCACAGATTATTTGTATTATTCTGTGGTGTTCTACAACTGGTGAGTCTTAAAACTTAAAAAAAAAAAAAAAAAAAAAAAAAAACAACAACAACAACAAAAAAACTATCACTCAGACTGAATACTGGATCATTATTTAATCTTCTCCATAACCGTAACCCCCACAACACATTTGTCTTTTTTTAAACACCTTGCTATTTATACCCACTAAGGTCCGAGCTCTAAGGAAGAGTCCTCCAGCTCTGTCAAAGCAGGATATTGCCTCAAACGGGAATAAACTGGAGTTCACTACAATTATCTCAGTTACACAGGGCCCCAAAACTACTTTCTACCACTTGCACATTTTTTCACTTTCCTTTTCTGACCTGTATTTGTATGTTATGTGTATGTCTCAGTAGGTGAAAGGATAATTTATTTCCAAAGTTGTTCAATCTCCAGTCCGTTTTGCAGTGAGAGTTGTGAATGTAACAAAAGAAAAAGAAAAACGTTTTGGTCTGGAGTGCCTCCTTCCCTCTGGTTTCTTGTCCTTACCATCTCGGAATTCATTCTGAACAAAAGCTGTATTTGAGCCACTTTGCAATCTATACTTCCGACCTCTTCTGTTGCTCATTACCTACTGCCAGAAGTACTCAAGAGGAGGGCTGCGGGGTCACAGAGTAGGATATCCTTCCTGTCAGTCAAATGTCAGGGTTGTCAGGTGTGTCAGATTTAAACCCAAGTGAGGGAAGGCTGACTGGTCATTAAAATCTCTCAGGGAGGCAGAGTTTTGAATTTAGCCCAATATTTCCACAGCTGTCAAAGTGGCTGTGTGTCTGCTGCCATGTGCGGATGTCACCTCAGGCATGACTGAGTCGAGAGAGACAGGTTTCCTCCAGATTAATGAGGAAGGGAGATGATGGCAGGCAGGGGGCAGAGATTGTGGGTAAAATATGATTGGCTCTTCTTTTCTGTTTTTTTTTTTTTTTTTTAACTTAATGTAGACTTTAGTAGACTTGTGTGACCCACTGCTGCTCCCAGGTCATATGGGCTTGTGACCTGTGGGTGGATGCAGGACAATGCACCACAGGATTTAGAGAAAAGGAAATGCATTCTGGGGTTATACCACTCCTCATCTCAGTCATGCGACCTGAAGAAATGTGATATGGATCTGAAACAGCACATCACAAAATTCATTGTGTTTGTAGTTGTGGTTCTCTGATGAGAAATACTTTCTAATCTCAGTGGTATTGGCCAATAGGGAATGCAAGCAAAGTGAACCTGCTAAGAGACATGCATTGTAGTACAGCCAACTTATTTACTCCTTTTCAAGCTTTTATTTACTCTCCCCCTTCCCTCCCACCCACTCCCTGCTGCGTTCTGCTGTCAGGCCAGCCTCAAAAGTTATAAGTCACTGTGGATTTGGGAGCCTTTTCATTGGTTTGTGTAGGGGCGTCCTTTTTGTGAGCTTCAAAGTTTGGGGTCAAAGCCAGGCTATCATGGACCCACAAGAATTATGGATGTGTGAAGTGCGACTTTGTTATTGAAATGATAAAAGGAAGTCCTATAGGGATTGTATATTATACCCCTCCATGAAAAGACAACAGAATGGTTGTTAGAGGGAGTGTGTACTTGTCAAATGAGAAGGGAAAGTGTTCAGGAAGACACATAAAGCTGTTTTTTTTCCACCTGGTTGTAGTGTGACTCAACTGGAGAACAACAGCGCTGACCTCTAAGTGCACTCAGTCTCTTAGAGCGATTGCAGGCTGTGACAGACCATGATGCCGCCCCATTAGCTGAGATAAGGCAGGCAGGGATTGAGAAGCTCAGATCAATGAGTCATTATGGGGAGTGCGGAGTGTTGCGGCCAGAGCGGGATGCTTACAGTCATGGCTTAGTGGCAGCGCGGCCCAGCAATCCCTTAGCCACTTCCCATCAACCCACAGCAAGGCCATTCTGATAGAAAAAACCAGTAGGATTTTCTCTGGATTAACAGTTGATTCCATGTCAAATATGCTATCCAGGAATAATGAGGCATGTCATCAACCTTTTCACCTTACGCGTTTCAGTTTTCCACAGCGAGCCAGTAGCTTTATTACCTTGGCATGGTTTGATTTACCTTATTTCCCATTTATGGATTCAGATTTTCTGTGAAATGTAGTTGTTACATATAAGGATTGGCTTCCTTTTTTCCTCAATGGTCTCAGGTTTTTCCCGAAGAGGATTCCAACTGTTTTTACCTGGCTGCAAACACTCTTAAAATTGTTTAAAAGATGACTACCATTTATGACAATGTAGATCTGATATTGTGTTTTTTGCCCATGATCCCTTTAAGTCACAATCATATTTTTGAATTGCTGAGAAATTGGGCATGTCACTTTATTTTGAGGTAAAATTGACATGCACTCACAACCAAGTTATTGCACAGAAAATGTTGGGTGTTTACAGTTTAGGTAATAATTTTACCCTAAACATATTGTTTGACCATCCAAATAAATTTGGTTTACCTGGGGCTTTGTTTGAAACCTGTTCAACTGTATGACTTTTTTTTTACCCTTTCTAACTTTTGATTTAGTAAGTGTGATGTTATACATAGTTAGAAACACCTAATATACATTATTATGACATCATTTAAAAGTGTTTCATCAGGCAGAATTAGATTTGCATAACAAATAGATAACTAATAAACTCTGATGATTTTCAAGTGTTTATTGCCCAAGACAAATGTAAATTTGGGGTGCGGCGTCACCAAGCGAGCAGTCATCATGGGTGAACAACAACATTATCCTTGTGTTGGAGATGACAGCATAGATGCTCATATGACTCAAGAAAGTGTCTTTTTTGTAGAAATCTTTTTGTGCAATTTAGAAATGGATCATGATTCTTGAATAGTCTTTCAAAAATAATAAATGGAATAATTTACGTGACCATCTGTTTGTTTTATTTTCCTGTGCCTGGCTGTAATGTACCTAAAAGCTGTTTGCTAACTGCTATTAAACGCAAAAGGAGGAGAAGAAGAACACAATACTGCCATGCTCCGGTGTGTGGCACTGTGAGATAAGAACAGCAAAAATATGCACAGACAATTACAGTTCTGCGTGGAACCCCTTCCAAAAATAAGTGAAAAGATGAGATAAGGTGCAGTGTAAACTCTGCAAGGCTTATCATAGGTCTACCTCATCTTGAGAACTAAGCACTGAGCTGATGGTCCATCCATAAATATAATCAATGGCAAGCTTTGACACCAGACAAAGTAAGTTTGATGTTAGACATGCAGAGCGAACAACGGCCCTCATCTTAAACATTACAGCTATAAAGACATGCTTCTTATCAGATTCTTTGTTAAAGACAAGAGATCTGGAAGTTTGATGGCATTTGTTGAGCCTGAGTTAATGGTGTAAGGGAGTCTGTGTGTGTGTATGTGTGTGTTTGTTTGTGTGTGTACATGTGAAGTTTGGGTGTGGTGAAGGCATTGGTTGTGTTTAAATAATAATTGTGGACTGGTTTCCGGTGAATATAGAATTTTATTTTGGCTTTACATTCCCATCTCTAGTACAATTTTGTGTGTTGTGAACGGAGACCATCCCCGCTCTCATTCTCCTGCAGAGGCTTCCCATTTAAAATGCCCTACCTTTCCTGAGGCACAGTGTTACTTTAATAGCCACTCCTCTGTGTTACTCTCTGACTACATTTTGGCTGATATTGATCAAACTTGAAAGGGGAGCCCTTAAGTGAATGTGTAAAACGTCCTGGTAATCAATGATTGACAGTTGGTATTTCCCTCATCAAGGTCACCTCGCCAATTTCAAGGTGTAGAAGAGCTGCAGGGCAATCAAGTGATGAGAGAGAAAGAGGGTTTGTTTTGTCTCCTCAGATTTGGCTGTACCAGAGGGAGGTTGTGCTGAGAGAACGACTTTCAATCACAGCAGCACTTCAGCTCCAAGAGAACACGGCTGAAAGGAGAAAAGGGGAAATTGATCTTTGTGCCACCAGCATATCTGCACCCTGCTAGACATAATGGTGCTGGAATGCCCCCTTTTTCAGTCTGCAGTTAAATCTTCAACTAATAAAACTCAGACACAACCACAGCACAGTCCAATTCAGTCAGAATCAGTAAATCACACTTTGAGTGTCTTTTTCTTAGCTATATGATTCATGTAATATACACCCGTTGTTGAAAAGAAGGTGTATAGTCGTGTCGTTAAAACTCAGCCAAGACAACCTGTGGACTTGTATTCCGCCTGCAGAAGCTGCTACATGTCACTGTTTAACCTCGTTGCACCTAAAGTCACTAAATACATTTTGACAAGCACACTTCCTTCTATCGTGAAATAAAAGTAAGTCGTTAAATGAGTTCCTGCTGGGCTGTGAGCGAAATGCAATACCCATCAAGTTCAGCACTTATGAGCTCCTTGCTTAAGGTCACATGCCGGTGGAGTTTTGTTCATAAACGTCCTACTTCTTTAGATTAATTCTGTTGGGCCGGGACGTGAGAAAAGCAGAAGAACGTCCTGCTGATGCAGAAAGCATACGATTTCCTTGGGAGATTCCTTGAGTTGGGGAAGAAATTAAGTGTTTATGGTGGGGTAAAAAGAGGCTGTGCTGAGGGGGTTATGAAGGAGGAGAACGAGGATGCTTTGGCTGCATGGTTCTCCTTTTTTTTTTCTCTGAGAGCTAAGGTTTTTGGTCAACATTGCCAAAGCAAACACCTCCATATTCCACCTCAGAGGAACCAATCTAAACCTTTCACACGCTTCTTGCTTTCACCTATTCTTTACCTTCCATCTGGAGTTACCACATTTCTGGTTTTGCATCTGCTCTAATGGACATTTTCAGCTTGTTTCCCTGACAGCATTGTCGCATTTCGTCTTCACACATGTGCTGCAGCGTCCGAACCATCACAGGTCACCCTCGTTGTGTGCGATGCACTTCAATTGCGTGTGCATATGTGCATGCTATGCATATTATCCGTACGTGTGTGAGTAGAGCCATGGGGACGAGGTCTAAGAAGGCATGCACACAGAAACATCTCTCTCTGCTTCTCTCTCTGTTCATCTCCCACAGTTATCGGGCTAATTCTATCACCCTGTTAGCTGCCGGGAGATTACCAGTGACAAACTGGGATGACTAAATCGGCTTGGTAAACTCGCTGACCCCTGCAAACTTCCACCCACCCCCTGAGCCACTATCTTCTTAACACCACCTTACATGGGCATAGAGCATGGTCTGCCAAAATAAACTTCTTAACAGATAAAGCTCTGAGGAACTGTCCAGGTGTAGAATGCATAGAAACAACCCTCACAAAAAACTCAATCAGCACTCATACAGTACAAATTAATTAGTAGAATAGAGGAGATAAAATGGATTTTCTTGCATTAATTTCAAAACGTCTTGGTTAACATGCAGGTATTTCTATGTTAATAGTCCTGATTTCTTGTGTTTTATGTTTTTGTTTTTATGTTTTTTTTCTCTGCTGACACAAAACATCTGAAAATAAATTGGTCAGTTGGGGACAACCTATCCCACCAGATTGATTCGTAGATTCTTAAGGGAACCTATTATATTGTTCTGACTCAGAAAGAGGATAAGAGGGCAGAGCCTTAAAAGGCCCTTTAACACAACCGCGGTTTAGGAACAGCAGGCTTACGGCATCAGCGAGCAGGATGGAATCAGTGACTTTTGCTCGTGTAACTTCCACATGGGTTTCCTTTAGTAGCTGCAGCACTGTATTAGTTGAGTTCAGAAGGAGTTAGCTGACCTTTGGTTCCCATGGATCCATGTGTTTGGGGTGCAGCCCATTTCGGGCTTACCCTGGCTGACAGGCCCAGCGAGGAAACGGCAGCCGAAAACACAAAGCTGTTTGTAAAAGGCTAATCGCCTTCATTTCAAAAGACCGCCCTTTGAATAGAGAAAGTAAGTGATGAGGCAAAATGCAATGAAGCTGCTGACATACGCGTGAAAAAGGGGGATTTGTTTTCTAATCCCATTTCCTGTCCCCAAGGCCTGGGAATCAGGGGCACATCAGACCTCAGCTGATCATCTGCCTCTGTTCAAAGAGGCGATGGACTAAGGGGAGGGAGACGTCCCATCAGCCTCCTACTTCGGTCAACATCATCTGCCTCATGTCAACTGTGACTGATGACCGCAAGAGTACCACATGGTGACTAAAACAGTAAATGCTTTCCTGCCCACAACTTCTCCACAAACCTGCCCACCCAAGAAACAGGAAGACGAGCGCTGAGGTGGCACTGTGTGCACTTACCCAGGATGAGGGAACAGCGGGAGACTGGTGGGAGGAAGAGACCTGGAGCAGAGCCACAATGGCTGCTGTCACAATCTGTCCTGCCTCGGTGTCATCCTCAGGAAGGGGCTGGAACAACTGGCCTCCCACACTGTGACCCCACACTGCCTTAACAAATAAGGCATTCATAACCATGGGGCATGATAGTGGGCCAGCGGTGTCAGATACATTTGGTTGCTACATCCTGTGTCTGTTCAACTGTAAATCTTCCAGTGGGCTGTCAGGATGCACCTGAGACACAGAGATGTATTGTCGCATTGAGACATTTTTCCAGTTTTCTCAGTGGTGAATTCAAGCTGACAAGATGTTGCCCCATTGATACAATTAAAATCACCAGTTATTTCCCTTCACTGGATGTAAACTACTTTGAAATATTTAATGGTAAAACTGTAGAGGATAAAGGCTTAGTTTACCACAGCACAACATACAAAACTGTCAACATAACATCAATAAAAATAGAGAAAATTGAAACCCTCGCCTGGAAGTCAGCCCATAGCTGCTTAAACCTGTCTTTTTGATGCTTTTTGATGCCCTTTGATGTAACTATTTATGTCTATCACACCAGATGTGTCACAAAGATGCGCATTTATGAGATAATGTGTCACTAATGATGAAAAGTAAATATTTTTGAAGGGAACCCCCGAGCAGATTCTCACAAAAGTGACATATCCACTGTAGATTCATGTATTTAAAAAAAAAAAAAAAAAAAAAAAAAAAAAAATCACTTTGTTACTGAAATTTGACTACAGCTTTCAGGTCATTCGAATGCAACTGAGGCTAAATTCGAGTTATGAAGTGTCATCAGACTAATGTTAGTAGATTTCTTTGGTTTTAATGGGCTACTGTCCTTTAACAGTCTTCCAGTCTGTCTCCCATATCTGCTCTGCTTTTGGTGAAGTGCAGTTTCTGTGTTCTCACGGAGAGTTTCTCCAACATTTAACAGAGTGAGACTCAGATAGATCCATCTTCATTACAATAAAGCTGTTCTGGTCTCATAGCTGTCTGTTTCTCCCAGGTGCACACACTCTCTGGACTCAGACAGCAGAACCAGAGATGGTGGAGTGTGTCTCTGCCTCTGAGTGTTTCCATGTAAATGCGGATTATACTCTGACATGATGCTGAGACTTGCCAGGTTAAGATAAGGGATGCTAAAGGTAACAGGGCTCTTTCAGCTATGGTTTTATGCTTAGTCTTTGTGGCTGCTGCTCCTCAAAGACCTTCTGCTAATTCTGAAGTACTCTGCCTGTTCTGATATAAATATGTGTGCTCTGCTACCTCCTCTGGACTAAATCAGCATTAAAATGAATTTACCATGCTAAAGGAAACCAGAAGGTATGCACATAACTGTGGCTAGACAGATACCATATACCGGTGATTCATTGGTTCTTGGGGTGTAGTAATTCATACTCTTAGTGCATGTGGATCGCCACTGAGCTGGAACTCTGGGAAGTGTTAGAGTGATGGCAGAGAGGTTACAACCCTGATCCCAGTGAGCCATACTCGACATGCACTCTCCCTCTTTCCTTTACCCCCTGGTGAACACAGGCTCATTGCGATTCTGGACAGGCGGTCCAGTAATGCCACTTTACCCCAGGCAATCCCTGTTTCCTGATTCCACTCAGGCTGAGGAGAGATAACCCTGACCCTGAGCTAATCCCAGATTAAACCAGAACATAAAGCACTGCCACTGCTGCCCAGTGGCCTTTAACCTCCCCGTGTCTCCTGGCTCAGGCTGCAGCAGCCCCACTGACCAGCACTTTCAAAAGATGTCATCCAAGTGTCATCCGGAGAACGTTATAGCATCTGTGCTATTTAGAATAATCTTAAAAACTGATTGCTTTAGATAAAGGCAGCAACTACTAACTTTTTTCAACTATAGTAATTTGTGACTGAGTCTGATTCAGAACCACAGTAGGTATAAAGAGGTTGCCAAAGGATTGCAGGAATCGACATATGGGATGGGAACGGCGCAAGACGTGTCACTGCTGAGCTAGAGACTGTTAATAAAACACATGTCCGTTAAAACAGAGCCATGTTTATGCAGATGTGTGCGATTAGATCAAGACTCTCAAGGGAGGATCTCCTTCCCTACTGGTTCTCCACATTTCACATCCTCCTCAGCTGGACCTTTGCTTTTATAGGTTTATACTAGAGTAAGAAAGAAGGATGATCATTTGTTTATAAAAGGAACACAGGTCCAACAGCACACGTTGTTTATTTAAAATGAATATACAGTGATGCTAAGGGTGACACACTTCAAGTTTTGTGAATGGATTCTTTGGAGCACATGTGTCTGCTGTTACAAGAGTTCACAAAAATGGAGATAAATGTGTACCTCTTCTCTCACCCTCTCACCCCTTCTGCCTGTCCATCAGCGCATTGGCAACAGGAGAGGGGCTTAGGTGATGGGAGCCAGAGGCCCTGTGATAAGGCCATCTCTCTGCATGAGAGCTCATCAGAGCTGACAGTGAATACAAATTGGTGCCATTAGCAAGGACGGGGAGGAATGGGGGTCTACAGTCGTTCCTAATTATAGAGCGGGTGAGCCCCCCAGGTCGGCAGGGGGAGTGGAAGGGCGTGGGGTACAGAAGTAACGAGGTGGCGACGGCGGTAAACAGCAAGGTGTCACGTCTCCCACTGATGCAGAGCATAGTGGTGCGACTTCTGGATACTGTGAGGACAGATGTGGTGGTTAATGATGTGCAATAGGGAGCACTTTTTGTGCATAACCATTATGACAGATCACATTCAACATGTGTTGAGACAAGAGAGGGTCACACCTTTTCCCTAGTGATGGTGCTCACAGCAACAGAACACAAACAGCGTGCCATGAATAGCCAAGTAGCTTCACATTATTGAGGTTTAATGACTGGTACAATCTGGCAGGGAATCACATCATATCAAACACTTATTTGTGTATTTTTATTTTTTATGACAACAATAATTGTCATAATAAAAAAAAGGTTCAGATGTTTTTGGTCATAGTGCTTGATTCATTTGGGATTTTCAAAGTGCAAGGTGTCCACATATGGCAACTGGTGTTTCCAAGTGGCAACTCAGCTTGACATCACCCATTGGTTTGTGAACTTCCATTTTGAAGCCTTGAGTCTGTCATTTTGGCCGTTGTTTTTTTGGAGCCAGAGGTTACCATATTTAGACAAGCTGGGGGGGAGTGAGTGGTGGATCTGACTGACAACTTGAGGACACTAACCCCACTCACAAATCACATATCATATTAATTATGAAATTATTTTCAGAAACCAAAACACTGATCAGAAGGACTTTATTAAGCAAATGACACCATAATGACTTGTAAATACAAAATGTATTGACTTAGTATTTCATGAGAGAAGTTGACGCCTTTTGAATGGGAGTCGATTGGAGTCAAAGGCTTTATGGAGTCAGCCTCTAGTGGCTCTCAGTGGCATGGCACTTTAAGGCAGTTTCCATTGTCTTCACTCTTTAGACCCGGAGGCTACTGCCATTTTATATATACAGCCTATGGGTGTTTCCAGTGTGACTGACCAATCTTAGCATGTGAATTCACAAAAAAGCATCATAAACCAAACTAGACTACCACATACAGAGATAGATTCTGTGTTTTTGTCCGTATGCTTCAATGGTTGAGCAGCAACCACACATTTTATATCTGGTGCTGGCAAGTGTGGTTGTAGCGACTGACCAAGTGTGTGGATATTTAAACTTCTCTCTGAGTCCCTTTTCCCCCCGTTCTGCATCTGCTTGTATGGTGCTTGTATGGTACTTGTATGTACAAACAGATGCAACAGTATAAATTCCCTTAAGAAAAAGTGTTCACATGTTTGTGCTGTCATCCCTACTTGAACTATTATTTAATCTCACCCACATCTCACTCTATGGCAGCTGTTAGTTTTGAGCTTTTCTCCTTATGACTGAACTCAATTTTGCATTTTAAAAATGCTGCCGGAATGAAATAAAATCCAGATTATACAATATAATACAACAAAATGAAACGAGAATACAATATGTTATTGTTCTGACACCAATACGGATAATGAATAGAGAAGATAATACGTTTTGCAGCAAATGTGATTTAGGCCATCGTCTTGTCTTTGTGTCTTGCCCTGTCAATCTCATCAAGTTTGAAGTAAGATGATCGCAAGTTGCTCGTGTTGATTCTTCTGATGTGGAGCAGGTGTTTGTACAGCCATGCTAATGTCTGTGTTTTCTCTCCAAGCAGCAAGAAGCAGAGCCTGCCTCTTTACCAAGCTACAGACACACACAGACCCCTGGAGAGGATGTGGCCAAGCTTGCAGCACATCACAATAGATTACTATTCCTTTGTGGGTCCGGCTCTTTGGCATTACCAGTCGGTCAGATCATATCTCTGGATCCTGTGCCCTTGCATATTTGTTATCTGATGTGACACAGTGGCGGAGCCTGGGATGACTTTTATCATCCTCCGCCCCACAGAGTGACTAAGCCGAGCCAAGCAGCTGCTGCGTTCTCATGCTGTTATCGTTCCATTTCATTTAGCAGCACGACTAACCTCATGCCCACTCTCCAGTAATCACAGAAGCATTCCTTAACAACTATGTCACTTCTCTGCTGGCTTTGAAGCGTGCAACTTTACACAAACCCAAATAACTAATGTAAATGTTTGACATGAAGACAAGTTGTGTTGAAAGACGCCGTTGAAGGAGAGTGAGGCTGAGAGCTCGGTGGGCCCCGACGGTCGCTGATTAGAAGGGGCTCCGCTAACAAGATAGCAGTGCAGGTGGCAGTCCAGGCCTCCAGCGGGCACACACTTGTCCACAAGCAGGAGAAGGTTCTTTAATCTCCATCTTCATGTTAGTGTGCTCAGTGATTGCCCCTATATTAGGCACTTCCTTATCCTGCAGATACAGGAAATCACTGTGTGAAAGTTGTGCTAGATTAAGATTAGAGAGAGAACACAACCTCTCTCAAATAGCGGTATCTGGATACATGCCAACCTGGCTCCTACTGTGTCAATTCTGTAATGTCTTTGACTTTTTTCAAAGTGTAATCAAAGAAGTCATCTGAAAACACATCGCCACATTTTGTGAAAGGCACAGTACAAGATGTGTGTACTGTGTTTTGCCTTTTTCAAGCTACAGGTGCAAATTTATTTAAACGCAACGGTTAGATACCACACAGCTAGCCAATTATTAGCATTTATGTTGTAACTTAAAGGTCCATATTTTACACTTTTCCAGTGTTTCATTTGCATGCTTGATATCATAAGAAGATGTTTTCGGGGTTTTGAGCACCAAAAGCGGTCTCATTATAGTTTTACATCTCCCCTCTTTAGCCTCTCTCTGGAGCTCGACCAAGTACAGGCTGTTTTGTGTCTGTTTCTTTTAGGTGTATTGATATCAATGACCTTCTCTTCTGATTGGCTGATTAGTTTTCTGAGTGATGCATGCTTAGGCCATTCACCGACTTCCTTTGGTCTTGTGGCTTACTAGCTCCACGACAGAGGAGTGTTTGATATTTTCTTCTATTTTAAAGGTTGGACAGTGGGCCATGCTTAAAGGCAGACATGAGCTTGAGTTTGTGACATCACAAACTTATGGAAGTCCAAATGGCGCAATTGCTGTGTGCATTTTCTCTATGCCATGAGCGTTTTGACACTTTCACAGTATTTATACAGACCTACACCTGCTTTTTAATTAATAAATAAATAAATATATTAATTTATATAATATTGGACATTTGCTTTAGCTAAGTAGTATTTTTTTCCAAACTTATTCAAATCAAACCAAAGCATCACACAGAAAAGCCTGGAATAAAATCGGAAAGAAAATTATTGGCCAGTTTGTAATGGCTAAGTAAACAGAAATCTGCTGAAGCAACATCAGAAGGCCGTGTTAGAGAAGGATGAAGACAGATTGACACAGTCCTCCCAGATCACGCAACAGATAGCATATGTCCATGTGCTCCATCTCAGCCCAGATTCTCAGCTTCAACTCTTCAAACCTAACAAACAAGATGTGTGCCGAAGAATATGAATGCACTTTTATACAGGTAGACAGGAAGCAGACACTTATGAATATTTCAGTCACTAAGACACATATGAATTAATGAGAATTATGTCATGTTGAGCAAGTCTCTTAAACCTGTGGCACTGTCGCCTGTGGCGTCTAAACTCATTACTGCACCTTGTTAAAAGTTGACCCAACTGCCAACTAGGCAACCCCCACCCCCCAAAAAAAGAGTCTCTGAAGCTATTTTGTGCAGCTCCATTGTTGCTCTTGCAATGATGTGTGTCCTCCGAGAAGTAATAAGATTGTCTGAACTGCAGTTTTCCTTCTATGCATTGACAGCATCCAAAATATTTGGCCAGGATTCCTGACAAGTGCTGCCTTTGATGTGTGAGAGCATGCCACCGCTCCCGCCTCCTCTTAAACACCCTAATTATCACTCCTTCCACTCCGATGTATGTGTGAGTGTGAACTAACACGCCTCTTTCTGATGGGTTGGAAACTGCCTCAGGTCACTGCTCAGGTAGTGCAGCTTGTTTGTGATGTGCCAGGGGCTAAAGGGGTATTTCTGTCACTCTACCTTACAACATTAAATCAAACCTTATTTAACACTACATCTTTTAATATAGAGTTGTTTCGGTGAAATATATCATAGCTTATTTTTTTTTAATGGTGTTGTTTCACGTAGATTTTGCAGTGATCCCTGGATAGAAGGGCAGGTTGATGCAGTGGCTGCAGTGTCCAATTATCATTTCCACAATCTAAAACCACACAGCCGTGAATTAAACAGATTATTGCTACACACTCTGCTCGTCCACGTTGCTGATCACTCCCTTTTTGTTCTGTGTCAAAGCCACGAACCTTTGTCTCTTCCCATCACCATCCCCCAACCCTCCCTTACCTTCCGTACATATCTACAGGGAGCATAGCAGGCTTCAAGCAGCAACATGCTCTGCACTGACACTGGCAGCAGCCTGCACTTTTAATTTACCCAATTTGAAACCAGAGAAATATGCAGTGGGTTGGAACACCCGTATCAGTGTCACCTAGCGAGTGCGCGCCAACCTGTCATGTGCCAGGATGTGTATTTACCCCCTCTTAATTCTGTCTCTCTCTGTCAGTGTTTTGTTTAAACACACAGTCTGAAGTTTTCCATGATCCAATCACTTACCCGATGCTTCTTGTGAATTTGCCAGGAAAGTTATGAGTGGGACGAGCTGTGTACTGTAAAGCCACACTGGATGCAGTAATCGCTCCTTAATGAAAGGAAGTTCTAATGTTACCAGAGCACACCGCGGGTAGGACGCATTAACAGCTGAATATGATACATAAAACTCAGTCTCCTCTTTCCCTTGTGTGACAGCATGGTGGGAAATCATCTCACAGAAGACGGTATTGACCAGTGTGCTTTCTTATTTCTGGAGATGGGATCTTGAGAGTGCACTCCATGCCAGTGAACCTTTCCTGTTCGAACATATTTCCAAAGTAAACTCGGCCGTTGGCTATTAATTTAAGATGGGAAGATATGCTATAACATGCAGGCCTGCAGCCCCGGAGATCACCGTCAGCAGCCAAGTATTCTCTCATGAGGAGGAGGAGGAGGAGGGCTGGCTCAGTCTGACAGTGAGGCATGTGTCTCCGCTATATTTCTATACCTCATTTAACCAGGGAAGCTTATAAAAATACATCTACGCTCATAATGGTCTGAGCAAAGGTTTGCAATCGAATGGTGCGACACATCCAGCACTTTCCAGCACAACGATTGTATTGTATTACTGACCATCTCCAGTACATTGGCTGAGGTTTAACATGAAATATTCTTCCACAAATCTAAAAAAAACGTTACGTGTGCCATTAACTGCAGACTTTGGAAAGACAGTGTTGCATTTGCAAGTCCAGTCTCTTTCAGTGAATGAAGCACTCATGTATTTAGTCACAGCAACCTGTGTTTATTCTCAGGAAATAAATCTAATGAATGCAATGAAAATTCATTGGCCAATAAATAAAACAAACCATCTGTGTACTTTTTGCTACTTGGCTCCTCGCTTGAGTGCTGGCCCAGCTTCATTGCTACTGGACTCACTTCCCTGCTCACCTCTTTTTTTTTTCATGCAAGGACCATATTTGAGATTTAGCGGTTGTGCAGCCAGGCAGTGAAATAACAGTAGCACCATCCCGGCCTCAGGTTGGTAGTGCTGGACTGATGAAACGGGTAGTGATGGTGTGTGTGAGAATTAAAGGCTTTCTAAAACTTAAATACTGTAGAGCATCTCTTAAGGATTCCTTGGAAGCATCTGCACATGTATCAGCATGTATGACAAAGACTCCCAACCTATTCGCTGAGAATCTTTGTTTTCAACCATAAATATTGAACAATGAATGTTTTGGTGGCCTGTGAATTCGATTTTAACTTTGAATAAACCTGGATTTGCTCTAGTCTCTTGTTTTTTTTTTTTTTTTTTTTTTAAACTTGTCTATAACGTTGATATGACATTGATATTTGAATGTGATTTTGTGTTTGCTTGCACTTTTTAAAATATTTCCTTGACATTTATATTTTATGTGGCTGTTTTTTTCCGTTATAAAGTGTACTGGGACGATTTTCCATGATGATTTTGCTCTGTAGATAAAACTGAAGTGAAATTGAATTGAATAAATAGTCCAAATGCACTTTCTGCAACTGGCCCACATGAATCCCCAGGCTGGAGCTTCTAGCTTTGCACTATTTCACTGTCAAAATTCTGAAGATTTTTTGACACCCTATTTTGAAGGACTTGGCACATTAATCACTTAATTTTAGGGAAGGTCATGCTGCTTATGTCAGGTACTGTACACACATCACTAAATGTTACTTCTTACTTACTTTGACTGAACTAGAAGTAAACATTTTTTTTAAATTACCAATAGTAAAAATGACACAATGGAAAGACCTGCATTTTGAATAACGGTAAATGCCTTTTAATTGATTGTTATGTATTATTTTTGTGATCTATAGCTCTGCACAACATTTAGCAGGTGGCTCTGATGCCGACATTAAACTAGTATGTCTTTAGGACTCATCTGACCTAGTTCTCAAACAGCAGCGAGCACCTTTCTTGTGGCCATTAAGGAGTGTTGAATTGTGGAAACAGGCAGCAGGCTGTGTCAGCCAATAGCACCTTGAGATGCTGGTTGTGAGTAGAGAATTGTCTGTGTTCAGCAGACTGAGGAGAACAGACTCACTATGGGCAGAGAGGTCTGAGCTTAGTCCTGTGGAACCTCTTAACTTTACTGTGCACTGCTACACCTGCACAACTTACATGAGCAAGAAATATGAAAAATGTCATGAAAATACCTCTTCTTATATGCATGCAAATGCAGGCGTGCTACTGTAAAAATATAAGTGACTGGGGACAGGGAATGACCGTGAGTGTGAGGATCAGGTTCCCTCACTGGCTTACTTTCACCTCTAATAGAGCCATTGCCATTCCACATGGGGGAAGCGATGTGTTTCTGAAACAAAGCCCCCCCTGTGTGTGTGCAGACCCCCCAGAGTGAACCTAAGCCATACACGCAGTAATGGGCTACTTTAAGGGTTTATCTGGTTCTAATAGACATACTCGTACTCTGCTCCCAGCATTTAAATCTCCAGGATGTGTGTGGAAAATGCTGTCATGCCTTAATGTGCCTGACAAAGAGCACAGTAGTTCAGCTTCTCTGAGCCTTTTCCGTTTGAAATTGTAATCTGCTTCTGCAAATTTTCAGCTGAGTCTGAGAAACGGTGTATCGAGTGGGCAGTTTGACCGGTTGGGCTGACCAGGGATCATTTGCAAATTTGATTTGATTTTGTTTTTGCTTCGAAGCTTATTGCCAGCTCTTCAAACTATTAGTGTACCAACGCACTTTAACACAACCCCCCAAACTCCTCTTTCTGTTCTCGATTAAACAAAAGCCACTCCACGGCGTCATTCTTAAGCAGTCTAGTCTCTCTGCATGTTTTTCCAAGCTGATTGTGGCTGGGATGTTTGCCTGGCACTGGTGTAAGCCCAGGGACCTGCTGGGCGACTTGACCTCCGGAGCAGAGTAGCAAACGAGCTCAGCCTGCTGCCATTATACATCCTCGATCGACATTTCAAGCAAGCGAAATGCCTTGTGACCCGGCCTGAGGCCCAGATTGACTTTGGGACTGAGCTGAAAGAGGTTGGAATGACTTCACACCTTTTTTTTTTTAAATTGTTTACTAGTTTTTCAACAGTTTTATTCTCAAGATAAGAAAGCCCGATGTAATGTAGACTTTGGCATGAGTTCTTATGTGAATCCTGTGCAGCATTACTTCGACAGAGCTCTCGCAAGTTCTGATTCACTCAGAATGAGCGCGTTGCGGATTGGATTTCTTTGCCATCACCTAACGGGCGTAGCTCTCAGTTGTTGGCTATAAGGTGTGAGGAAAGACATTAGCGTTAATTAGCTATGTTTGAACTGTGACAGAATTCAGACACGCCGTGGAATACATTTCGACCAGACTATCTGTGTATTATCAGATGACTGTGCGATTAGATTGCAAGTGTTTGTTTCTTAGCATGCAGCTCTCTATAGGGCGTGTTGTTGCTTTGCACTGCTCAGCATTCCCTCTTCAGCTGACAGATGGTCCTATCAAGCTTCTCTCTGACAACAAACACACACTGAGGAGTCGCTGACAACCTGCTTCAGGAAGGGCTTTGACTGGTCCTCGGAATGTGTGTGTGTGTACAATGCATTCGTATCCAGTGTGTTTCTATCTGCACAGACACACATGGAGCTGGAGTGTATGGGGACTCATCATTCAACTTAAGACTCCAACACAAATAATCACAGTGTCCGGCCACATGTCGCAGCTCCTCTACACTGAACTCTGACAGCTGCCAATCACTCTGCTGACCTGTAAACATTCCCTCGGTGGGCAAAGTTATTAAATCAAACTCTACAAATATAGCAAGTCTAATGCTATTAATCTTTGCTTATTGACGTAACCCATGTTAAATTTAGATCTGGCTGGAAAGACTGGTAATATCAGATTCCATAGGGAGTCCATTTAAAAAGGTCTCTAGATGGTGTTTATTTTAAGGCCCAATGGTGGACATGTTGATGGTGTTGCATGCTTGGGTGTCCAGACCTCTTCCTCAGAAAGACCTAACAACCTCGCTGGAATGTTTCTCAGCAACTTCAAACACACTTCAAACATGACTGCACATACAGAGCTCGCAAAAAAATACTGCCCTGAAATCAAATCTGGAAATGACCAGCCTTGTTTTTAAAAGTCTTGAGGAGTTGCCTTTAAGGTCTGACACCCCACGTTGACTATATTTCATGCTTGGCTCGTTTAATTTTACACTGGCACACCTCTGTTCTGATATGTCATATTTAACAGTCAAACACAGCTAACTGTATTTGACAGTTTATCCCCTGGTTTCCCTTCACCACATTTTGGCTGCTAAATCAACACAAAAATAACTCGGGGTAACCTCAAAGTGTCCTTCTCAGTTCAGCTTTCTGTGGTCTGCTGCTTGTAGAATAAAGCTAAACAGTGAAACGGGACTTTCCTGCTGTTTGAGTGAAACTTCTGTGTTTGTCTAACAATATGTGAATGTCAGCCTCTAATGCCTCTCCCCTATAGATTGCAGAAGGAGTGTGTTTGTCTATGGTGGGGCATGGGGCCTTTGCTGTCTTAGCACTGGCCTCTATGCTCTGCCTGTTCTGTGGTTGCTGAACCAAAAAGAACATATCAAACAAACACTCCAAGACAGAGCTGTAGGGAGGTTGGGTTACTCTCGACATGTGAGGACGTGTCGATGACATTGTGTCACCAAAGGCGCACACTCCTTTGACCTTCAGAGAGTCGTGTCCAAGCGGGATGGAAGAGCTGAAATCCATCGAAATTCTGTCATGTATACCCCTATTACCCTAACTTATATGTGGTATGAATTTGTAGAAAACATCACATGTAACTGTCAAACTACTGTATGTGTTTCCTTACCTCCCACTGGACGTCACAGACTTCCACTGATAGGAGACTTTCGAGATTGTTTGATCCACTCAGGCAGTATTAAGCCATCAACACGGTGTGACAGATACTCAGTAGCACTTGTCTCTAATGTGTGGTGTAAAGTTACAGCAGTGTTGGTGGAAAACCATCAGATAAGTCCACATGCAGAAGTGGCATGAGGAATGTGTCACTTGTGCACGCATGTGCGTGTGAGTGTGTGTGTGTGTGTGTGCGTGTGTGTGTGTGTGTGTGTGTGTAAATGTGCATATGTAACTGCAGCTGTCATTTATGGATACATTTCTGTCTTCATACAGAGCTGCGATCTACCGGTACCGCTCATCACTTCGCCTACCTGCTCAACACATCTGACTACCGGATCCTCCGTATGGATGAGGACCATGATCGCATGTATGTTGGCAGCAAGGACCACATCCTGTCCCTCGATCTCCATGACATCAACAAGGACCCACATATCGTAAGACCTTTCCCATGTTCTGTCTCCCCTTAGCTACACCCCTTAACCCTGAAATGGGCTGTTACACTGGGATGAAGCAAACGACTTTACCTCAGTGCACAAAGCAGCTGCCCCCAGGGCAACATGTTCTGTTCTACTGCCCCAGCAGCAGTCATTCCGGTTAGTTCACATGTAGTTTTTGTTGGAATACAGTTTTTCTGCTGTCGGTTCATTAAAACACTGTAACTGGGGTATAACAATCCCAACAGGACTAATATTTGACTGGGTGGATATCCCTTTTGCAATTTTAACCCAAAAATCCAATAAAAGCCAATGATGTATAACAGGTTGGACTATTGCTATAAAATGTCCTATGTTCCTCCCTTGCAGATACACTGGCCAGTGTCTGAACGAAGAAGGATGGAGTGCCTTGTGAGTGGGAAAGACGCCAATGTAAGTATGCGTGTTGACAACACTCATAACCACAGTAGGGTTGTTCAGCTGACGTGACTTCCATCAACTTGATTGCCCAAAAAATAAAATATCTTGTTTTTTTGTAAACATGCTACATTAAGAGTATACAACTCCCTTCATTTTTCCCACTAGTTTTCATGTGAGAAACCTGTTAAAAAAAACTCAACTGTAGCTTTGGACTTGGCCCAGAATTGTTTTTTTATTTGGATGTTTATTGCAGTTTAATTGACTTCAGTCTTTATGATTTCCAGGAGGAATGTGCAAACTTCATCCGTTTGATCGAGCCATGGAACCGGACTCAGCTGTACATCTGTGGGACAGGAGCTTACAATCCAGTCTGTACCTTTGTCAACCGTGGACGCAAACCTCAGGTTAGGATTAAAGAATTGAGGACTGTAGAGGCCAAGAAAGTGATCTTAGCATATACAAATGGCTTTCTCCATCTGCATCATGAATGGCAAAGCTTGCCTTCTCTTTTTTCTTTCATTTACCCGGGATCTTACCCTCCATCCACATTACACTTTATGATGATTTTCCTCCATCATTAAGCCTGCTTGTGGTACCATGTGTCCCCATATGGCAGAGCAGCGAGCACACCAGCCTCACCAATGCACAGCTGTTGTCCCCAGTGAGCTGTTAAAGCTACTCTGTTTAGTCTCAACCTTTAATGGGACCTCTTGAATTTCCTAAACCAAGCCAGGCATCACTACCTCGCCATACTCCCCTTTAACACCTCACTCTTCCCTAATATCACACTTGTTCCCTAATGATGACCAGGGGACTTTTTTAAAAAGCAATAAATAAAATGTAAATTTCCCATTGGACTCTCCCTGGAGATCACAGAGAACTTGCAACGGCAAGCATGGCTTGCACGAGTCTCTTGTTGCACACTGTTCCTATGGTGACCCCTTGCTAATGAAGGGCTTCCATCCAGTCGCTCACCCATCCATCCACCTCTTCATGCATCCATCCAGGCCTCCCGCCAGCCTCCATCGTGTGAGACGTTGGGTAATTGGAAGTGGGAGCTCCCATTATGGGGTGCAAGTGGAATGTTCCAGTTCTTGTCCGTTAATGAGAGGGCTGTTATTTTCCCCGTCACACTGAACAGACAGGTCTGAGTCGTAGCCCCGTGAGCACCTTTCTTAGCCAGGCTGGGGGAGTTCTCCATGATTACAAAAACATGAAATGATACGCTCCGTACAGATGCATGCACACACATATCCTGTTAAACCATTGCCGGATATATTCCTAAAATTTGCAGAGCTTAAAGTGCGAGCCTTGTAGCTTTTGTAAACTGTAATAGCTAAATGTTTTGCTTTGGCAGCAGCTTTTAGGGCTCATATGTAGCATACTGTGACAGCCTTTATTGACTCAACCACAGGATTGAGAACTATTTTTGTTGCCTTTTCCACCATCTGGTCAAAAAAAGCTACACACATTCCCTGAACAATCTTGCACACAAACACACATCTATATATTTTCCTTATGATCTTGCATTATATTGACTTCAATAGTTTTGGTTTGGGGAGTTTCTCATCGTCTCTTGAAGCCAGGACACTCTCATCTGCAGCAGCGTCAGGAAGGGCCTCAATCCTTCCTCATCAGTGGCGTAACATCCAGACTGTATTGCTGTTTCCTGTTTTAGACATCCATGTATCTGCAGATGGCCCAGGCCAGAGGAAGGGCTAGCCGCGCAGCTGAACCCAGCGCGGTGCACGAGACACTTGGACTAAAGGTGCGATGTGGGCCCTGTCTGCACAGCGGCCCTGAGTACTGCCTGGGCTCGCGGTCACCAGCAGCATGCTCCCTCTCTTTGTGTCTGAGCACATCACCATCTCTTAACTTGGCCTTCATTTGGTTATCTCCGTAACATTTGGCATGCATTTTTTTCGTCCATGCACAACCTTTGAAGTTTTGTATGATTTCTAAATGCATTTAACTCCATGTCATTTTATTTTTCCTATGTTTCATTCATGTTTTCTTTGTGTAAGCCTCATTGTCTGAGCACCCTTTCTTATTCGTCATTGTCCTTTTAGTGCTTTGCATCTGCACTAAATGCCATGTTTTGCATGAGAGCTGGGTTATCAAGTGGAAATGGCTTATCAGGCTGCTGGAAAATTGCTAGGAACAGATTTAATTAAAAAGGCTTTTAATTCTATTCAGTGCATGACATATTCATTTTTATTTAGCATATATTTAGCTTCGCCCATAAACAACCAAATCCATCATCTTGCTTATCTGAGGCAGTGCAGGGTGTCCCACCCACCAGTCCTTCACCCCACAGAGCCCTCCACCTCCTGCAGGAATGTGGTACAGACTCTCCCACAGAGGCGGCAGGACTAGTCAGCATCTGACCCACTCCCACAGCAGGCTCTGTTAGCCCAGAGCAAACATCAGCCATCTGTAGCCAACTAGCTATGCAGCAAAAGCAATAAAAGGGACACATACTTGAATGTGTCTTTACTGTTTGAGCTCTCCAAGCACTTTAAAACACAGAAAGGGGCTTTTGAAGGACTTTAGTTGATGTGGGACACTTTGAAAATGGTCCAACTCTTTTTTTAGTTGGATTTTTTTTTCTACATTTTGCAACTTTTCTGAAGGGTCATATTTTATGGCAGGGTTGTAAAAACATGTTCAGGGCACAGCTTCCCTTCGGAACACATAAATGTTTGTGACCTTTTTCTTACACGTCACTATCTGGCATGGCTTCGAGTGAGCTGCCAGCACCTTCTTATTTGCACGAGCGGTGATTTTAATCAGAGATGAGTAGGGAGTTGCAAAGGGATGTGTGTATGAGCCATTGAAGTGAGTTTGGCACAATTCCATAGTCTTCCTGCTTTAGTGCTGATGGACAGTGACAGAGATGTCTCCACAGAGATGTCTCCATTTCTGTCCCTGCTGGGGGTGAAAAATGAGGGATTGGACATGCTCTGGTCTGTGAGGCGGGGCTAAGGACATGCCATTGCATGCCACTATTTCATTTCCCCCACTCTCATACGCAAATTCCTGCCAATCACCTTTCAGTGCTTGCGTGCTGGGATGCCACGAGCGGTGAACATCAGTCATCCAGCCTCCATCCCAGGCTTGTTTTCACTGTGCCGGATTACAGGTGTCAGCAGTCGGCCTACCCACCCATAGGCACCAAGAAGCAGAGATATTTGGCATGCAGCTTATTATGGCGAAAGAAGAAGCCCACGACACATGTTTCCTGCAGTAGAGTGGCACGGAAATGGATTAGAAATCCCTCGCTTTCCCCGCATGTATTTTTCTCTATGAACATATGCTCATTATTCTAATACTTCATCCCCCATCACACCCTATAGGTCCCACAGGAGTCAGAGGCAGCGCATATGCTTCCTCATTTTCCCTACACAAGGGAATCACAGTGACAAGATGAAGAGTGCTGAATTTATAGCCATCTCCATGTGACTTTCCCATTTCAGGAAGAAATCTTCCATTTAGAGCCGGGAAGAGTGGAATCCGGGAAGGGAAAGTGCTCCTATGACCCGAAGCTCAACAGCGTGTCAGCTTTGATCAGTGAGTATCATCTGGGTTTGGTCACATAAGGGCATAGACACGGGTTCAGTCCAGCCCAGCTCCTTCTAACAACAGCAGTCTCATCCTATATGGATTCTACCTATTTGATTTGCTCTTTTTTTATATGGTCTTCTCTCTGCTAGCTATTTATATTTTGGGCGCACTTTGTTAAAATTATTTATTGTCAGCCAGTGATTGGCTGATGGTCAGGTCATGTGTCTATTGTGAGTATATTTCCCACAGTGGTTTGCCTAGCCTAATGATCCCAATCATTAAATCCCAAGGAATTTCTCCTTGTTAGGGTGGAGATGGGCGCATTATTATGTCCCTATTAATATGTGAATCTGCCACTGGGGAATTAGTGTTTTCAAATCAAAATACTTGTGACATGTTGGAAAAACCTTTAAGGGCTTGTATTACCATTTGAAAACCTAAAACTCGCTCTGGTGAATGTGGGAATTTACTAGTAGCATCTGATTATACCGTGTTTAAATTTGGGATTAATGTCTCAAAAACAAAATCACTGCACCAAAATATCAACAAAATGATTATCTATTTTTTCTGTATTCAGTATCCATTTGGAACAAGGTTCATTTTGGACACTGTGTCTTCTGGTATCATCTGTCGTTGCACTCATGAAGGCAGCATCCTCTGTCCCTCTGCCCAAGGTCACTTAGTCAGGTCCAGACCACACAGTTGCCACCAGTGAAAGGCGATCTGCTCTCAGCAGGGCGAGACAGCGGGTGTAAATCACTGGCACCGCTTTCCCACATTAACACAGTGCCAGCTGACCAGTATGGAACCAGTGACTGTCATCCAAGATGGATTTGCCTCCCACTTCCACCAGTTAGCATCATACAAGAGAGACTGTTGTTAATGTTGATAAGGATTAAGAACCCTGTACAATAGATTTACCATCGACCACTGACTGCTCAGCTCTCCACCACATTAGACATCCTATCATCCGTGGACATTTTAATGATGTATCATCAATCTCCCTACAGCACTGCTGTGGACCATGACATTGAATACAATCGTGGTCGAACAATGTTCCTCCTCACTCCATCTTTGAGAGCTCTGAGAGTCACACCTGCTCTCCAGTGGGGCCCACACAGCAGCTGGAAGACCAACACCTTGCCCTCCTGTGGTTTAACAAGGCTGTTGTGTACATTTGTCAGTCAGCACACATAGATGTGTTCATATTTTATGTCCTTATGATGTGATTGTGAGGGAGGTTTGAGTGTTGTTGTTGGTATTTTATGTGCTCTGTAACTTCTTAATTGTTTCCTTGGACGTTTCTTGGAAAGTACAGTGTCATTTAGTATTAATGAAAGGAAGATAAAGTTCTCAAGTGTTCAGAAACAATACACAGAGCAAATTAATTTGACATTTAAAAAAAATAATTTGAAATGATATGGTGGTTTTGTAGTTGGTTAGGGTTTATATATTTGTTGAAATCCAGAGTAATTTCTTTGAACAGTTTAATTACAATGCAAAGAAAAGCTAAGACAGATCCCACTCAATTTAAGTGAATATTGATTTATTCCTGGAAATTAAGTCATCCATATTTGTTGAATTGTATGCTCTCTAACTACACAGAAAGAAAAATAAGAATATTGTATATAGTTTTCTATTTTCCTGAACATTAATAGCAAGTTGCAGTTTTCACTAGAATACTTCTTAACAGATAAGGAATTCTGTTTCTGTTATTGTCAACAAATACAGGGCAAACAAATACAACAATAGCAAATTCATCCTTTGCAGCCTTTGTAGACAAAGCCTGATACTTCTTACTCTCCTGTGACATAGAACGTCATTGTTGTCTAAAAACTATTAAAAGTGAACTGTATTGTTACACTGAGTAACATGACCCTAATGACACTGAATATGGACCCTGCCATTTATTGCATCACCAAATCTGTATTAATCCACAGCTGAAAATAGTCCCCAACAAATACACGAATTGCTCCTGTTTGAATAACATTTTATTCTGAAAACGACAAGGCCCAGCTGTTTTAAGAAGTGAATTAGCCTTTTCTGAAAATAGAATTATATATTTCTCACCTATTTATAAAGACCTAGATTTTCTGTAGTGGGTTTGGGTTCTGCATGCAGACATGTCTGACAGTTTAAAAATGACAAACTGATGGTATTTGTGGCTCTGGTCCTCTTTTTTTTTTGGTATGCATTTGTAATACTGAGCTGTGTTGTGGAACAAAGAATCCTGAGATGGTTCTACTTTGTTTTGTGCCAAGGGTGGTGCTGCAATAATGTCAGTGTCAAGGAATTTTACTAAACTGAGCTGTTTTCTCTCTTTCTCAGATGGTGAACTGTATGCTGGGGTCTATGTTGACTTTATGGGAACTGACTCTGCCATTTTCCGTACTTTGGGGACAAAGACTGCCATGCGAACAGATCAGTACAACTCCAGATGGTTGAATGGTAATAGTCTTATTTAGCCTATAAATAATATTGGAGGCTTTTATCCAGCCTCTGCAGCTTTCTTGCATGACTTCTAAATATACAATCCAAACCGGGTTACACATGTATACAATGTACAGATTTTGGTATTTGCATCTGTTTAGAATCCCTCAGCAAGTGATAAACAGGAAACAGTAAAGTTTATAAAAGATTCAAAACAGATGTTTTCCCAAATTTTTCCTCCACCTAAACATCATACAATCTCTTCTCCCAACAGACCCAACTTTCATCCGTGTACACCTCATCCCAGATAGTGCGGAGAGAAATGACGACAAGCTGTACTTCTTTTTCCGGGAGAAGTCCTCCGAGATGGGCCAGAGTCCCGTGACCCAGTCCCGCATAGGACGCATCTGCCTGGTGTGTACAGAGTGAAGAGTGTGTTTGTTTTGAGGCGTGATCATAATGAAAAGAAAACCTGCAGCACCAATATGGAAGGGATGGAGTCTCCCGAGGCGAGGCACCCGCTGTGTTTGAAAGGTTACAGGCTCGGGACTAGTATTTGGCTAACGCTAACGTGCTGGAATCCACATGTGTCTTTAACCTTCCTGTCTACAATGCATCCCTCTGTCAGTGATTGACCTCTGACCTCTGACCCCGTGATCTCCTGGCTTCTTCTCCCTGGTAGTCCTAAAACACTCGAAGCTTTCAGTGTGCATGCCCCAGAAATACAGTACAAAGTGAGCTGAGCCAGAAAAACAAATAATAACAAATGTCTCCAGAAAGCTTGTGGGGCATCTTTCTCAGCTGATCGTGTTGACATATTGAGCGCGCAGGTTTGCGTGCACGTGTGAGCATAACAGCGGGGATGTGAGACTGAGTACGAGTGATGAAATGTGGCGTACGTGTGCCCGTTGCTTCAGCTGTTGGCCGTTGTATTTATTTGAGTGGGTCAGGCACTGACCCGGCACACAAACACTCATCCCCCTCTCAGTGGGCTCAGCCACGGCCTCTAGAGATCCGGTCCTGTCATTCTTACTTTGCAAAACATCTGGATATTCTTACTTGGCACCCTGCACAACACCAAAAATACACTCACTGTAATTAAACTGGGAATTGTGAAAATATGTCAACTCCCAAAAAGGGATCGCATGAAGAATGTGAAACCGATGACCAAGCTTTGAAAATAAATATTTAATCACTGTAAAGATGCTGGTTGTGGAGGATTCTGAAGCACATACTGGTTGCAGCTTTTCCTTACTGGGATGAATTCTGGCTTCACTCCACCACAGATGGAGGAGTCGAAATAGGAGGAAACAGTGTTTACCAACCCCATCCCCAACCAACCCCGTCTTTAGCTTCCTGGCTTTGCAAACCAACATGTACTGTAGTGTGCGTGTGTGTGTGTGTGTGTGTGTGTGTGTGTGTGTGTGTGTGTGTGTGTGTGTGTGTGTGTGTGTGTGTGTGTGTGTGTGTGTGTTGTGTGTGTGCGTTTACGTGTGTGTGTTGGTGTGTGTGTGTGTGTGGTGGTGGGGGGGTGGGGGTGGTTCCACCTGGGTTTGTTCTCAGTAGGAAGAACAAGAGGAGAATTAAATTGATATGCTAAACTGTGTTTTGTGTCAACCCCCCCTTCTCAAAAACAGAACGATGATGGAGGCCACTGCTGTCTGGTCAACAAGTGGAGCACCTTCCTGAAGGCAAGGTTAATCTGCTCGGTGCCCGGGGCCGACGGAATGGAGACGCACTTTGACGAGCTGCGTGAGTACAAAGGCCTTTACACCTGCAAACTGAGATCACACTGTGGTTCCCTCCACTGTTTTTAGTTGATGTGATGATGTGGAGGTCACTTGATGGGGGTGGGGTGGGATGATGTTGTATAGACTTTCTTGTCAGTCAAACGCTGCCATCACTGTGATCACAGCTCTTTTGCCAGATTACATCCTACACATGTATGGCTGCAACTAACAGTTATTTTTTTTACTATAAATTAATCTGCAGATTACTTTCTCTATTAACAGAGTTTTTGTTTGATAAAAAGTCAAGAATAGTTAAAAACTCCATACTGCAAGACAACTTTTTCAAGTTGAATGTTTTATGTGAAAAAAGAACATGTTTAGCTTAATTTCATATATGAACAAAACAAATTATCAAATCTTCACATCAATTCTTGGCATTTTAACAAATTAAATGACAGAAAATAATTGATCAATTATTCGAGCAGTTAATGTTCATCATCTAATCAATTAATTGACATAGTTTAATCAACTTTCTGTGCAGGCATCAATTTGGTCTTTTCTGAGAACAGCAAATGTTATAGCTTATACCTTAGATATTAAAACATCACTGTGTTTATCACTGACAAAATAAACATTTTTAGCATTCAAGAGATATTAGTATTACTCATTTATCCTCAGACAATAACTTTTGTTACACCCTGCTTTGTACAGACACCATATCGGTTCTTTGGACAGTTAATCATTTTGACAGCAGGTTATCGAATAGCAAAGTGAAAAAGGACATGCATGGATTTATTTTCAGACGTATTCATTTTCAGGTTTTTGTAATATATGATCACATCTGAACTATTAAGTGGAGAACAGTCTGCTCCAGGCGTTGTTTCTGCTGTAACACCTGCCAAGAATGTATGCACACACACACACACACACACACACACACACACACACACACACACACACACACACACACACACACACACACACACACACACACACACACACACTCACACTCGCACTAAAGCACAGTCCTTGACCCATATGGCAGCTCACTGCAATCATATGGCCCATACACCACACTGTAAAACACAGATAATCCCACCACTGTAGTTGTCATTTTCTTTCAAGATGTCTTGAACAAAAGTGTTTTTTTTATGTGTATGGAGGCGGGCTGATGGTGGGCAGATCGGATCACCAAGCAGGAATGTCTGCAACTGTGAGACTATTAGGCTCTCCAGGGGAAGCTCTTTCTCTGTCTGTCTCCACTGGTTTAAAATAGAGCCCAAGAGTGATAGGGAGACTGATGCGTGAGGCTACTGTTGCTCTTGAACTAATCACAAGAATGAAAAGTGCCTACCATGATCGTTTTTTTGTCTCTTTATCTCGCTGACACATTCCTAACTTTATCTCCACCTGCCTGCAGTTTAAAAGCACTAATTTGTTTTTACAGGTGACATTTATTTTATACCTCTCTGAACAACTGCAAAAGCGACACACACTTGAAAACTCTGTGGCCTCTTTGTGTGTGCAGCCACTTCACAAAAATGACGAGGAAGCGGTTCTGAGTGGGGAATGGGTTGGCTGTGCCTTTACAAACGAGGGTTCTGTCTCTACTGGTTAGGTCAGTGTTGACACAGACACAGCGTGCGGTGCAGAGTGGGTCTGTGAGAGGGTTGGAGAGTCGTCAGCGTTTGGCACTGATGATGCATTTTAGGATATTGCTTGAATAAGGTCTGTAAATGTGTAGTGGAAAAGGCTGGTGAATGAACAGGGACAGGCATGCCAGGGTAGACATGCCCAGAGAAAAGGAAAGACTACATGTCAGTTTGTACAGCAGCCATCCCTGCCAAGGACTCCTAGAGGGGACAGTAAATTGGATATGATTGAGTTTCATGCTAATGGCCTCACATTTACTGTCTAGTTTGAATGTTTATAAAGCTCTCTTGCAGGAGGGTTTGTCGTTACAGAGGAGATTTCAGGATTTCACACGGGCAAATGGGTCTTAAACTACTGCGAATGTAGGTAATTTGGGAAATAAACGTATTTGCTTACTTACTGATAGATAGATGGGAACATGTAAATCTCTGATGTCAATTAAATATGAATTTATAGGCAGTTAGCTTAGGTTTGTATAGATGCTGGTTAAAAGAAGAAAACAGCTTGTCTGCCTCTGTTCAAAGGTAACAAAATCCACGTACCTGCTCCTCGTAAGCTCACTCTCAAAACTTTTTTGGGGGGGGGAATCTGTACAAAAACGTAAGCATATAGATGACAGTGGCTTTGCCTGTTAACCAATGGTAAAATTGCCAATTATGTTTTCTTTTTCATTTGTTATGAAGTTTGTTCGTTGTCTCTGTGCCCGCGTATTTTTTTGTGTGTTTTTTTTTTAGTGTACGCCGGTTTCCTACCACAATCCAAAGACAAGCATGTTAGGTTGTTTGGTGATTCTAAATTGGCTGTAGGTGTGAATGTGAGCATGAAAGGTCTGTTCTTATGTGTTTGCCCTTTGATGGACGGGCAACATGTCCAGCGGCCTTTGCCCATAGTCTGCTGGGATAGGCTCCAGCCTCCACGACCCTGCACAGGATTAAAGTAGGTAGCGCCTATAGTTAATGAATAGATGGATTTGTTATACACTTTAAAGGAGCTTTGGACAAAGGAGGTTAGCTGTGTTTTGATGTATTTATGCTAAACTAACCTTATGGTTTCGATGGTTTCAATATTCTCATCAAAATCAAGAAAGCTTATAAACATCTTTCCCAAAATGTCAAACTACATCTTTAAAGGTCCAATGTGTAGGATTTAGGGGGATATGTTGACAGAACTGGAATATGACATATGACTTCCTCAGTGAAAAATCACCTGAAACTGAAAATTGTTGTGTGTTCGTTAGCCTCAAAAAAGCCCTACGGAGGTAGTAGGTCCTCCTTCATGGAGGCCGCCATGTTGCACAGCCATGTTTCTACAGTAGTCCAGACTGGACAAACCAAACACGGGCTCTTTTTTACATTATTTGAAGGCCACTACAGATTCCCCTGCACACTCGGAAAGGAAAGGGTGACGTGATGTGGTATTCAGCTGGTTGATCTGCAATCTCACCACTAGATGCTAGCTCTTCTACTGCTCTTTAAAAGCCTACATAGCCTACTGTAGGCTACATGTAGTAAAGAGACACCGTAGACTCATTACACTACACACCAAGATGAAGCCACAGTTGATGGGTATTGCATTAATTTGCCCAGGGTCCTCTGTTCCCCAGTTCCCTAACCCTAACCCAAGTGGCCATGTCATAAGTGGATACAGATCTGGGGGATATTTTTGTTCAGGTTCTCATTGTGTGATACATAAATCTGGAGAGTAGCGGACCCTGGGAACATAGTAATGACTCCACTAATTGTGGCTTCATATTTACCGTGCAGATTTCAGAATTCTCAAGTTAGCCAAGCTAACCGGCCTCTTGCTGGCTGAAGCCTCTTATTTACTGTACAGATTTGAAATTTAAGGGTATCACTTTTACCATTATATCTTGGCAAGCTAATAAGAATGTTTTCTAAAATATACTGCTTATTTTGGCATTAGTAACAAGGAACTTTAGATGCCTTACACTGAGGATTATTTCAAGCCAAGACATGTTTTCAGACCGATACTTTAGTGAGAAAACTCTTGAACTTTGCCCCATTCTTTAAAAAGTTATTAAACTGACTATATACGTCAGTTGTTGAAATGTCTACACCAGCTGTAGTCTCATTTAGAAAAACATTTTGGCAAAGCACACCTGAGACCTGGGGAGTTTTTATAGTTAGAATATGTAACATTATTGGCTTTACCTCACAACTTGTACCTAAATGACCCACAATGGTCTAAAACAGATTTAACATGCTTTTATGTTATGACATACACAGAAATTGGAAGAAGTGCATACGTTTTATATGAGTGATGCTTTAAAATACATGTCCAGACCAATAGGCGGGGGGATGAAAAGGCAAAGACAGAGAAAGAGGCAGCGATACTCGGGGGAACAGACTAATCCAAAACCTTAAGGTTGATCAAGCAGAAAATCTGTTTTGAAGAAATGGAATATACAAGGGCCAAGCTTTTATTGCTATACAAGCATAAGAAAGACAGTTGTGGAATCTGGATTCTTTCCTAGTTGTTATTAACAAGCAAGATCCCCCAAAGTGAAGTCATCACTGCCCTGTCAGGACAGCTCTTAGTGCAAATCACGAAATAATTATTTTCTTGAATCCTTGATCTGTTTTTAGTGACTGTATGTGAGCTATAATAGCTCTATCTTTGCCTCAGAGGTATCTTGTCTGCATGCGTGTGCACTTATGTTTTCTTGCGTGCAAATTACTCATTTCTGCAGGACAACAGCTGTACGTCATGACAAGGATCATATGTTGCGTGACACCCATAACAATCCGTCGTGCTGCGGCCATGCTAACCCATGACCGTTCCACTGCTTGGGCCATAGCAGCTGTGGAAGATGGCATAGCGGTCCGTGCGTGTGGGGATGAGTGTGAATCTGGTAGCCATTCACAAATAAGGACAATGTACTTGCTATCTCTTAGCTGCATCCTTTTCTCCAGAGATAAGTTTGTGTTTGCAGACAGTCCTGAGACTGTGTAGCCTAACTAGTGTGGACATGACCAAAACCCAGCATTTTACATTCAAAGACAATGCTCACCCCATTCATGTATCATTCTATCTACATCGCTGCATGACAGCTAATTTCTCATGTTGGTCTATATGGGACTGTGAGCGCATACATCTTGATTGGTGTACTTACTCTTTTCTAGGATGCGATCAGTTCACCTTTTGTTTCCACACTTCCCAAGCTTTAATAGTCATATTTTTAGCTCTACTCCCCTCATCTGTCACTTCTTTACTTTCTCACTGATTGCATTTTTACTCTTAGTCATTTCCCTGTACAACTAGGTTGGGAGCATATTCTCTGTTTAATGCTGAAGGCCCTTGTCCTATTGTAGGCAGTGTTGAACGTGTCCCCTGGGACAAGTATTTAGGTCAGGTACTGAACAGCCGAGAGACTTATTACCCATCATGTGTTAAGCTCCTCTTTATATGTTGCTGTGGACCTTTACTCGGTATCAACAAAAGGATCATCTAAATCAGGCAGTCCCTGATGTCAGAGCCCTGTAGGACAGCTAATGTGAGCGTTTGTGATTTAAAGAGCTCCAGAATTGGCTTAAAATTTTATGATGCAGTTCTCCTTTGGGAGAGAAGAGATATTTCCTTTCCATCGAAGTGGAAGACATGAACTATAGATGCAGGAGGGAAGAGGATCCTTCCACATGGTGTTTGAATTTTTGGAGAAATCTATGGGGTTTACAGTCATGTTGCTCCAGTCTAGACTGTAAAAAAACCACAGTGTTTGTGTCTGTAGCTCAGCTGAAAATAAATGTGAAAAATGCGTTTGGTGCTTAGATTACTTCGTTTAGATGGTTGAGTGATGGCTTAGTTGTTCACAAACCTTTTCTGTCAAGCTTCCATTCAGAAGCTGAAAACAGTTATGCGCCCAATAATTTAATTATTATCATTAACATTATTGGGTGCAACTAATAAAAAAAGAAACCACCTTCAGTTTTTGTACTCTTGTCTATCTACTTCCCTGAAGTAAATCATAAACATTCAATATAGTTAAGCTATATACTCTATATTTTCCTCCCTTCCATTGTACCACATAGAGCACATTTACTGTCCATCTATTGCTATTACCTTTATGGATTTTATTGCAAAACCAAACACCACTGTTAATATTAGCTCTTCTCTATGAGGCTTATATTGTATTGTTAAACTATAATCTGGCTTCTCCTATGAATAAAATGAACAGAAAGAAACTGTTAAATTGTTAATTATGAAAGCTTTGTTAATTTTTTAACTAAAGATGTATTATTTTTACTTAGCCAATAAGCATTTTATAGATTGAAAATGACATTTACGTGACCCTGTAAATAACTAATTATACAAAAATGACAACAAGTAATTGTAAATTTACACCTTGCTCAAATTTTGTTCAACATTTGCTCAGCTGTTGTATGGGGAGAAGCAAACGAGTGAAGACTGAGAAACTTTAGTCTTTCATGAACAATTGTGGCCAAGCTGAAGTTACCCACATTCAAACACCTAACAAACCTTTGTTATTTGGTGGAATTATGGATTTCAGGGACTCAAATACAACCATAAAGACCAAGACCCACTTTGTTCATTATCCAAATCCAGTGGTGGGTATTATGTGTTTTCAACAAAGATGGAGGTTCATCTATTTTGTGCAACAGTCCTTCCAGGGCAGTTCCACTGACTAAAACCTGTATAAATATGAGTAAAGAAGGGTACTTGTGCTGTGGAGCGTGATGTTTCTCTTAACACTGACTTATCTCCTCTCTTTTTTCTTACAGGAGATGTTTACATACAGCCAACACAGGATATAAAAAATCCTGTGATATATGGAGTCTTCTCTGTCTCTGGGTTAGTGCACTCTAACATATAATGTCTGTACTCTGTTGCTGTTACTTTGTGAGACAAACTTATCTTTTTTATTTTTCTCTTCTTACACTTTTACTCCACAGCTCTGTGTTCAAAGGCTCAGCGGTTTGTGTGTACTCCATGGCCGACATCCGCATGGTCTTCAATGGACCCTTCGCCCATAAGGAGGGTCCCAATTACCAGTGGGTGGCCTACACCGGGAAGATCCCCTACCCTCGGCCCGGCACGGTGAGCCTCACCCCACACTGGCCCCACTCATGAACCTCACAGCAAGCTGCCATAACAATGACTTCTCTCTGATGCAGACCTCAAATTGCAACCCCTTGAACAAGATGCAGGCATCAGCATAACTGAACTCAACATTTTACTTCAAAACAAGGCTTTTTTTAAAATCTGATTATGTCTGTTTTTATGTCCGCTTTGGCCCTCATGCTCAGAATATAAATGCTTCTCCCCCAGTGCCCAGGAGGTACGTTCACCCCCAACATGAAGTCCACTAAGGACTATCCAGATGAGGTGATTAACTTCATGAGGAATCACCCTGCCATGCATAATGCCGTGTACCCAGTCCACAAGCGCCCCCTTGTGGTTCGGACCAATGTGGACTATGAGTTCACCACCATCACAGTGGACCAGGTGACAGCTGCAGATGGCAACTATGAAGTGCTGTTCTTAGGAACTGGTGAGTGTTTTTTTTAAAATGTGATTCTATATGATAGACGGAGCCTACTCCCCCTTTTTTTTTTGCCTGCTTACAAAATCATGACTGCTTTTTTTAGGGTTATTTTTAACCTTAACGTGTGTACAAAAAGTCACTCTGAACTCATGAACCCTTTGATCAGAGTCAGCATGGTGAATGACAGTGTCAGTGGGGAGTTGAATAATGGAGAACAGAATCCCCTGTGGAAATAAATCCCATGTAAGTGGAGGGCTTGTCTCGCCCTGCAATCATTTATCATCAAGAGAAAAGCATTCTTGCCTTTTGTGCTTGAGTGGAAATTTAACCAATCAAAAGGTTTGCAGCACACTCTGCTCACATGAAGTAAACAACAGGAGATTTGTACCTGGAGGGCAGGGTTGGATCAGCAGTGGGGGGAGAAGAGAAACAGAAGAGGAGGAAGGAGCGTTATAGTTAGCATATCCATCACCTTAATCTTGCCCACTGGTGTAAGAGAGATTATCTGTTTGTCTGCATGTCTTGAAGCTTTAATAAGGCTTCTGGTGTGACAGCAGCCACCGCACAGTACGCTGCCCTCACATGTTGCATATGACGCCTCTTAACATCATGGCTTCTTTGTTCATCTGTGCATTACGGGGAAGGAGTTATGGCCCTGTGTGTGCGATGGCGACCACTGTGGAGGAATGCATGTCCTTTCAGCTGCTGTCAGAGGCAAGCATTCAGCCCTGCACCGGGCTCAATGCACAAGTCATAATAAATCTCAGGTATCACAGGAGCTCTTTACAGAAATCACACACAGCCGTGATAGGCCAGAGAATGTCTTACGGCGTCCAAATGAATAGGTCAAGGTAAGAATGACAGAAAAGGTTGGTCATGGTAGCGGCAGTGAGCATACAAAGTGGAGCAGAGCTTCACATGATTGAGTAAAGGTTAAACTGAAGAGAACCAAGTCACAGAGATGAAGAGTACAGTGCAGCCTGTTGATATGAGGATTATTGCTTGTTGGAAGCTGCTGAGAGAATAAAATGTGAATCCAAGGGGCTGTTGACAGGCGCAGGGGTGTGCGGTTGCAGGTGTGGAGCTGACAGGTGTGTGTTGTGGTCCACAGACAAGGGGACAGTTCAGAAAGTCATCGTGCTGCCCAGAGATGACCTGCAGACAGAGGAGCTGGTCCTGGAGGAGGTTGAGGTTTTCAAGGTCAGCTTTTATCGCAATTCCTGCACCTTCCCCAGTACAATAAATGTTTTGTCCTCCTTTTTTTTTTCTGTTGCTAGTTTCCCTATTTTACTTTCATCCGAAATGAAGATAACATGCTATGCTCACAATGGGTTTTTTTCTCCAACAAGGTCCCTACTCCTATAACAACAATGAAGATCTCATCTAAACGGGTAAGTGGTTATGGGCAACAGGTTTTCTTAACCTTGGTTCACATGAAGACGAAAGAAACCCTTCAGTGAAATTAATCATATTTGGAAAGGTCACAAGGTACAGTACATGCATACAGCTGTATTTCCCTGCTGTGTCCTTCCTCATAATTCATAGAAAAGACATAAGTCTGGAAGACAATGACAAAAGAAATATGGAAAAGACATTCAAAGTTGAGTGTTTTCTTTCAAAGTGATTAAAATACTTGGCTTCTGCTGCAGGTCATGACATCATTCTGCAGACAGAGAGTTAGGATTACACACAGCCTGCCAGATTGATGAATTTCAGACAGCTGATCATAAAATTATGATGGCAACCTGATAGAGTTGAGCTCAATATTCTCCCAGATGATCCGGAGCCTTCTGGTGTTTCAGTGCCGGATTAGATTTTATACTTATTTCATTGCATCCATATGGGTTTGTGAAGTATGGAAGCAAATAATGGACAAATAGAAAACGTATTTCACAAGCTACTAATTGTCTAATGGTTGAATTTAATCACCACTGAATATTTAATATTGAATTTAAACCACTAAAAAAATTAACTTTGAAAATTACATTTATTTAAATGTATATGGTCAAAATTGTTGAAAGTTTTAAGTTTGCCACAAATGTATGTAAAACATTCAAGTACTCTGGCTCAGTTGCTCATGTTTAGGTCTGAATCTGATACCTTGAAATTTAGTGTGTGGATTTTATCAAGCTGTGTTTGAACATCAGTTTATATATTCAAACTGTGCTCAATGAAATTCAGTAATCTCAGTATTATTTTTTATATATTGGGCACCTTCATTTTTTTTTTTATCTGAATTTGTAAATCTTAAAAGTATACATACTGCAGATCAAGTTTTGGAAACCTCACGTATGATTGATGCTGCTCAGTGCAGCTGCCATAAAAAGAATACAAATCTCTTATTCTCAATTTCTTCATCAAAGTGTCCAACATTGATTTTAACACCATTTTCCATCCCTTTTCTTTCAACAGCAACAGCTGTATGTGTCATCTGTGGTTGGGCTGACCCAATTGGCTCTTCACCGCTGCGACGTGTACGGTGAGGCCTGCGCTGACTGCTGCCTGGCCCGGGATCCTTACTGCGCCTGGGATGGCAAGTCCTGCTCCCGTTACTCCGCCTCGCAGAAGAGGTGAGCACCAACAGCAGTGTTAGCATGAGCTACGCTAACTACATAACTAACAGATTGACTCAGTTGGTGTGTTGAAGGATCTTTAAAATCCGACTACCTGGATGGCTGAACTGCTGTTTTATTGGCATTCCTAATCTGTCACATTCACCATAGTCTTTGGGTTAACTGTGGTCAATGACACTAATAAATCAATTATAAAATAGCACGTTGGTGGTTTACGGTTAGACGATAGATAATATTGAATACTTTATGTATTGCTGTATGGCTTTGAATGGCTTGCGGTTGCTTTATGATTTTTTTTTTCTCTCCTTATTCGGCAATACTGGTCTGACCCCTTTAGACGTAGCCGGAGGCAGGACGTCAAGTACGGGAACCCAATTCGCCAGTGCAGAGGCTTCAACTCAAACAGTAAGATATGCGTTCCTCAGCCTGAGTTTCTATTTGTTTACTAATGAACTCTGACGGTTGACATGTCTCTTTGTTGCTACGACAAACAGTTCAAGGTGCTCATTTTGATGAGCTGTAATGACTGTATTCCGGCAGCTGTTTAGGATTGCTGAAAGGACTTTGATTTGCCACAACTGAGATTTTGGTTCTAAGGAGCTCATGGTAATGAGTGTTTTGGTTGCCATGGAAATCTCTCTCTGCCCCGCAGCCAATAAGAACACTCTGGAGATGGTGCAGTACGGGGTGGAGGGAAGCAGCACCTTCCTGGAGTGTCAGGCCCGCTCCCCACATGCTGTCATCAAATGGCATCTGCAGAGAGATAACAGTGACCGCAGGAAAGAGGTGAGTCGCCTAATAGTGCATTTTTAGTTAGTTTTGTTATATGATCATACTATCTTATGGAGTAGTTTACTCAAATGCATAGTTATCCAATATGAAACCTAACATAAACTTCTTGAAATATCGGATTAGCTTGAATGCCCTGATGTGGATTAGTGACTGATGAACATTTCCTCAGATGAATAAGAATAATTTTAATTTGGAAATAATCACCACAGTATTTAATTTCATTTTGTTACTTTGTTGTATGAAGAGATGAAGATTTATGTGCAGTGTGACACATTTGAAAAATAACTCCAGTGTAATTTCCCCTTGATGATCTGTAGACATGATTAAGTGATTCAGGCTCTGATTGAATGAAGCCTGATTTCTCACAAAGACCTCCGACTGTCCTCAGGCCCAAGGGAAGGACACAAAGGGCAGCTGTGAAAAGCCCTCTGCTGTGATATACAGTATAACCCTGAGGCAGTAGTTAAAGTTTTATTGTGAAGCTATGTAATGTTGCTGCCTCTCTTTTATTGACTATTCTGTTGGATGGTCTCTATTCCCACCGACAGAACAAAAGCAGACTTTGCTGCTGCCTGCCGCTTCTGATTCCTAGCAAAAAAGGTTTCATCACCAAATCCGATTTCTGGGTATAGATAAACACAAAGAAATGAAATGATAGAATGAAATCAGTTACTGCTGATTGCATTTGGATTGAGTGTTCAGTTAGTGAGTTTCATCCACAGTAAAAAAAATGTAAACAGTTTGGGCTAGAGTTGTTTTGTGGTGCACGAGAAAGGTTGACTGATCTTTTCACATTCGTTTAGATTTATTTCAATTTTTACCTCAGTATACAGGAAACCCCCACATAAGCAGTATTTTCCAGTATAGCCATTTTCCAATAAAAGAGTGCGGAAGTTTATTAAGCACACTGAATAGTAAGGACATCCTCTCACTCATGAAAATACAAAAACTGTACATGGCACGACAAGCTCAGATGATTTTTTTTTAAACAAAGAAGGAGGATCAACCACATACATTCACTCTGAGGTGCTGAGAAGGGAGATGCAATTATATCTAGAAGATATCAAGTTATATCTAGAGGAACATACAGGTCTGCTGTACATGACAGAGACTTGGCATAGAATTTAAAATGTTTTTTGTCTACTAAGATTTTAAGGATTGAACATATTTCTGAAAAGTCGGACATACTTTTAATGTTTTAAAATATTTGGGAGTTTTTACAGCTGCTATCTTGGCAAATAAAATAAAAAGCCCAATAAAGTATATAATAATCATAACTAAATAAATACTTGTCATCCCACAATAGGCACTTAAAGGTCCTATATTTACACTTTATGTACCAAAAACGATCTCATTATAGATGTACATATCAGCTTTTCTCTGGAGTTCTACCAAGAACAGAGCTTTGTGTCTGTGTCTTAAAGGCACACTGATATCTGTGAGCCTTTTACAAACTTCCAGAAGTCGAAACAGCACAGTTGCTCAAGTGTTTGACACTTTCACAGTATTTACAATATATAGTACTTAGATCTGTTTTATCATTTAAAAAAGACTTGGTAATCTGATTTAATTTCATAGGGGACCTTTAAGGCTTCAAGACTGCAAGGGTAGGTACTGACAACCTGAGATCTGTCTCAAAAGTACACATTGGCTTTAAATTAAAATTAGATTAGATGTGATGTTTGTACAAATTACGCTATACTTTAGTTAATTTTGTTAGATGGTTAAAGTGCTAATTATGCCCTTATTTATACTCCTATATATGAGGGGCATAAATTGCAGTAAAACAAATTGAGGCAGGAAATGAAACAAAATCAAAGCCCTAATAATGAATTAATCTAGATAATTCCAGTGTCGGCCAAATACAACTATTTTTGTAGATGAAGCAGGTACAGGTATTGTCTTTACATTACAACCCTAATGCACAGGATGTCCACCCTAGAGGTTGTTCATGAACCCTTTTTCTGTTTCTGCAGATGCGTTCTGATGGTCGGATGTTGAAAACAGAGCAAGGTCTGCTCCTGCGGTCTCTGCAGCCCTCTGACTCTGGCATGTACCAATGCACGGCCACGGAGAAGAACTTCAAACACACGCTGGTCAAGCTGCAGCTGGTGGTGCTGTCGAGCCGCGCTGTCAACAACGCATTGGTGGAGGGCGGTGGAGGCCTGGTGCCATCCTCTCTGCACTCCAGCACCCAGTGGACCCCCAGCGCAGGCCAGTACAAGGACCTGTTGACCATCCTGAGCCAGCCAGAGATGAGCCTGATCAATCAGTACTGCCAGGACTACTGGCAGTTCGGAGACCCGCTGATGGGCGCCCTCAAAGCCAAAGACCTGAAGGAGCTTAAGGAGCAGAAGAAGCCCCGCAACCGCCGGCATCACGGGGACGAGGAGGAGGAAGAGGGGCACGAGGAAGTAGAGACATGAGGAGCCCCGACTTTGTGTCTGAAACACCCTCAACGCAGCCCTCCCCCCTACACTTCCCCACCCCTGTATGAACTGGGAGAGACTCAATGAGAGTAGCAACGTGAAAAAAAATCCACAAACCGGAAAAAAAAAAAAAAAAACTGAGAAAAAGGAAGCTTACAAACAAAACCCCACATACATCCACTCAAACCGTAAGATATATGATACACAGTATTTATTGTAGGTTGTATATAGTATCATTCTGTGGATTACTTTGTACTTATAGAAAAAAACATGCTCTTTGTGTATAGGTACCTTTGGGGCAAAATATTGTTATTATTGATGTTGTTAATTTTATTGTTGCTGTTACTGTCATTACAAAACTCATCTGTCAGCATCAAATGACCTTGGCAAATGTTTGGAATGTGTTATCAGGCGTGTAAGCTGTTTGGAGCGAGCTGTGAGGAGCTCTCTGTAACGGGGAAATGACTTGTTGATAAGAGGTGACGGGGATTGCTGTTGTTTCTTGCTTGTTTTGACTCAATGTTAGGACTCTTTTATTTCTGGACTCTTCAGGAGCGCCTGCGCTGGAACCTCCTCGTGGCTGCATGCAGACAGACACTACATATTGCAATGGGACCTTTGACATATGGTCCCGATCATTGTGGGGAAACAGTCCTCTCTCCTATGGGAACCCAGACTGTACAAATATGCTCACTGTTGTAATTGGGCCCTTTAAATGCAAACCGGTGCTTGCCCTTCGTTTTTTTTTTTTTTTGTTTGTTTTTGTTTTTGTTTTTTTTAAATTTCCTTCTTGATTGGAGGGCTAATTGTAAAATAATGCAGCACCATTGCTATGTGCCGGATCAAACTCTGATCATGATTAAATATATATTACATTTGCATAACAAAAGAATGACAAAATTCTCAATTGTATTGTACTCTGAGTAACCTGTGGCTTCTTCTGGTCATGAACTTAAGTGAAAGAGTGAGGCACAGTTGAAAGAAGCAAGCATCATGTCAGTTATTATAGGATCTGTGAGGAAATATAATAGTGGGTACAAACGTCCTTTGAACTGAGGTGCAATACGGGTCAAGGTTTTGCACAAAGGGCATTATTCTTTTACTTTCAAGGGACTTTGGCTGGGGCCAAATGCAACAAGCACACTCGGGCAAGTTATAGTTGACTTCTGTGTAAAAAGACACTTAGTGTATGATGACAGAGGTGCCTGGATCAGACAGCAGTTGTTAGCAGTTCACAGGTCTGAGCACACAAGAAATATTTTGTTGTTTCCTCTTTGACATTCATGTGTTGGGAAAAAAAAAAGAAAAAAAAATGCCTGTATACACAACAGAGCATTGTAACAATGTTGTGACACTAACCAAAATATTGAATATTGGGAAGCTGGCTTTCATTGTGTGCATGAACCTGTATTTGTACTGTAATTCTGATAAGATAGTGCGTGGTTGTTTTTTTTTCTGTTTTTCATCTCTGTGGGTGGACAGTACTGTCGGAGGGACTTTCTCAGAACAGCAAAAATGGGAAAAACAAATGCTTTAAAGTAGTTTCGAATGTCCCCTGTAAAAAGCATGGGACATCTTTTTTATTGACATTGACATAAATGTAGATTTTATCAAAGTATAAAGTGAAATAATCTTCTTTAGGCTTTTGAACAGGACATCAAGTGGAAGAGTATCATTTAAGAATTGTAAACAAGTGGCATAGTAATTACACACACAAAGAGGCGCTTCAAAAAATGAGTGACTGTTCTATTGGAATTTTTATGCTCACCCTCTTCAACGCCTTGCTATTAAAAACATCAGGACTCAAGAAAGTCAAATAATTAAGATTATATGGCAGAGGAAAATTTACATTTGGTTCAAGTTGAAAAATAATGTTCATATTATTTTGACATTAAGAGGCTTTTAATATACCTCGCCTAGCTTGTATTCAGAATGTATAAAAGTCAGCATGGACGCCTCTGGCAAGATGTATGCATAATTCATGCATGCAGGGGTATCTGTGTCTTCTCCTCGATTTGGGATTTGCTTGAACTCCCAGAATCAGTCAAAGCTCCTGATTGTCTCATGTAAATGAGACCAGGGTCCTACAGAAAAAAGAAAAAAAAGAAAGATGCAGAGAAAGGTTGTACAATTTGTTGGTATTTTTTTGTTTTGTTTTGTTTTGTTTTTTTAATGTGTCTTTAGTTTTTGAGTGTTTTTCTTTTCTTTATTTTTGCATCATGAGACTTTATGAAAAAGAAAAAAAAGAAAATGCACAGAGGTGATGTTATTGTAATGACTTGTGTAAATTACTCTATCTTCCCTTTCCATTGTTGTTGCTGACTAATAAATTAAAGCTCTATATTTTATAAGAATGGAATGCTCCCCCCCTTCATTGTGATTCGCTTGATGCTGGATGTTTTCCATGTTCTGCCCAGAACCCTCTGGATCCTTGGAATAAAGTTGTACCTGTTAAAGAGTTATGTATGCACATTTGTATAAAATATACACACTGCATTTGAATTTGCAATGAAACTGTTGGAAGGTGGAAAAAACGTTCCAATGAACGGACACAGGAGATTTGTTCTCTTTTTATAAATGAGTGGCTTTTTATAGTTGGACCTAATAGGTATGCAAATTCCTGATTCGCATTGGTTAATTGCGTCAGGCTTGATCAGTACTTAAAGGTTCATTAATCAACATTTTTAGTGCTCATCAGTGCCAGATTATCAACAACCATGTAGGCACCTTACAGGGTGTCTGTTAATCAATAATTTATTGACAAAAGGAGACATTTTGCTTTAAAAAGACTGAAAACATACTGTTATATTTTCAACTGCTTAGTGAAGAGTAAAAAAAAAAAAATCTCTTTATTTTTCTTCCTCCAAAGGCTACATTTTTTATTTTATTTTAATGTTGATTTTTATATAAATACATTTTTCCGGTTTTATAACTACTTACTGTTTCGCATGGAAACAGTAATTTAACTGCGCCGACAAAAACAATATACAACGAGATAATCTTTTAATGTGAATGTTCAAGCTTCAACTAGTTTTTTATAAGATGTGTCCTAACAACAGGTAAAATAATGTTAATACTGGTCTTTATACACAAGTAATAGTCAGAAATAATTCATTGCCCCTTTCAATGTCTGAGAACAGTTTCACTTTAATTTTGACACCACTCTCTTACAGTTATTTTCTGACTATTTGAAGGCATAATGGAGCATTATTGTTATTCTGGTCTGTACACATATTGTGCAATATTTCATGAATCTCTACACGCTTAAGACCCCATAGTCAGCGTTATTATTTCCATCATATACTCAGATGTTCACGAAGGCGAACTCTGGCTCACTGCACCTGAGGGAAACAGGCTGTTGTCAGGTTGGAGTAGTGTCAGTCAAGCCCATCAGAGTTTCTGCACCTCATAAAAGCCTTGATGGCTGAGTTGACCCCTGATCACTGATCATCCAAGAGTGACTCACATTCTCCAACAACAATCTAGGTCAAGCATAAAATGGTAGAGAAGAAACAAAGACAGAGAGAGAGAGAAGAAAAAGGACACTAGGGAAAAGCATGTAGCGTAAAAACGTGAGAAGGTAACTCCATGACAGTAGCTTGGGCTTATGAATATTTGTAAATGGTTGTCAGCAGATGATTACTGGGTTATTATTATTTCTGGACAACAATGGTGCTCTGAAGCTCAAGTTCAGGTTTTGGATATACAAAAAAACTTGTTTGTAGATACATATGTTATTGGTTATGGTCTTTTTGTGGGATTTATGGAAAATAACAAAAGTATACAATATGACAAGAAAATAAGAAAAACTCCTGGGAACCTACAGCACAAACATGGTGGTACGGTTGAAACCACGAAATGTATGACGTTTTAATAAAAGCCAATAACAGAAGGTGTGCTGATACAGGCCAACAATCACATGAAGGTCATTTTCATACTTTTTTAAGATGACTATAATCTAACCTAATGGTGCTCCCCTGGGCACCTTTAAGCATAAATGTTTTCCTGTTATATAATGCCACAACAAAGTGGAATATGAATAAATAACCAGGAATTCATGTCCCTTGAACTTTCAGACAACCTCAAATAGTTCATAATTCATGTAAGTTAAAACATAATGAACAAACTAAGAGAGGCAGTGATGCAAAAGATTTTACTTCCTTGTTTTCACTTATATAAATTATACATGAAAAACAGATCAGATAAAGTTGTTTCTTCTGTTGGCTGTATTTTCTCTTGCAAAGTATCAGACAAGAGCACAACATACCTTTGTTTGATCCGTATGTCATAAAGGCAGTCCAGGCCATTCTACAAAGAGAACTTTATCTGCTCAGTTTAGCGTCAATGACACATTTTACAATGTGGCGATGAGAACATGTCTGCAGACACCTTTTCATCCCGGCATGGATTTGTTTCAGGACAAGAGACAATATGTCGGATGGTTTGGAAAACCAATCACGGGACATTCCAAGCATCAGATGACATCTGGGCTTTAGAGAACTCTGTTGTCCCTCACTTCATTCTGCCCCATAGACAGAGCTCTGTTCCCTCTGCTTATCTGATCCCTACCAGAGAACAGCAGAGCACACGGGGTGAGTCAGGGCAGGAGACCGACAGTCCTGAATAGAGGACACAAATATTCAGGGTCAGCTTCCCCCACAGTGGCTGTTAAAATCACATCTGTGTCTTTACCACACTGATTACTTCAGATCCAGCCTCCTCTGCCTCTGAATCAGAAACTGGCTTGAAACCAAAAAGCTGAGACACATTTTGGAAACTCAAAACGACCCACAACAAAGGCTGACCCATCAAAATCTGATCAGACATTTCTGAGCACCATTCTTCACAACACAACAGAGATGTGTTACTGTAGATACTTATTTCCATTGTGGCATATCACATGACTCAATGCCAAGCTGTGGCACCACCAACATCATTCAGTTGACTTTTCAGATGTGGAATTCATCTCAGTCTTATCTTTGAGCCTGATCTGGTTCTGTCTGTGGCTATCTGCTTTGTCTCTTTCAGACGAAGAGCTGTCGGACAGTGACCGCATTGTCGGAGCAGAGACACTCAGGAGTCGGATACAAAGAGGCAGAAGTTTGGTATGAAACTGGGTCTTTGTTCTCAGGCATCTTTCTGAAGACCTACAGACTTGGCAAATGTTAAAAACTCAGAGTATTGAAGAGATAATGAACTGATATCTATTTAAAGCCTCAAACTGGATTTGGTTACAAACGGGGTTAAAGCATTTACCTCCGAAAGTGACTGGATCTTTTATTTTACATATTACACCCTATTCTGGCCTTTATAAACTTCCATTCTTCATATTGTCAGCCTTTCTCATGCAGTTACCACATGTAGAACAGACTCAGGGGAAAGTGTGGAATAACTATTATCGACCGCCAACACCTGTCAAAGTAAAGCAGAGAAAAGACGTAACAACAGTGCTCTCTGCTGCTCAGAACAGGATCCCCACATACAGCTGCATTATATGTTGTCAACCAACAGATGGCAAGATGCGATCTGGACATGAGGCACCAGCATTGTCTACTCAGGAAATCTACAAGGCACACAAATATCCATTAAAAAAATGTGCAAATATAACAAACATAAGTATAATATTGGGAAAAATTCTAGTAGGATGTTAGGTTGCTTACAACAATTTAACAATTTAATAAAACATGCACATGGTCAGTGGTGGGAGAGATTCTCAGATTTTAGAAAATACCAATACCATAGAAGCGGGGGTTTCTGGTACAACTTCACCTAATGCCAAGATGCATGAAGAAGGAAAATGAAATCTACACAAGTCAAAACTCAAGTAACATGTAGAATATAGAAGAACTTTCAGGAGAAAAGAAATTTAAAAAGTAAAAAATAAAAATAAAATTAAAGACAACGAATGGACATGGTCATGTAGCTCTTGGCCAAATTTTACTCCACAGCAGCGGATGGGCAAGGGGAGGGTCCACTAAGGTGCATGGTTGACAACATATTTGGTGCATAAACTGCAGAAGTGTATTTTGGTGTGGCAGTCAAGTTTGCGTAGGCGGGGCTTTAACACAAAATGTTTGTTTTTTTTGGCCTGGCATACTTGAAAGCAAAAATATAATTTTCTGATCACAAAAAACTTGTCATGAAGTGATATATAAACAAAACATTAATATGCAGAATTTAAAAATCAAAGATGCAAAAACATGAAACAAATAATCAAAAAAGAGCAGAGAGCTGTAGCCAACATCAAAGATAATTACATCATTAGAGTTTGTTTTTTCAAATCCTCATCTGAAAAGTAAATTATAATTATATGTCGTGGAGTAAAAAATATAGTATTTACTCCTAAAGATTTGTGTATAGAATGGAAAGTAAACTAAGTAAAGTACAGGTACCTCAAAATTGTTGTACTTAAAGATACCCTGTGTCATCTTCTTTGTAGTGATGTTTACATTCATACTCATTGTTTAAAAGGCTCTTCCATTAAAGATTTAGTATCTATCTTATATGTTCATAAATGGTAGGTTGGAACGAGCTAGCCAATCACATGTAAGACACAGTTCGTAAAGGTCGGCTTTACGCAGAGTGTTTCAGAAGCTCTAGTTAAACTAAATGGTCGACACTTTGTATCATTCTCAGTTTTCTGTAAGTGGATTGGCCCTGCTAAATGTGTGTTTGACTGAAAAGTAAGTAACTGGTCTTTGCATACAATGTCTCATTTCAGCTAAAGCCTCGGTATTGGAACAGTTATGTTGTGCTTCTTTGTGTTTCACCATGTGTATGCTGAGGGAAAAAAACAACTTTTAAATTCCCATTATGTGGTATGAGGGAACAGACGTATATATTTTTTGCAGACATTTGAGTCTGCTCCATCGATTCTGGTAAGTCCAGTTAAGTTATGGTTAAAACCCTGCTCACCAGAGGGCAGTCTTAGCCCTCTTTTTGGAATAGTGCACAGTCTATGGGCACAGCAGGAATGTCTACAGTGTTTTAGGTCTTGTCTGAGCAGGCTGTACTACTGACTTCTCTCATAAATTTGTATTCATCGTGCAATCTGTTTGCTTATATTTATTGTTATTTTTTTTTTCCATTCGTAAGTTTAAATTTGTTGGGAATGCCTCACAATGAGATATCCTATATTTTATTTGACCATATCTGGAGGATTCACAGGCTCTGAATATCCAAAAGTACATTTTTATGAGGAACTCTGATCTCCTCTTTAGTGTGTCCTGAGCGGTACGCAGAAGTGAATACAGCTTCAACCCACCAGAGTAGCACACATTCTTTTTTTTTTTCCTGGAGACAATTGTACCAAATACAAGTACATTTCCTTCCTTACAAAACATTATTTCAAATCCTGTTTCGCTTTCATCCTGCTTGTTAGCAGTCGTGGTAATCACCATGTCACGTGTAGCTAAAGAAATACAGTAAGTAAAATGACTTTGTGGCTGTACACTACAATATTTAAACCCATATAAAGAATATGATTTATATAGATTATTATATCAGCTATCAAATACTTAAATATTTATTTTCCTTGGTACAGGTAATTTGTTTGTAAAAAAAATAATGACCACATATCATACTCAATTAATTTGTTTTTTTAGCATCCTAAATCATATTATTGAGTGCTCTTCCTATCCTGCCAAAGCTCCATATCCCTCACTTGTCTTTTGACTTTTCATTGCCTTAGAATTTGTTTTGGCTATCTTCTGTATTTTCCAACATGTTTGAAGGTCTGCTCTGCATACTGATTACAAGTAATTATGAATGAAACATTATATATGTGGGTGCGTTTTCTGCAGGACCTCATTTGCAGTCAGCAGTAAACTGAAATGCACAGTGGATTAGTTGTTGTGATCAATTGCTTCTTTAACCCTTAGGGTGACGATAACATCCATTGATCACTCTTAGAATTTGTTGCTTGGAATAATGTTATCAGTATGAAACTGATCCCTGATAGAGTGAAAGATGGAAACATAACAAAGCAAAAGAAAACACCTGGTACAAGCAGAGCTGTGAAAATCTTAGAGCTTTGTAATTCATCTTCCAGTTATTTTAGCATTTTCACATTAATTGCACAGATTAACTCCATAAAAGTGCAATTACGGTTTTAGCTACTACTTTAATTAATATGCAAGTTTTGCCCACAGGATGAAATATTTTCGTATACCTTGTAAAATGATATTTTCCTCTCGGCAAAGACAAACTCTGATCAATGGTCTTTCATCTCTATGCTGCTGATTAAAAGGAACAGAAAGCTGACACTTCTCTCATCCTACCAATGTTAATGAAGTCATCCAGTGGCACAGACACAGAGTTAGGATCCCCCTGAGCCCTGCTGGCTGCTTATGATTGCACAATGGGCATGTAAAAGAGAAAGGCTCCTGAGAAGAAGACTGCTTAAATCCCAGAGGGACCGGAAAGTGAAATCTCTGCATTACTATTTCACTGTGATGCAGTTCAAGTATCCTGGAAAGTGTCACCAAATGGCACTGCTGTGATTTCTTTCCAAACACAAGTTCACACCCCACAAGGATGGGTGCTAAACTTGTGCTAATTGAGCGTGTGTAACACAGATGCTCTCCTCCGGGTTAGGGGGAAAGCAGAGTGTAATGACGCAGGCTGTTTCCCACATTTTCTCAAAATAATCCTCACTGGTTTGAGAGATGCCATGCACCCTCTGTTTGCTGACTGTCGACTTGGAAGAGAAACGAGAACAGATCACACGTGAGTAAACAGATGAACTCAACTTTATTACCATCTAAGTCATTAACTCAGTCAAGGAGTACGGTACAGATCTCACAAATGCAGGACAGGACCTGCAGGTGACCACGGGTCCTGGCAAACATCACATCTACAAATACACCTGTAAGTGCGTGGCAAAATTAACAGACATGGAATACTAAATACAGTGAGAAATGTATTGGAAAAAGCATTGCTTCAAAGTGTATAACATTATTTAAACAGTATCTATTTGCCATCTAAACAAAGAGAACAGACTACATGAAATAATCCATTCACGTTAAAATAAATCTCTTATATCCTTCTGATTAAGCCTCTTGTTAAAATTGAAATATCTATTTTAGGCAATGTAAGAAAAAATATGGCAATATAATCTGAATGATTGGTGTGTCTACCAATCTAGCTTTGCATGAATTAAAAAGAGATATATGTATAAATAAAGGAATCTTTAATAACAAAGTCAAACTTGAAATTATGTAATAAAGGTGATCTGTTTTCTCCTCATTTGACTTGAAATGCACATTTTCATATGAATTCACAGGTGTGCACAGTAAATACTCTTGACAACAGTTTGGGTAAAGTCAGACAAAGTGGCTGTGCACAAGCCATGACATATTACAGTTTAATTAAGTCATTTAATAGTCATACTGACAGTGTGGCTGCTGTCCTCATGTGGCCAAGGAGCAAAACCCACATGTTTCAAGCGTGTTATAACAGGAAAACATTTATTTGACAGCAGCCATATGTAAATGGCTGTGTGTGTCAGCAGCCCTGATGGGCCTGACAGCTGGCAAGGACTACAGACTTCTACTTACAGGTACGTGGACTGTATCGAAAGGACACCAGGAATCACAGTTTCTGCAGCCAGTCGAATATTGCTCAATTTCCTCTAGAGTGATTACAGAGATCTCCTTCTGCAGCTCATTATTAATGCTCGAGGGGACCAGTGACAAGAAAGGATAGATTGTTCTTACAGTTCATCAAGTATCAGCTGAAAATCAATTAAATAAACAAATAACTGAAAGAGATGAAAAATTCTGTAAAACATATATTAAAAAAATATAAATAATAAATAAATTACATTAAAAAAAAGTCACGCATATGCTTCATACACATTTCAGTACAATACAGGTGAACAAAGCTGATTTGGTGATGACAACTCAAGTTACCATAAAGTCAAAGTGGTATATGTCCTCCCTTGAAAGCCCGCATATATCAGTCAATGCACATTTTGTTTCAACCAAATATTAAGACATGAGTGGCATCTGAGTCAGTATTTGAACACAAACGTCCTGATCAAATCAAATTTGATAGAGTTCTAGCGAAACTAAAAAAACAACAACAACAACAACAACAACAACAACATGTAAATGATGTCATGACGTGAGCTGTGATTTGTCTAAAAAAGAAAAGCTACAAATTAATTTGGATGCATAGAACTGCTATGTAATGAAAACTGTTTTTGTGTGGTTTTTTTTTTTCATATAACTTACATTAAAAGCAGTGGCACTAAATGAACAGTAGCAATAGACAGCATAATGTATAGTATGCTTATGAAAAGAACATTAGCCTAGACACGGCTTGCGGCAAGAGGCGAGGGTGCTGTGGACTACGATAGGACGAGGTTAGCAGTAGCGTATCTTTATCCACCAAGAAGTGGGTGTGAATGTAAAATGAACAGCAAAAAGTGAGAATACATGCTGTTTTGGCTACTTCTACAAAGGTCTCTATGTACAGAATCTTTACACGTACAGCTATGAGGTTCTTTCCCGAGCAGGAACTTAGCAAAGGAACATAGTGTGCGTGTGCTCATGTGTGAAGCTGCCTCGTTTTAAAATAAAGTACCGGGCTTAAAAAAAAAAACTCCCAGTCACCAATTTCAGCATTGTTTAACGCACAAGAACTGGTAAGTGTTGACAATAACAGATAGTAATGTGAAAGGATTAGGCCTATACGTAATCTTCTCCATGTATGAGGGCCAGCACTTTACGGTCCAAATTTCAGGAGCAAAACTTTTCAACTGATTCTAAGAACAAATACTGTAATTGTGAGACTGGCAGAGAGAAGTTCCCCAAGTTGGCTCATTAAAATGGAATCAAACCTGGTTTCAGCACAATTATGTCTCCCTATACTCTCTGATCACTTTGAGAAGAATCAGAAAAAAAAGACTTTAGCTGTAGGCCACAGCTTGACAGCGAATTCATTTTGCCCTGAAAACTCAAGTGTGAGGATATAGATGTGGTGTATGTGATTTGACGTACACTAGAGGGTTAGTGAAAAAAAAAAAAAGAAAACCGCATGTGAAACAAAAGCCAATGCAACACAGCACTCAGGAAAGGTAGCACACAGCCTCCATGAGATGATACTAATGCTGCAAGTAAGAGAGAAGGAGAGTCAGTGTCACCATGCTAGCAGCTAATGTACAGTGTGCAGGAGTTGGTGGGGGAGTGCAGAGGTTGCACAGGGAGGGGTAGGCCGGGGGGGGGTTTAACCCTGCTCATCCCCAGCCTCGGCAGCTGTGTGAAGAGCGGACGAAGCTTCCCCGTTGCAACGCGATGTGGGCTCTGGCCCCTGCGGCGCCGGGCTCGGCTGCTGCGGCTCTTCGGCTGCCACCCCGGCTCCAGCCCCCGGCGCCGGTTGGCTTATCTCTGCTCCAGTGGGGAGCTCAGTGACTGCAGCGGGGGCACCCTCGGGAGCTGCGGCAGATGAAGGCGTGGGGTGGTCGGCAGCAGCCTGGGGAGCTGCAGGGTCCGCTGGGGCGCCGGCTGCAGGGACACTGGCCTTCGAATCGCTGCTCTCAGGTGCTCTGAGTCTCTTCATGATGGTGGTGACACGCACAGCTTTCTGTTTGAGAAGAAAGACGAAACTGAACTCCAACGTGCTGAAGTCAATGTCTCAACTCACAGTTGCACAATACTTTGCTACTATACTTTATTGTTCACGGATTGCACAGCTACTGTTTGTGAAGAAGAGCTTCCGGAAAGAGAGAACAAACATGTCTTACCTTCCACTTAGCTCTGGCAAAATTCTTCTCTATTTGTGCACACACATTTTCCTTGATATTCTTATCTGAAGCTGCACCACCAGAGATCCTGTTGTACAAAATGAGAAAAACATAACAGACCTTTATGCTTCCCCTATCTTCGGATGCCACAACTGCTGCCCACAGAATTACTCAATTTGTTGTTCATTCAACTGACTGGTAAACTTTCGCAAAGACAGATAACCTTTAGGGATTATTGCACTTTTTATTTTTATTTTATTTTATTTTTGCTTCGGCATTTTTCTTCTTATTTTTGACACTGACTGCCAATTAATATGTACATATACAGCTGGCTCTCAAATACTTGTGAGTAGCGACAGCAGTCGAAATGTAAAAGTGACTAATGCATGTGTTTTAACTTCAGTCACACCATTGCAACATGCAATAATTCAGACTGAGGTGTCTCTGTATGAAAAAGTAACAACTTCAAATGACTCAGTAACTGGTATAAAGAAACAAGTATTTGATCATATATTTACCAAATCAACTTGAAATGTGACAAGTGGTCAAAAATATAATTCTTAAAGGGCTGTAAGCATGCTAACATTTGTTAATAAGCACTAAATGCTAAATTTTATGTCTTTCCATCCACAGTTGTCAGGACATTTCAACAATGATCAGATACTGTCAACCTGCTGATGACATCAAAGTAAAACTAATCGGATCACTGAATCTAGGGTATAGTCTCTGGGAATATGATTCTTTATCAAAGTTTGGGCCAATCCAATATTATTTTCTTATAATTTAGACATTGCTGCTCAAAGAGCCACACTGCGGCTGATAAAAGTCTTATAAGTGCTAAGCTCTAATCAAGAACAGTGTTTAACCTGTAAAATGAACAAAAGTTTTTACTGTGATTCCATCAAGGGAAACATTCTGCTTTTAAGCATCTTTTCAGATTATATGAATACAGTCTGAATACCCTGCTCTGATTTAAATGGTCTACACAAAAGCCCATATCCGAGCTCTCCTGCCTACCATTCATGGTTTATAGCCTCCTGGGCTGTCAGTCTCTGGTCTTGATCCACCTCCATCAAACGAGAAACCAGACTCTTCGCTGTCAGGGAAAGATCACACAGAAGAAAAAAGGGGTTTATTTTCCTAGTGGATGGGAGCCTACATATGGCATGTGTTTGAACACTCCAAAGGTAAGAAATTGGCAAATTCTCCAAATTTGAAATGTTTACCCAGAGAGCTGTCAGTGTGTTCCTTCACAATGTTAACTTTATCATCTAAGTACCTGAATCAGAGATGTCATCCCAGTACGGAGAGTCAAACTCATAATCGCCTGCCAGGATCTTTCGAAACAGGTTCTTGTCATGGTTTTCATAATCATCGTCATCGGTTTCATCGTAGAAAGGAGGGTTGCCTGACAGCCTTAGGTAAGAAAAAAACAACATTAAGAGTCAAAAATCATTTACATACCATAGTCAAACAAGCCGCTAATATCATAGATCATAACAGACAATGTCAACCACATTTTCAGCAAACTTTTACCATGACACCAAGTGACTTTAATATCAAACTCTCATTATATATCATGCTCACAACTTACAGTATGTACATGATGACACCTGTTGCCCAGCAGTCCACCGGCCGGCCATATCGCTGCCTGCCAACCACCTCCGGGGCTGAACAAGACAACAGAAACTTTCATCAAAGCCTGTGCCCGTTTGGAAGCTACAGTAAGCTGTCATGTGACACCGTCTTATTTGGTCAAATGAATGTTCTCACCCAGGTACTCTGGTGTACCACAGGGGTCTTTGATCAGTCCGTTCTCCAGCTTGGCAAGATGGAAGTCACTGATGACTATTTTAGAGTGCTTCAGGCGGTTGTAGTAAACCAAGTTCTCCAGCTATGGAAGATGACAACATCTGATGTAATATTTGTGTTTATTGAAGCCATTCATGCACGAGTTTAAGTTTCACTGGTGAGATAATTTCCAAAACGAAAATAATTAGAAGACTTTAAACAAAAAAGTTCAGTTGGCCTGTGTGACAGTTCAAAACAAACTTCATTGTATTTAAGCCGTATGTGATTAGATTAGAATTTAAAAGTGATAACACCTTTTGAGCGTCATCATACACTAACCACCTTTTCAAAGTAAATATGTAAATAGAATCTGTTCTTGAATCTGCTCAGTAAAAAGTCTCCAGCAGTAGATTTAACATGATCACCATCTTTTAGCGTCTTACCTGGGAATATTATTTGTTGAAGTTTAGTTTTTAAAAGGTACTGTATTTGTAAATGCAAATTTTGACCTGATGATGACATAGAGAGTCAGAAGATCATCAGAGTTATGAGGAAAGTTTTTGTGTAAGATTTCATGGTATTTCATCAGATTGATATCTCAGATGTCTTACTCTGGACCAAAGAAGTTTACCGACTGACAGACTGGCCTGGAGCAATGCCGCTAGCTTGGCTGTTCAATACTTTCGTAACACCTACAGTTTCCATATGTGAAGTAGGCAGCTCTCAATATACTTGAAGTGAGCAGAGATGGTCTTTAGGATGACCGTATGAGATTTTACTGTGGATCATACATTGACATTGACAAAATAGCTTGACGGATTTGCTAACTCTACTGATTAAATATTATGTTTATGGATGCTGTCATTATTAAACATATTTGTATTGTCAGCAAGTAGCACCTCCAAATGATGAAAACTATGTGAATGTGAAACATATTTAGCCATAGCTTTGGGGAAAAATAACGTCACCACGTAGCGTGAAAATAGTGTGCACTCCATGGCTGACATTATCTGCTGGGTTAAGAATACAATTTGAAAGTCTTAAACAAGACATTAAAAAGATAAAACACGTTGAAAAGGAATCATTTTGGTCGTGGAACAGATCTGTAAGGTAGCAACAGCAGACTGCAGGCAGCTGTTGCAGGATGACACACTTGTTAAGCAGGAAGCCTGGCTCAATTAAAGTGGGTTCTTCTCTTCTCTTCCTTTTTTTTTCTTTTTCAAAGTTGAAGTTTATATTTGGAGCAGCTGATAACAGCAAAGAAGTGTGTTAGCAGGTGAAAAGTTATAAGGCCATTTATAAGAACTGGACTGAATTGTATTGATACGTTTATGAGATTTTAACCTTCATTTCATGGTGATCACATTATTCTTAACAAATGAATGATCATACAAGATCCCCTGAAAATAATAAAAAAAAAGATATTCTTTACACAGTACTCTGTTTCATTGCTTGGGTGTACCTGTGTGATAACACCATGTGTGTTGTTATCTTGATTATTTCCACCTGCAATATTTTCAAGGACCTGCGCTACCATAGCATGTTACCTTGAGGTTTCTGTGAACAATATGGAGGGAGTGGAGGTAGGCGACAGCCTCCAACACTTGGCGCACCACGTTGCTGGTGTCTCGCTCTGAGTAGTAGCCTTGATCCAGAATCCAGTCAAACACCTCTCTGCCTGTTGCACTGTGGAAACAGGAAGGCCCGTGTCACATGTTGTTGTTGAAAATTACAAATGTGGTTTCATCTCAGCATTGAAAAGTTTTCAGAAATCCTTTTTTCCATTTTTATAGAGCTTATCTATCTTGTCTTTGTTGTTTGGGATGCTTAAAATAGATCATAATGAGGCACCAGTCAGTGGTAGACAAACTATAATGTTATTGGTTTAAATCTTACTGAGATTGTTTCTGTCATTCTTCATTCATTCAAACAATTAGGCAATACAGAAATATCTGATAGTAATTTGCCCAAATGATAAACACCATTTATGTAAATTAAAATGTTGTCATTGGTGTCCTTAGACAAGATCACATCAGGGAAATGATGAGCTATACGTTCTCTTGGATGTTTCTTTTGGGGATTTCTCTTCTTGCCAGAATACCTAAACCTACAAATCAAGTGTCCTCAAAGGAGGAGACAAGTATCCTACAATTAGCATTCCCATGGAAATGTATCAAATTCCCTAAGAATACATGCTGATGAGAATGGAGCAGCTGGCAAACAATCATATCTGAATACCAACTGAGAGGAGCTCAGAGCTCGTCTCATATCTACAGGCCCTTAGGCTACAACGGCTCATTACCCACGAGTGTATAATCAACAGATACAGTTGAGGCCCAAGCTACTGAAAAGAATAACAGAGGGCTTTTCCCCTGCAGCATCTGGACTCACAGTTCCAGGAAGAGGAAGTACTCTTTTTTGGTCTCGAAGACATCCACCAGTTGGAGAATATTGGCATGTTTCACCCTGAGAAGTGTCAGAAACAAGAAGACGGAAATGATGATGTTACGAGTCATAAATGACATTTAAAATGTTTATTCAGTTGAATTAATAATAGAAAAACCACGCTGCAGTGGACATGGAAGCTGAGCTGCTCCACGTAGCAACATGGAAATAAACAATGTGCAATTGCAAAAGATATTCTCAAAAAGAGATCTACATGTGTAACTTCTCATCCATAGAAAGGCAGATTCATGTGATCTGATGTAACCATTTGGGCATAAAGACAACCATGCAGCAGCATGGTGCTGAGCAGCTGACCATTCCTTCAACAACCACAGCGCCAGTTGGGAAACTTCGGGCTGCATAGTGTTGTTATTACCTGTCAATTGACAAGGAAGTAGACAAAATAGTTCTGTTGCCTGAATGAATATTTCTTTTAACTTGTACTGAAAAACATTGTCAAAAAGGAGTAAAGTGAGTCACCCCTAACAGGTATGGTGTTTCATTACTATAATTCACATGTCTCATAGGATCAGGAGCCGGTGTTATGTGTTTGACAGGTTTGACCATTTTTGTTCCATAAGGGATATTTTTACAAGGACGTGTGTTATAAATAATTTTGCATTTTAAATTCAAACTGTGAAATAAATAGTAACGTAGCGACAGTGAACGTACTCCTCCAGGTTACAAATGGGGAGAGATTCTGTACACAGTGTAGCTTGGCTTCCTGCACCAGTTATATGTGGACAATACTATTGTGTTTCTTTACAATTAGTCAGGGGTTATTCACCGCAGGCAGCTGTTGTGACAACATAAAGATGCAGTGGTGGAGTCATTTCTGTAAACTCACCCATGAATGTGAACTGCATGCATTGGCGTACACTTCTGATAAACACTCTGTTTGCTATCCTTGCATAGGACTGGTGCACTAAGTATTATCATGATAATACATTTGAAAAATGTCTACACACCATTGAAGATGCCCTCCAGAAATTTTTTGACATTTAAAAAAAAAGGATGGTGTCTGATGTGGTTTCTGTACAACAACGTTGAATTACCCTGTTAAGAAATCTTAAAAATGATTTCAACTCCTTCTCTGCTCCAGCATCTATAGACACGCAAAGTCTTCATTTCAGAAGTTTCATTGCTGGGCATAATGTGTCCTACTCCTCTCAAAAGTCCATCCTCAGTATTGACACATCTGCGACTTAGTAGGATACAGAACCGGGGTGGGTTTCCACACAAACTGTGATGTTACTGTAGCAGGGTAGACTCTGGATTTGGTGGAGAAGAGTTGGTATTGGTGGTCAGGTATGACGTTGTGGCTTTAAGCAAAGATAACGTTGCCAAAGTGTGTAAGCACAAGTCATAGTAGTTTAAATGTAAAACAGGTAGAGCAGAGGTCATGGGTGTGAGTATCGGATGGAGTAGTTGAGCCTTCCTTAAGTGTCGTGGGTCTAACTTGACGAAACACCGGTGAAAGGAGGTGCCCACACTTCATAATCCCAGTGCTTATTGCTAAGGCATTGTACCAGGTGGTTTCTTACTTTGGTGTATAAGCATATGATGCATAGCATTAGTATAGAATGCTGTGAATTGGGTGACATGTTTTGCAGATAGAAATAATAAGTCAGTTGACCAGTACAATATTATTACGCATTCATTTGGCTCTTTGTGTGTACTGTAAAACCTGTTAACTCTTAGACTGAAATTAAAGCTGAGCACAAGGTGTTTCCTTTTTTATCAAATGAATGTGAAAACAGCCCTCAGCTTAACACACATAAAAACAAACCACATATGAAATGTTTTTTTTGTTGTTGTTTTTTTTGTAGGATGGTGTTCAAATCAGTGACAATAACAAAGGTATCAAAAACTGAAACTGACTATGAAGGAACCATAATGTCAGTACAAGTGACCAATGGGATTTTTTTTTTTAGTTCATTCCTGGTAATAACAATAATAATAATAAAAAAAACTAGACTAATACTCTTTGCTTTTCTAATGCCTATACTCATGGATTTTATATTTAAAACTACATTAACTGTTTTGCCAGCAGTTATTCACAGCCTTTGACACCATCATCATATTTGTTTTTTCCCTCAAACCCCAATTGAAGATTAGAGCACGAAAAGCAGAGCGGGGCACATCCCTGTTATTGAGGTGTCTGAAGTGTAATTTTCAGAGGAATATGAGTCGATGTTTTGAAAGGCTTCTTTTAAAGAAATCACACCTTCATCTTCATCTCACTCCACTGCTTTGCGTGCTGTCAGTGACAAATTGTTTAATAAGGCCCAGGTTATGCAAATGTAAGTTTTACTGGAAAGTTAGATAATCAGAGAGAAGCTGTGAAAAAAAACAGTGGCTGTGTGTGATCACTCAGCAAAATGAGATTCGCTTGACTTTTTCTTTTTATCAGAGTGAGCACTGAGCTGGGTTTTCTTTTTGCCAACTGATGTTGTCTGTAAAATTAGTGTTTAAAAAGATGAAACAGGGAAAAGAAAATCAACCTTTTTTTTGACAGTCTCATTGCGAAAACTAATCATTAACCACAATGAACAACTCACATCTTTAAGATGAGGATCTCATTTTTGGCAGCCTTCCGGACTTTCCTCCCGTCCTTTTTCAGGAACTTTTTACATGTGAACATTTTCACTGTAGTTTTGTCCTTGGCCCTGAATATCTCACAGAACTCCTCCCTGAAAAGGAGCATTCAATGGCATTAAAAAACTAAAAATAAATAAAGCATCATTCAAGTATATATATTCAATAGATATAGCACTAAACAGATGTTTAAATACTCACGATTTAACAATCTGACCCAGGTCATATTTATCGGTCACGTCTGAAGGATTGTTGTAATCCTTCTTTTCCCCGATTGTTAAACAGCCAAATGGCATGGCCACTCCTGACCTGTGGTGAGAGAAATAAAAAAGGAAAGAGATATTGTTTCCATCAATCTATCAGGGTATCCCAACTACTGGTTGATTATTTCTTCAATTTGGTCTCACACTGTGCCATAATGGTCCACTGGCTGATGACTTGGCAAAAATGTGGCCCTCCCTCAGTCATAAGGAATTACTTCAATAATGCTGAGAAAGCTTTTCAAAAGTGCGAGAGCTAAAGAGCCACCAGAGGCAGTATTCGTGCGGCAGGTTGTTTCACTGTAACAGAGCTTTTCATGATCCTGCATTATTAAAGGACAAAGCCATAGAGATATCAGTCTCAGCTTTATGCTTGCATCTCATAACTTATGAAGGTCTGCACTGAATGTTCCAGTACTTTTCTGTGAGCTGAGAGTTACAAACCACAGGGGTCAGGGAGCATAAGGACCAGCGGCTAATATGAACAGCGAGCCCAGCGAGGTAACCGCAGCAACAAGTGAAGCATTTCCAATCAAGAGAGGGAGCCAGCAATTACAGGCAGAGCACCACAGGACTCACAGCGGAATTAAAGTACTTTACGAGCCCTGCATCAACACTTGAACACCTAATTGCGGTGCAGCCTCTCTGTTCCTCGCTCTAACAGCAGAGGGAAATTTGCGACATGCCTGCGATTTCTTTTTCACTGAGAATTACAGGTTTTATATTCAGTTGTTATTCTGTGTTTCATGGGAGAAGAAGGGTGATGTTTTTTTCTTCTTTGTATTCCTCTCCCTGCACAGCACAGTCAGGAGCACTGATCCCTAAGCATGAAGAAAATTAGCTGTTTTCAGATCGTGGAACAATAAAAGTGTCAGGGTCCACTTCAATTAAGACTCTATGTCTTGTTGTCTGTGTATAGGCATATGTTTGTGTGTGTAAGAAACCTAGAATCGATCCTGTTTACTCTGCAAACCAACCACACGCTTCGATAAACATGCAAATTTACCCTAAAAACGGACATAAAATATTTAATAATAAATTATTACGATGTGCAATATGCTACAGCTACAGGTGACAGATTACGAGGTCAGGAAGTTGAATCCATGCCCACAGTTTAGAAATCTGTGCAATTACTATGTCAATCCATCTGCTCAGTTTATTTTTATGTTCAGTATATACATATATATATATATATATATATATATATATATATGTGTGTGTGTATACGTGTATGTGTGTGATGGTGGCTCAATATTCAGGCTAATACCCCGACAATTATACTAACGAGAATCCAGCATGTGACCCTTAAAATTTTAAACATCATGATGATCAAACAACATCAGCCCAATCACTTTCTTCTTCATAAAAAACAGTAAAACATTAAAAACAGGCTATTTGCTGTAAGGTGACCAACACACTGCCACAATAAATATTTTAATTAAGAATGCTTTTTTTCTTCTTTCTGTGTGGTTGCTCTAGACTGCCCACTACACTGGGAGATACATGTAGTATGTCTATTTTTATACCAAAATATCAACATCCTGCATATCATGGTACAGTAAATCTTTTGTGGACACAATTAAGAAACTGGGTTGATTTAGTAACCTGAATACCTAATAAATTAGACATTTCAATTCAATAATGCCATAACGGAGAATTGCTAATTGATTTACAACATTGCCTGCAGTGGCTTATACTAGGTGTTAAAAGAATAGCTCCCTTAATATAGACAGCATGGCTAATCTCTGACGGTTCAAATTTCTATTATGTCTTTGACATATTGTCATAATACCGTTCAGGTAAAGTAATCTTTACTGAAAAACAATGAATCTATTGTGCACTTATATTAACCAGCTAAACGTGAGTAGATTAACACCAAGCACGTGTTATTAAATGCTCTCCTGATTTAAATCCCTGGACAGATTAAAGACATCTGGTGGGAAAACAGTTGTGCCTCTCTCCATAACTACCAGTGATGTGTCCTTGAATAAGGCATTACACTACTTACTTGTGAAGTAAAACAACTCAGGGACCAACAGCGCAACACTGCAGCCTTGCTGACTCCTGGACTGTGTGAATAGTCTGTACATAAAGTTTAAAAAAACGACTGCACAGCAAAAATTCCGCCTCATGAATATCGGGTACAAAATATTTATTTCCTGCACAACAACCGTCTGCATCAACACTCTGGGTGATGGATGTCCACATGTAAATGAGGACAGGCAGTATGAGAAGTATAGTGTAATGGGTAAGGGCAATCTGTTCACTGCAGCTCCGAGAACCGACTCATAATCCAATCTAAATGAACAAGGCTCAGCACGGACGTCTCAAATTGCAGAGAGAAAACTGTGCTCTCTCAACTTCCTTTTCTCATGTGAGTCACGAGTCAGTGTAATGCAATCAGTGTAAGGGGCTGATCTTTCCTGCCTGACTATCTCTCAATACACTGTACATGTTTAACAGCGTTAAATGTTTTGGCTCAGTGTGCTGCGAAGACGAAAGCAAAATTCTGCAGGGACTGGGATTTAAATGAAAGCAATTCAGAGTAGGTCTGACAGACAGAGCAGGTGTTAGAAAACATATCAGAGAAAAGATATACTATTCAAGAAAATATTTGTATTCAGCAAGTAGTTATGACAGCCCACAAGAGAGTTGTAGCACTGCAGAGAAGTTAAATAGATTTGAGGAAAAGAGAGTGAGAATTAACATCCACACAACAAATCCAAAATCAGATAAGATAATTCCTCAAAGATGGTCAGCCTCTCCCAACAAAAAAGTGTGAATTAGTGTAATGGATGCAGAACTTGTGAAGCATATCAGGCCAAAGTAGCCGGATGCTGGCCATAACATGTAATGGAGGCTGCATAATGGGCCCATTTGGATTGACCACAATCAGCAACATTCAGACATTATCACCCAGTGCGCTGACTGTTATCCGACCTGCGGGAAAACCAGTGAATGGCTTGTGATGCTTTATGTTCCAGCGTGTGACCTGGATCTGCCAGCAGGGCCAGCTTGGGACACACCAAGGAATTTCTGCAGGTGCAGTGAGGATTAACAGGACAGAAGATGGGTAATGATAAAAGGATGGAGGCTTATTAGATGAGCGAAGCGCTTCCTCCAGCCAGGCAAGGAAGTGAAAAATCAATGAGAAACTCTTGTAGCGCTTGGCAAAGTTTAGGATTAGGCTAAATACAGTGCTAAATGTGCACTGTGTCAAGACTTTTTAAACCAGCGGTAAAGGGGATTATTTCACCTGCCACTATAGCATAATGTTGGGTTACGCCTTGGGGAAATAACTGCTACCTGTTTGGTATGGTAAGCCTATACATATGTGAGGGAGCAGCCGTTTGCACTAATCCCACCATAAAATCCCTCAGAGATGGAGAAGGGTCTCCATGTTTTTAGAACGATTTCATTTGCTGTTTAGGTTTTCACTCTGTCTCTGTCCTTCTCTCACCCCTTTCCCCCATTACTCTCCCTCATGCTCAGCAGCAAATAAATGAGGATGAACAGTAAAGATCAGATCCCATAGATCACACTTGTGCTGACTGTAGGCTATTACAGATTTACTGACGTGAACCCAAGCAGTGCTAAGCTTCGGCGGTTATGTACAAACTATATTTTACACAGACAAATGTTCACCAAAGAAACATAAAACATATATTTTGAAAAATAAACCAAATTGTTTTGGACATAGCATGTTTGGCAAGTGACTGAATCTTCAGGCTCAGAAATATATAGGGCTTTTCCGCCAAACCTAAGAGAAAAATCCTATTTTCTTGATTTTAGTTTTGACTGCTGATATGAACTGAGCTTTGTATTGTATCTATGTTGGATCACATCATCTACCTGTAATGTGAAAGCGGTCCCTTTACTATTTTGGTTTACTATCACTGCTCTCATCAGACTTTACCAGCAGCAAGAAGCTGTTTGCAGTAAAATGCTTAAAACACACAGACCAGTGCCAAGCAGCCTATAGACAAAAAAAAAGCAGCTATCTGGAGAGCATAATGGCGCTATAGAGTCAGAGATTTGGTAGTAAATATGGCAACACACAGTAATGTCATGGGTTTCTGAACTTGGGACCGCAAGTGACCATACTTGGCTGAGCTGGGGAGGAGCGAGGGGTCAATCTGACTGAAAACCCGAGGACACTACATTGGCAACGTGTGTGCACCCCAGGCCTGTCAATCAAACTAGGCACAGGCCATAACATATCTCTCTTTGAGGGCTTATATCTATTTAATTATGGAAATATTTTAAAAAGGACCACCAGAACACTGATCAAAAAGGGAGAGTGTAGCTAATGACACCATAATGACTTGTGTGAATTGACTTGGAACTTAATGACAGAAGATGACACTTTTTGAATGGGAGTCTATTGCAGCAAGAGGATTTTTGGAGCCGGTCCCTAGTATTTGCTTTCCTTTTACGTCTATGGTAAAAACAAAAGTTATTTGAGTTAATGTTGCATTTATATTTGTCAAGCGCAGGTTTAAGTTCAGTATGACCCCGATTACCCTCTGATTCTGAAAAGTGAAGCCAATAAAGGACTGCCTTAAAGTGCAATACCACGAGCGTCGCAAGGGGCTTGGCTTTAAATAGACTCCATAGACTGCCATCCAACTTCTCTCATGAAATACAAAGTCAATCTTTTTTTTTCTTTTTTTTTTCAAAAAGTCACTCCTTCTTATTAGTTCTCTGGTGGTACATCTGGTAATAATACTATGATTAATTAGATATAGGGCCATAAAAAGCAGTATGTTTAGGACCATGTCTGTTTGATTGACAAGTCTGTGGTGCAGTCAGGTTTCCTCTGTTTCCCAGTTAGATTTAGTCAGATCCACTGCTTGCTCCTCCACAGCTCTTCAAAAAATGTTCACTTCTGGCTCCAAAGAAACAAGAACGTGATGGCCGAAATGACAGACTCCAGGCTTCAAAACGGCAGTTCACAAACCAGTGGATGACCCCTTAGCTATATCTCTGAACTCCCTCCTCCCCACAAATGGGCTTGCTGAACAATTTGAGAATTGCTACAATGGTCTGTTTGCTTTAACAATTTATAACACTGCAATCACAAATCCAAGGTTCTTATCGAGTGCGCAGCAAAGATACTCAGGAAATGGTATTGCTCACTTCAAACTTCGAGTTGAACGTTTTTTACAATTATTAATACCTCGCAGTACATACCAATGTTGATTCCCCTTAGCACAGTGCATTGTTGAGTGTTTTGGACAAACTAGTAATCCTTTTTTTTTTTTTTTTTTTTAAAAAAGGATCAGCTTAACCATCTAAAATATCATCTCTTACTTTTTCAGTCTCTCCCTTTCTCGGTATGTTGCTGGAGATTGGTCGGAGCCTCAGCCCCACAACGAGAGCCTCTCCAGCTATTAGGAAATAAACATCCTTGACATTCATTTTCTTTCATCCCTGCTGATCTACTGAGATTGCCCAAGAGACTGTGATTGCACCTAGCCTTCAGCTAAAAGAGAAGATAAGGTCAACACAGATGGGCCTAGCGACAAAGTAGAAAATAGTTCACAGAACATTTTACTAAGCGTATTAGTTTCACATTAACAGCTCAACATTATGAGCTCCCTAAGTCCCACATCACATGACTGTTCAACAAAGCATCTCAGGCATCTCAGACATACACATACTGCATGTAAGTTGCCGAGGCACCAAAAGCCATGTAGTTTGGTTTGGGAAAAGATCATGGTTTGGGTTAAAATAAGTATGTTACTTTCATAAGTAACATTACATTCATAAGTTAATTTGCATTGCGTCACTTTACATAAGGGACATTGCGATGTGAAAGTGGGCTGCCTTATAAATGAAAGTGAAAGCTTGTGAGAACATCAACACTTCTATCAAGTCAGATCTCCACTGGATTTATCTGCTATAAAGAGACTAGAAAAAGTATCACATCCACATATATTCATGATGATATCAAATCACAGAGTTAAGAGGTGGACGATACTCACCCTTGATCTCAGAGATCAGACATAGCTGCAAAGTCAGCACAGTGATCTGAATAGCCTTTTAAAACAAATCCTGTGCGTACTTATAAAAATCTCATCCGACATGACTTGACTTGATTTAATGGGAAACATCACTCACTTATCAGGTATACCAGAAACAAATCTGATTATAGTTCTTAATATACAAGATATATAGCTCTTAAATTTTGTCGGTGGAATAGCACATGGATCTTACAGGCATAACATCGCCGTTGGTGTAAAACAAATCCCTTTAAAGTCAGGTGTGGACACAACATGTCAAGAACGGCCAGGTGTGAAGCGTGAGTAGGTGTGTGGAAACCAAGTCATTAAGGCAGACAAGTGGTGATGACCATATAATTAAAACACACTTTATTTACACATGCAATTTTGTACTTACAGCTATTATGTTGTGAAGGTACAGCAACAAGCAAATCTAATCCCATTAACGTCAAAGCTGTCCACCTTTGATTGAACATTTATGTATATAGGGCTGAACCAATGGCCAAGACAATCCATTAGAGCTGGAGTTACTGAGAGGACAGTGGACTTGTAGTAGAATATTAGTGTTATGCAATACATCTTAATGCCTCTGTTAGTGGTGTCAACATGATAACAACACTAATACTTGAAATCTGCTATATAATTGGTTAAATGGAGCCCAGCATGGAAACCAAATACAAATACTTTATATGTATATTATTTACCAAAATATAGCACAAACTGCATTAATTCAGTGGCAGTTCAGTGTATTCATGGAAACACTTCTCAGAAACTCACTAGGGAGGAGAAAACAACACTCTGCAACATCATCACTGCCTCATTACTGCACCTTACAAGAACTATGTCTTTAGATTTGACTTTAAGGGGAAATGGCTTCTTGGAAATGTTGACATAAAAGTTTGCATGCACTGTCTCTGTTTTTTTTTACTGCACTAATTAAAGTTGTAGTGCAGCGTATCAGGCTTGCGGTTTCAACCTTTGGAGGGCCAGCAGAGGAGCGTGGACCAGAGAGCTACATATAACAAGGGGAGAAAAGCAGGGTAACAACAGTAGATAGGAAACACGTGAAGACATGGAAAGTTGCATCAATCAGCAGCATGTGTGGAGCAGGATCAGAATAAAGATGGTGCCAAAGTTTTTTTTTTAAAGTGGGCGCATACACAATTGAATTCATTATTCATGGGTGGCAGTCTCTATTTCCACAGTGTGTCTCACTGGGCCCATGGTTTGTGTCTTTCTTGTATCGAGAAATCGCTATGTCCCGGGGCGCTTGTTTAACACTGTGCTAGGAGCAGAAGCCTGGCAGCTCTGGCAGTGCTGTAATAATTACCAGCCATCTCTCCTTAGCCCTCAGCTAATCCCAGTTCAGTGTACTGCACTGCTTGTCGCTGTCAGCGTTAGCCCCCCACAGAGCAAATCTTTCAAGAATCCACTACATCTCTCATTTGTTTGCCAGACACCACAAGGAACGGAGGCTCTTTGAGGTCTCATTCAAGGCCACGGACCCTCGTCATCCAATCACCTTCTAAGAACGATCATGCTCCACAGTATGTGTTGTCATTCATTCAAAACAAGGCTCTGCATCTGTCTCGCATTGCTGCATTCTTCTCTGAATGTGAAAACACTGCAGTGGCTATTTCAGCAGCAGAGTGATCTTGAGAAAAAGATCACTGCTCTCCAATTCACTTCCTTCCCACTTCCTTCTGTCTTCCTGTGCCATCGGTCTCTCACAGCCACGCTGGGAGCCCTCCTGTGGCCAATCACTTGCAGCGGCTACATCACAGGCTTAAACTTGCTCCTTACAAGAGTCCCAAGACAAATTACTGTACAGCCACGTCTTACAAAGAGTCATGGTTCTAGTTAAACCTATTGCCAGCCCTTCCAGGACTGGCAGACAGCCTTTTCTGCACTTGCTGCCCACCATTATTTTTCAGCTCCAGTGCTGAGACACAAAAAGCACAGCCTTAATTAGGCAGGACAGAATGTTATCATTTATGTTTTATAGTGAACAGCTCGTCATTGCCTGCACGCATTATGAGGAATCATCATCAGAGCTGACTAACAGCACAACAACATGCCGTAGCTGCTTTTTGTTGCTTTTGGCACAGTAGACCTAAACTTTGGCAAAAATAACAGAATTCGTTCCGACCGACATCTGACTAGAAGGGATTTCAAACCTGGAAAACAGTCACACATAGCTGTCCATGATAAACCCTGTGACTGCACCTGCCTGTCGTGTCTTTTTAGTCCTGCCAGCACCAAACACATTCATCTCACATGTCCGCTACACAAAGGAAACAGTTGTGTAACAGATAACCAAATATCTACGGTACAGGAAGCCAACAGAAACAAGTGCATCCCATTGCTGATTTTAAAAGCCCTTTGCTGTATTCTGTCTGCATAACCTGTAAGTCATAAAGACATTGTGAATATGAGATGTTGTGGTTTGGTTACATCAATTATTTAAGTGGTTCAAGCTAGTAGATAAGCTGACTCTGCTACTAGTGCTTGAATAGCAATTGTGCGCTGTGCTTGGTTTGCCAGGGGGAGAAGTTTCATTTCCTGCATTTCAAATCTGCTGTGTGGAGACTGTTGGGAGATGATTTAAATGATTTTGTTCATGACTTGTGCTCATTTATAAGCCTGATGCATGTATATGTTTATAAAATAAGCAACCCAATCTCAATGAATAAATTAATAGCAAAATCAATCACTGAATAAATAGTTACATTACCAATTACACAACAGTAATGTGTCACATTACTTTTACTCAGTCCAGGTTAGTCAAAGGTGCTTGTAGAGAGATTTATGCTGCTGGGAATGACATCACGCTTGAGCTGACCGTGTTCCAGAACAACTCGGAAAAGCCAGATAAGCAACACAATTTAGTAATGTGTGCATACAAACACCGTAGCAACATGCCCAGAGATAGAAGTTACTATGTGTACGACGAGTTAATGATACAAATAAATGTGCTAATAAACAGTATTACTCTAGCTTTCTCCAGACCGTGTGGTTACACCCTACCATTCTACATAAAACTAAAATAAGAACACACAATATGTGAATATGACAACTTTGAAATTACCAGGATTCCTATTTATTGTTCCCAGGAATCACATTTCTCATCTTTTGGTAAAAGTGAACATCCACATCAACCCCCTTTACCAAACAGAGCAAAACAGATATTAACTATTAATCTAACCCCTGTTAAAATGTTGAAGTAACAAAGTGTTACTGGTATTAGTAAATTGCAACACCTTGCAGTACTTGGTATTGAAACAAGTAATCACAATACAACATTTCACCAAGTAATAGCTTAACGCCCAACACCAGAGGTGTTGCACCTCTTGAACTTTAAGGGTCACGTACCGCGGCACATTTTTCAGGTTGGATAAAATTGTTAAAATTCTATTTTCATAATAAGTATTAGCCTCAATAATTCCATTTACAAACCAAAGGGGGGTTTCTGTATGTTTGTATTTGTATCAAAGTGACTGTTGGACTCCCCCTCACTGCAATAGTAAACAGTATAATAATTTGATTTTAATTAAATAAGATTTGTAGGACTGCTCAGGTTTTGTCTCTTACATTTAGATCAATATTAGATTTTTTTTTAATTAGCAGAATTGATTAAATGAATTCCTAAATAAAGAGGGTTTTAGATTATTCTACAAGTATATTTAATGATGTTACAGTGTAATAAACAATTAGACTGTTTCTGGCACAGTTATTTCTTTAAAAAACTGCAATCTAAAGCATGACAATTGTTTGAAGGAAGACAATACTTTTGGCGACAACAGTTTCAGTAAAGTGAACATTTAGCTAAACTATAGCTAACCAGCAATAAAATGGATTACCTATGCAGTTAAGTAATCAGTTGGTCAGCAGATGTAGAACAAACAAACAAAAAAGTCACTGCAACAATTGAATCCTGCTGAGGCCGAGCTGTATGTTTGGAAATGTAGTCCACCCATGACTGCATGGCCACTTTTGACCTGTAATATGGTTTCCTGAGGGTTCTTCAGTACAACCTCGGTAGCCTGCTGTATATACTGTATATTTAGTGTCTTGTTCTTCAGGCTCGTAAGTGCTTTCCCTATAGAAAGAGTGTGTGAGAACCAACGGCAGCATGTTTTGATAAAACATCTGCAGACACATCATCCAGAGGGAGAATATTGCATTTGAATGTACAGACATGAGTGCACGCCTGAATGCACATATGCGGTACGGAAAGAATCACCTTTCCTATTTGCAATATATACAGTTACTATTTCAAATTTTAGCCCAAGAAATGTCTCCACTGTCAAAACTCCTGTACCTTTGTGTCACTTTTAGTCTGACGCAGGAAAGCGTTGGTGGGAATGAAGTGAATCACATTATGAAGTGGTAACAGAACTGCTTGGATGACCCCTTTAAAGATTCAGACCAAAGAATGTATGATGAATTCAAGTTCAGGGAGTATGTGAGGCAAACAGGGTTAATGCAGGAGTCTGAGCAACCACAACATCAGACACCATAAAGTCTCACAATGGTGAACACATCATCTCTGTACACTTATCCATACACACCGATCCAGACATTTATACTTGTCATATCATTTATAGGATGCCTCCATTACTGTACTGCAAACAAACAATAAGAAGGCTGAGAATTGTAGCATTTCAAAGAGAAGCCTAAAAAAAATACATTTCAATTTGAAGATAAGGCTCGACAGATGTTACGATGTTTTTCCTACACCTCCTAAAATATTTTGTTTACTTATACTGTGTGGGAGTAAACATAATGGCATGTAGAACGCTTATCGTTTCTGTATCCTAATGAGCTTTACTTTCTCAAACAGGTTTTCTATGTTTTCTTTAGCATCTGTATTTTTACTGTGATCTTCAGGTGATCTTCAGTTGCATCAAACAAGTAAAAAGTAAGGCACTGATATTATTTTGCATTTTGGAGTACAGTATAGTTGAGACCATGGTAAAAGGCCAAAAATATTATTTATACATAAGAAACCCAGCAAATGTTGTTTCCCTGTAATTCTAGGGATGTTATGTAGATAACATCTGTGTGTGCCTTGTCATAATTTGCTAAAAGACCATCCTCCTGTGTGAGGTCCTTATTCATTAATACCACAGTGTAAAACCCAATACACAAGTAATACATTATCGGTTAATCTGTTGATCGTTTTTGTTTACAGTAAATAAAATGTTAGAAAATCCAAGAGTTTTCGATTTCAATTTTCAATTTTCAATTTTCAATTCCATTAAACCAGAGACACACAAGAAACCCTCATGAAAGTTTTTATTTTTTTTTATCACTTCAACAATCTAAACTGTTGATCAGTTTTCTTTTGAACAACCAATTGATTCTTAAAAACTGTTTTTCACTTGAAAAGCACCTCTTGTTTGAGTCCGGTTACCTGTCAGTTTATTTAAACGTGTATTATTTGAAAATTTCAGACTTTGGTTTCCCCCCAATGGTAGTATGACAATGCAGGCCATTGGACACTGACATAAATGGTTTGAAAGCAACATACCACGCTAATTTTGGTTGTGATTGTCACATTTTCTGAAACAAACAGAAGTATTTACAAGATGCTAAAATCATATGCACGTTAAATCCCTTTAATGCTCCTTTTATATTTAACATTTTCTTGTAATGTTTGAAAATAATGAGGTAAACAACTAAACTCTATGTTGTGATTGGCAATTATAAACGCTGACAATTAACCTGAGTAAAATGATCTTTAATCTGACAATATTTTAATTGGAGCACAGCATCCTCCTGACTCCAAAAACAGGTCTGTTGTTTACATGAGGAGGCCCAGCTCCTTCTCCACAACACACGTCTTTTCTAAACCAATCGCATCAGTTCCTCCATGCTGCTTCAGTGGACAGAAACTTTAATTGCTGTGCATAAAATCGACATTACATGAAAAATTATCATTGAAAGGCAGGGATAAATAAAGCGGACTCGCTTTTATTGCCAAGCTCACGCTAATTGAAAGTCCCCTCAGAGTGCTGACTGTGAAATTGATAGAGCAAAAGAGACACAAATTATGAGCAGTAAATTCACAAAAGCCCATTAATGAAACTGATAGTAGAAGAATTGATAACATTTGAAAGCAAACAATACTACACTACAGTGTAAGCCTTGAACTATTTCCTGTGGAAAACTTGAGGAAAACTGGGTTGCGCTGCAGCTGAACCATTACATTAGCTGAATAAATTTTTTTTTTTAAAACTCCCCCCCCCTCACATGAAATGCTTTGTCTCCGTCTTTAGCTCATATTCTTGGATTCCATCAAGTTTTTACCTGCAGCGACAACCACCTCTGACTCTGATTACATCGACTTCCTAAATCTGCTTCCACATGTCTCATTGAAGCAGGAGAGCTAAAACTTCAGATGTCAGTACATTATGAACTCCAGTCGCTCTACCTGCACTGCCATAGTTCTAATTACAGAATGAAATTGTTATACTCAAGATTCAGCTTCAGCTTTAACATGCAAAGTCAGTGGAAAGACAGGAAAAACATGCATGTTTTTGCCTGGGGCAGCAACAACTAGGTGAAGATGCATCAGGAACTAAACAATTTTCAGCTTGAGCGAATCATTCTCAGTTAACCTAGGGCTTTATGAGTCTGCATGATAAACTATACAAAAAAGGGAAAATAAAGAGAAACAGGGGGAAAAAACGGAAAAAAAAACCTGAAGTTCTGTTCAGTCTGGATCAGTCAAATGCCAAGCTTACAGATAATTTCTGTACACTTGGTATTCCAGCAAGAAATGATGCAAAATTATAGGTTTTTCTTCAGTGGTAGGATAACGTTCTTTAAAAACATTCTCAAAACATTTTCAAAATGTTTTTTGGAGAACATTATCCTTAGGAGAACTTTCACAACACACACAAACAAATTTTAGTCAAAACATTACCAGAATATTGCATAAAATGATAGTCCAGTGGTTATAGTACATAGTTAAAACATGAAGCAAAAATTCTATTTGCTTTCTGTTTCAACAAACCAGAAGAATCTCTATCCATGCGAGCAGCTACGTGAAGAGGTGCACCGAGAAGGTCTGTAACAAATTAGAAATAGTTATTGAGATATTTCAACAAAAAAACGAAACTTTAAAATGCATAGTGTAAACCCATATCATGCCAAAGTGTGCAATACACCTGGCAGTCCACTAGACGAAACCATGTCAGTGTAAAAAGTAAGGTGCCTTAGGTATTGCCAGCGAAACCATGTGGTTACGGTTGGAGAAAAATAAATCATGGTTTGGGTTTAAATAAATAATTTCCAATATGCAACGTTACTATGTCATGTAAGTTACTCAATAGACATTATGTAAGTTAATGGTACATTAACATATATATATATATATATATATATATATATATATGTAAAACATTACATGTTATATAAATAGCGTACTTGCAATCGAGAAAAAAATGTCTCAAAAAACTCAAACACCAGTTGTACAAGTAAAAGTCCTTTCTTTGTTACTTCCAACCACCCCTGACCTCCTCTCTGATCAGACTTTGTACTTCGTTACATAACCTCCTTCTTTGAGCCCGGTCATACGTGCGTGAAATTTTACAATTTGGGTTAGGGGTAAGGGTTTGAGCAAAGTCAGTAGGGGATGTTTGTACAAAACTGGCTGCAAATCCCTTTAATAAATGTGGAGAAATTTCAGTGGAAGTAAAGATTTTGATGAAAACTTAGAGGATGACCAAAGTCAGTAGGATTTATCTTCTCAGAATTGACAATTTCATTAAAAAAAAAACATTCCCCAAAATCTATTGAATAGTTGTGGGAGAATATTTCAGTCTGAACCAAAGTGGTGGGAACCATCTAAGAAATGTAACAAGCTGCTTCACAGAAGAGACAGTGGTGTATCTGTATAAGACTGACAATATGTTCCTGCCAAAGACTGCAAGCACAAAAGAAGAACACATTTCTCCTCAAATTTAACACGACAACAAATTATTTCCTGCACCATCTCCTTATCCTCTCACACAATTTGTTGTTTTCCCTCCTCTGTGTTAAGTCAATAGTTTGTGTCTAATGCTCTCATTAGTTTCTGCTCTATCTCTGCGTAGCATTGCATGCTGCATGGCTCCATCTTTTATTCTCTCTTCTCATTCAGTTTGAACATCTCTATTCTCCATCTGGGAGAGGAGGCTTCTCTTTTTTCTCCTTATATCATCGTTTCACTGAGCTGAAAATAGGAAGTTCAGAGCATGAAAATGTCTTTGTCAGAGTGGGGCATATGAGGCTGGTGCGGCTGCCACTGCCGCTGCTGTACCCACTGCCTGATGCTTAAAACAAGGCAGATCTGGAGGGTTTTGTCTGAAGTCCAGCACAACTGAATCCACTATGATGAACACATTGCTCAAAGGCAATGCATATGTGATAAAGATGTGGGTATCTGACTGGTTTAGATTCATTCTCTGTGATTTTTGTTGCTAATGAAATAGCCTCAATCTACAGGGAGGGCAAAGACTGCAAATGTAAATCACTTCAAAATATATCATGTAAAACATCTAATATGATGCTTAGATTTTCATGAAATATACATAAGAAAGAACAAGCTAACAATAAAGTACAATTGTAAAACAAGTTCAGTAATTTCAAGTGTTTTAAGGCTGAGCCGTATGGATCTGTGTCTAACTGTCATAAATCAAGCCCTGACGGTGTACGCACCACCACATACATGTATAGATTTTGATATTCACCAAAAACAGTGAGTTAGCAAAAAACAGGAACACTGCAGCAGAAGATTTAACGTTAAATAAAAGCAATTTTTGTAAAGAGAAGAGACTTCATGGCCAGGGCACCATGACGTTGCTCGTTAGAAGTGTGTTACGGAGTTCTTGAAGGGGACAGGAACTGATGGGTTGGACTGCTGCAGAGCTGTTGTTGCCTGAGGACTTGGTGTGAAATCACAAAGAAGTTTCTTTCTAACGCATGCTGCTTTGGCGAGAAGCATCAAAACTGGAACAAGGATATTCTATCAGTTTAGGTTAGTTAATGTGACGGTTGTCTCCTCTTCTTATTGTTTCATTTTGTGCTGTGGCACAGTTAACGATGAATATCTTCAAACACAGTTGTGCTGGAACGATATCAAAAGAAAAAAAATCGTCACATTTAACATGTACGTCCAATCAGTTTTGATGTATGTGGTAAATTGAAGCAATAAATTCCACAACAATTCCTCTGTCTCTGGAAAGAAGCAACAAGAGATCCGTCATTTGACGTGTACAGTAATATAGTTGGTGGCCAGAAGAACCACAGGCTAATTGAGCAGTCGCTGTCACCGGGGGGCGCTGTAGATGCTGCACCAAAACTCTTCACTTGTACCGCAACTAGTTACATCTCCAACAGCTAAAAATACCATCATGAGTGCAGAGGATATTATAAACGAGTATACATTTTACAGTGTTTTGGCTGATTGGAATATCCAACTGTATTAATTCGAGGTAAGTCGGAAGAAATTCAGCAGAGAGACAGTGACACTGCAGCTGCGTTAGCAGTGTAAGAGGATACAGCTGAAGGGCAGCATTCAGAAATGTAGCTGCTGAGAGCAAACAGCATCTGGTTAGGGGGTTGCCATTTAGTGCCCTTCACTATAATATCAGTGTCACTTTTAATACGGTAAAACAAAGCCATAACAGGATAATGGTAATGTTCTGACTAGTGGATAAAAGCAGCTCCATGGACAGTTCCAAAAAGGGGAGCAGCTTCAGTGTTGTGAAAGTGGTTTGGTTATAAAAGATCAGATCTAGAACAAACCACAGCATTGGGACGTTTGTGCTGACAAATAAAACCATGACGCGGTGTTGTAGTTGTACATTATTGCAATGAATAATAATATATTTTTCAGTATTTTGTCAGTATTATCACAGAAAACCCTTGAAATTTGGTGATATTATTTTAGGGACATATCACCCACCCCTACTGGTGGTACCTTTTGCTCAAATTGCCCTCTGATACCAACATGAAAAGAGTCCTGCTGCTGCGATGAATTTCAGTGTGGGCAGTTTTTCGTTGAATGATGATGTCACTGACACCGACCAAGAAAGCCGGTGTTGCTGTGGTTATATATGAAAACTTTGTCCTCACTTGAACAGAGGTGTGCTGGATAATAACATTAAACTGTAAAAGACAAGTAAAACCAGCAGGGCCGAGATTTTGTCACTTATGTTTTAGCCAACAAAAGTAGGCAAGGGGTGTGATACTTTGAACAAGCAGTTTTCTCAACATGTTGTGTTCTTTGTGTTTAAAATAGCTGTTGACGTTACAGTATATGATCAGTAGCTGCCTGACAAATAACCACCTTCTTACTTGTCTTTTGCTCTATGCAGACAATATCGTTTGGCTGCCTATTGGGTTTTTTTTTGTGGAGTAGCTACAACGAGAGACTGAAGGATTTGGGGGTTAGGCATCAGATGCTTGCGAGTAATGCATCTGATGTAGGCCTACTAAATATAGGCATTGCCACATGGCTCCACTAGCAGGAAAACAAAAGAAAAACCTCTGCTTTCTTTGTGATTTTAGCAAGCACAGAGGAATGTATTGCTTCATTTAACTTGTCAAACCCGAGTGGAACTTGAAAAGTGGCCAATATTCTCTTAAACATTAAGGACGATCAGATCATTTTTTCACCTTTTTAAAAACCGAGATTTTCTTCTGAATCCTCAGTATTTAGGCTCATAGTCAGTCATCAGAGCACAATACTTTTGAATGACACTGCTTTTATATCAGAGACAAAAACAACAGGACAGGGAGAGAGATTTTGGCAGGATGCCATTGTTGTTCTGATTAAACTGAAGTTCAAAAGCAACTGTTAGCCAAATTGGCTGGTGAGTTTCCATTGTCTTTTCCAAATATGACATAATCCAAATGTTACTCGTCAAAAACAACCTCGCAGCAGTGAGCCATTGGTTCTATGACAATATATTGTCCTACTACTGCACTGCATGTTGTTTGGCAGCATGGATCTGCAACCACATCTGGTGAAGTTGCTTGCTGGTTTAGAGGAATAATCAGTCATGTTTAAATGCTTTGTTTAACCAAGTGCCAATATGTGTGTATCAGAGGGGGTTTGCAAGCATTGTTGATCAATATTAGTCATTCAGGTACATTGTTTTAGTAGAAATGCTTCACATCCTAAACATTTTGAAGCTTTCAGTCATTTATTGTTTATACTTAAATGGGTTGTAGTGGGCTGCTGATATCATAATGAAATCTTGTAATGAATGATACGACATTCAATACTGGCAAATGTGAAAATAATGTGTGAAAGAAGATCAACTGTTGTCTTGAACAATGAATGCAGAAAACGCTCATTACTAGTCAGTTCTATTCGGACAAAGATAAGGTTAATTAAACTTGCTTAAACAATAACTGTGTGGAAGAAGGGGTGTATATACTGTAGCTCGACATGCATTAATCGAGTCCAGGTTTCAACAGCACTATTAAGGTCATTATAAATGCTAAAAACTGAATTTAAAAAAATGATTGTCTTAATAGTATTATTAAAAAATTAAATCTAAAATATTTTGCAAAACACAAATTTCAACTGAAATTACAATCAGTACATGCAAAAATAGCAATTCAATTTAATAAAATAAAAATGTCATATTTTAATCAGGATTCTTTCCTGATTAGGCTGAATTGCTTCCAGTAGTCAGTTACATTAGTTTAGTACTCAAACAGGCAGCAATGATGATGCTTTATAATTAAAATTAAATGAAACCGTAATATTTTTTAAATGTCTAATTTAATCTCTAGAGTACTTTTAATTTTTTTTTATTATTTAATTTCTATGTCTGTTTGTCTGAGAATTTTTTTTTTAAGTTTGTTGAAAAGGAGGCATTGTTTATCCACTTCACCCGAAGGTAGAATGCTGATCAGTGTGCATCTACAGGATTTATGGATTTGATCTAACAGCCACACTCTCCCGTCACAACCGGGCGCCGAGTACAGATTCACTTTTTCAAATAAGTAGTTGTGCGTGTTTGCGCGTGTGCTTTGGGCTGGGAGGGCTTCTATTTCCCGGATGGTGCTTATAAAAATAATCCTCATTGTTACAGAGACGAAGTTGACAAGTTAGCTGTTCTACCTCAGCAATCATCACAAAATATGATGCGTGGGCCTAAGTGGCCATGTACAAATGAGCCATTAGTGAATTGCTGCAAAGTCATTAATTAGATCAGACACGACTCGCAAGCTGCAGGCATAAATATCCAGGATGTCTACAGAGGGCTTTAAAACACTGTCATATCCTGATGATTTCAACTGTGCACTGAGAGCAGGTTAATTTACTGTTTGCGTCCTATTTGAAAATAATTGCCTGTATTTTTGGCCGAAAACTTTGACTGAAAACACGCTGCTCCGACGGGATCAAAGAGCACACCAGTGCAGTGATAATCATTGTTTCTTTTTTGTCAGAAGTTCAAGTTGTATTTTCCACAAAAACCAACAGGATTTTAGTGTGTAAACCAAGTCAGTTCTGTAATATTCTGCACCGCCTCATTATATTTACAAGCTATTGTCTCTGGGGTAGTAAACCCATTAGGATGAGGGATGTGTAATCTCTTTTTACAGGATGTTCATGAAAATTAGGTTCATGTCACTGCTGTGTGTTTTTAGATACTTAGCAAGAGAAGCCAGCTTGCTCTGAATATCTAGCTGCTTTACAAATGACAGCAGAATGGAGCAGCTGTATTTCTTGCTGTGTGGAGGTAAACATGTTGGAGACACTGCTAAATGACTTTAAGCAAATTCATGTCATATTGGGAAACTGAGTAACACTGCAGTGGCTCTGAAATTTCAAATGAACATAAGTGCAGTCTCCATGGTTACATAGTGGTCACACGGGTGAAACGGAAGAAGATCTGGAAGCCCGGAAGAGATGACATATTCATGGTGAAGAAAGAGCTTTGCCTGCTGAGAGGGGGAAACGATCTCGCTCCTCAGACCGGGGCGAGGACATGTGTTACAGCGCACTGTAAGCTGCCAACCCCATGAGGGGCAAAGAGCTGTCCTGTATATGGTCCCGACGGAATCACAGCACTGCCTGCTCAACAGCCCAGCCCCCCTGCTCCTCAGCAGAGCCCTGGGAAACTTGATCGCCATGCTGGCTACAATTCCTGTCGTACACATGCAAACACTGAGCCGCCCAAAAAACGTCATCTAGTTTGCATTTCAGCCCATGCCTAAATTGTTCTTAGGCATTCATGCATGTTTCACACCCACTGTGAACAAATTTGTCCTTCTCAAAGGGAACAAGAGCACCGTCCAACCTTTATAGGTTGTGTACTCCAACTCAGCTTCACTTGCTGCATTGTAAGTACCAAAAAGTGATGTCTAAGGAATCTGTGTGATAAATCAACGTTTTTACTCAGAAGTGAAGTATCATTAAGTCAGAGCCAAAAGAACGTATTTTTAGGGATTTGTAAATTTTGGGGAAATCATACCAGGAATGTTAGTCTCCCAAAAGTTAAAGCAGGATGTGTAAATCCTGCACACCCCTTCAGCAGATTATCATCTCATCCAAAAAAAAGTTGTATTACATATGCTCCACATTTACAGTATGGTGGAGGAGGTCATTGCACATATGCATATAACACAGTATTGTATGAAATATTTATGAAACCGCACTGAACCAGAAAACACTGACTCTCACTACAATATCCATTCACTAATGTTACTAAGCTTTCAACCAGATCACAAGTCGATGTTTCCTTTTTGCCATGATAGTAATGTGTCCGTCTGTGGCAGCACCAGTCCAACATGGTATCACTCCAAAAAGTGCAATACACCTACCAGTCCTCTACAGCATACCATGTCAGTGCCTCGTTTTGCCTCATAGCCCTGGAAAACCACGAGGTCAGGGTTAGGCACAAAAACTTGGGTTAGGAAATGATGTCTTTAAAGAAATCTGCATCGCTTTCTCCTGGACCATAAGTAAAGTCCATAGTTTGATCCCTCCAACTGTCTCCAAATACGTCCGTCACACAAGCTTCATAACAACCTTGGTCATCGTGCAACAACTTTCCACACAAAGGGGAGGCAAAAGGTGATGGTGACATCGTACCTTTTAGCAGACTGGGCTGGTAAATTGGTCCAGTACTTATTTTATATCTGTGGTCCTCAGAGGATGAATCCTCCAGACTCCCCTCCAGGTCAGTTTTCACGTAAAAATAATGATTTTGGTGCTCTCTGACTTTTCCTTCATTGCCACCATTCGATTAGATTGCATGCATATCAGTATGCTGATGTTAGCATTTATCTTAAAGCACCACTGACCCTCAGGTCTGCCTCCCAGACTTGCTAGCACAGTTATTAGTCCTGTTTTTAAACATGTCCAGTTCCATGGAAACAAGGCAAATTCTCCTGTTAAAGATCATGTGATGGGATTAAAAGCTACAGGACACCTGCTAAATGGACCTCCATGTTATATTGATTGCAGCTGCTATTTCCAAGGTCAACAATACATATTAAGCCGCCACACAAATACAACATATGCTGTATATTTACTGTTCTAAAGTCTCACTAATCAAACTGCTGCTACTATATATCAATGTTGAATCCCATTGAAAACGTGAATGTTTTATGCCATATGCGACATGTGGTCCTCCTTTAGTCATGTCCTCATGACGACAATGTTTCTGGCAGAGATAACATGCAACTGTGCAGGCACAACAAAGCCAGTCTAAACTGACTGACTCATTTAAATCTGTGCTTCATGGCAGTAAACAAGTGTCCACAGCACAAGTGTGCACTGGGAAAATTGGAGCCATAACACTGAAAGCCCATGGGGTTGGTCCTCTGATGCATGCCTGGCCTTTCTCGTAGAAGTTAATGCGGGTGGAAAGCAGGCTCGCTGCTCTTCAAAAACTGACTATCCACCACAAAGCTGGACTCATGCTTCTTTTCCTCCCACGTGAATGAAAAAATCCTATCTCTGAGGCCTTTCTCCAGTCAATAGTAGCAGTCTGTACCTAAATATACTCTCCTCTCTTGTCTTGCTTTGTCTAGGCAACGATACAGTTAATCTGCTCTTGGTTGTGTTGGTGCGCTCCATGAGAGGAGAGAAAGAAGCTCACGTAACACATAGAGAGAACGTGAGGGGAGGAGTGGTGTAGAGCCAGGTGACTCAGAACATGTGACGGCGGGTCACGGCGGTGGGAGGTGGTGAGATGAATGACTGAAGTGTGAATCCTGGTCGCTAATGGAGGCATCCACCTCCACCAAGCTCTTTTCATAAAGTCTGTGATTAGCTCATCTCCAGCCTAGTGTTAGCTACATGCCTTCAGCCTTTGAGCTTCGTGTTTAAATATCCCTTTGTGAATTTTTACTTTACATAAAATCTCCATTTATTGCAAAATATCCAGATCAGGTTGTAAAGCAGGAGCCGCAGCGTTTATTTATCCAACTACAAAACCTGATGACGTGCACATAATACCACAAAGGCTAATATATACCAAGGGAAAATGGCTTATTTCAGTTTTTAATAGGCTGTATTGAGGTAAGACAGCTTGGCTGTTTTGCTTTATGTAAAATCTGTAATGCTTCCTCTTCACACTTCACTAGCTAATCTGACCATTCACTGCGGCTGTTGTTAGTTGCCTTGGTTACAAAGTCAGTGTGCCATCATAGTACAGTACCGTTCCTGCTCAATGCAGAGAAGCACATCATTGCTTTGGAGGAGAGTGTATGTTGTATGCTGCATACAGCTAAATTTAGAAGATTTTTTTTTTCTGGTTAATCTTTTGGATGTCCAAGGAGTTTGTTTATGTCACCGAGCAGCACGTAAAGATAAAACATTCATGTACATTACTGCATGGATCAGTGCTACAATTGTGCCTTTCATGCAAGGGGAGCAGGAACAGTTGTTTTGAAGGATTTTATTGGATCTGCTCATTCGCGTCTACCACCTGCTCTCTCAGCCCAGTTTCCCTCCTCCTTTGTTGTCACTGATTTTGGAAAGCTGGATTCATTCAATGGGAAATTTCTGCATATCATTAAAGCACAATTTTGTCTAATTACCGAACCATATTTGAGTGTTCAGAAGACATAAATACTGTGTGTCTTCTCCAAATATGATAAATGTGGCCAGCACAGTCTACTGTGCTACTGTACTCTTTTAATCCTGGGAGTTTTCCAGTTTACCGGAGGACTCATTACTAAACCACCTCCTGTTTAAAGAGAGCTAAAAGCATAATTCTCTTTAAATACTTGAAAGTCATAAAGATGTTGCTGCAGTTTCCTGACACCTGCAGCTATAATTGACATTTTTCTCTACTTTAATAGCAAAACAACCTGTAAAAATTAGAAATGGGTCTCGTACTGATGAACCGACAGAGAAGTATCACCTTCTAAGTCTGAAGCACCTCTTTGCTTTTCTTTTTACTTCAGTTCCAGCTTATTGACTTACCTGTCCAGGCCACACCTTTATGTTTTGGGCCACTGTCATCACCAGGGTTCAAATTACTCTTTTTCCGTGCGCACCCGCTATTAAACATGTCACATGCACGCGCACATGGAAGTGTGCGGCAGCGTAGTCAATCGCTGGGATACTACAAAAAATATTCTCCTTCCCTCTCCTTTGTTTGCTGTCTCTTAATTTTCCGTGTTGTATCCTATTTTCCTCAAATGGGAGTAAATGGAATTAGGTTTATTTGGTATGGGATGAGGGAATTAGCACACAACATTGACATTTTTACTATTATTATTTGTCTTGGGAACCTTATTGTACAGAAAATCTAAATGTATAAAGTGTGACTACAAAAATGGACAATGTTTTAGGGCTCCCCATAAATGTTGTCAAAGTAGACTTTCCCCTGACCTCCCCTTTGCTCCCCTATAATTCAAACCATGCTCATCGGGTTTTTTTTTGTTTTGTTTTTGTTTTTTTTTATCCTCAACAGACAGTTGTTTTAAATGTAAAAGCTCTATAAACCCACTGTTAACTACCTGCAACTCATGTCAGGCAGACAGTTAGCAACAGTAGTTCATAGCAGCTGCAATAAAGAGCCTGATATTTCCTCAGTAGTTGGGAGATGAAAGACTGAGCTAAGAGAGAGAATACTGCATTCATCAGGTGGACTCAAACACAGCTCCAAATGACTGATAATGTTGCACTGAAACTGCTGGGTGCAAAGTGTTTGCTAACGAGTTTGCTCTATTACCTAAAAGGTAATAATACAGTATGTGGATGTCGTATGTACAACCTGTTTCTACTGCTTTCAAAGTGACAACAAAACCTGCTACTCCAGGTTTAATGCTTTGTTTTACGGTCGCAATAACGATAATGGCAATCTATAAATACTCTTTGCTGTGCTATTTAGACAGTAGTTAAATATTTAAATCTTTTTTCTTTTGAAAATCATTAATTTGTAATTTGCGATATACAGTAAGGGACCCAATCCGCTGCAATTATAAGATTGAAGTGTCTTTCTGCTTTCTATGCCCACCTCTGACACTTCCGATTTAATTGTACACTGTCTGAAAAGTTGCTAGCTCTGTCACCACGGCTTTTCTTCCCATTCTCCTCCTAAACTGTACTGTTGCGCTTTCGAAAATTGCTTGCTGACAAATCTTAACTTGTCATCTTCCTTAAAATCCACAGAAAATCAAACACAGGCCATACAGCCTTTTAAACCTTCATTGTGCCTGTATATTAAGGTGCCCATAAACATCATCCCTTCTTCAGGCTGATGTCAGACTGTCATTACATCCTGATTCAAGGGGCAACACAAAAGACATCTCTATCCATGTCACCTCGGTGACAAACCACCAGAGCACGAGGGAGCGACATCGATTGTAGTCATGCAACAGCCTGTTGTCTTCAGGCCCTGTCATGCAACTTTAATGAAAATAGATTTCCCCTGTCCTTCACCTGTGCAACATGCAGTAGAAACACTACAATATGTAGAGGAGACAATATTAATAGAGACTGAGAATCCAATATCACTGACATGTGACAAACATCAATACCTGGAAGTACAGCGTCCATTTATAGTATCTCAGAAATGAATGTGGTTTTTTGTATTACATTTACAGAAGGTTGTACTTTTCTCAGATTTTGGTTAGTAACAGAAGATGTAACTGGAAATGTCCACCCATTTCATCAGTGTCTTGTTGCATGAGCAGAACCGTGCTGCAGACATGAGTTGATGCATAAAATGTCAACAGAGAAATTAAATTAGACACTCAAATATCAAACGCTGCCATTTTCATTAGGATGTAGTCAGCAAACACCACAAATCAATAATATTACCTTCCATACTTCTTTAACTCCTCTTTTGACTATTATTATTGTGAATGGGAAAATGACAGAGCAGGCAGCTTGGTGACAATCTAAGTGGTGTTGACGGCAATGCTCCACAAATGTACTGCACAGTGGAAGGGAGAGGATATGCCAGATCAAGACTGCGCTAACGTCACTGCATGCCTTTGCATAAGCGACTCACTTGCAGATGAAAATGTCTACAGTGGCAGCATGAATCAATGCTGAGGTGAAATATTAATCCATTTCAATTTAAAATTCCCCTTCAAACTTTCTATTTGTGGATACTAGGCAGGGTGGCTCTTTGAAGCTGCATGGTTCCATAAGTAACCCTTTCTCTAAAGATGAGGTTTGAGGGCAGAAAACACCCCTGTTTGATTTCCTCACCAACACTTTTGTTTTTTATTATTTCAGCCTCCCTCTCTCCCAACACCAATTGTTTCCTCTTCATAAACAGAGATGTCAGTGTCACATGTAATTGAAACATAATTTCAGTTCTGTTCTCCCTTGATATGACTGACAGCAGAGTACATGTCAGCAACTTGCTCTCCGATGCATGCGCCAAGAACAAACCCGCCAGGAAAGAAAGCAAAGGTGAGACTGACAATCCACAGCTGATCTGTTCTACAGAGGGTACGCACTGATGTCACTTTTTCATGTGGCACTACCTCCCTCACCAACACTGAATGACTAAACAAACTTGGGCTGCAGCAAGTCGGTGGAGCTGCAATACTGAGAGGGAAACAAACAAAACCTCTTAAAAAAAGTAAAGGCGAGAATAAACAATGATCCATATGTGGCAGTACACAGTCAGTGCTCTGTGGAATTTGAAATGCAGCCAGAAATAGAGTTTCCTGATACATATTGTATGTGTAACTACAGTTTGTAGTTCAACACTGGAAACACTATTACACTGTATACACTTGAGGCATACAGATGTCTGGGCCTATTCTAAAGACCCTGAGAACTTGGTTTGTAGTCCTTAAGGCTGGTTATGTTTGAAAATATTCAATACCAATTGATACCGGTTCCTTAACAACACTTATTTTGATACCACATTTATGAAATCCATTTTAAGAAAAAGAAAGTTACATCACACATTATGGTATAAATCTTTAGTTTTCATTCAGTGTAGCGGGGGAGGGTGTAACCCATTCTTTTCTCTTTAGATACAATAACAGATGTCCCCTAAGTGCCTCACATGTAAGTTGTCACTAGACACTACAATTTACTGATGTTCCCTAAACGCCTCACATACTATCACTAGACACCAGCTAGCCCGTTGTGCACAGAGAAGTCTTCAGTCACTGTAACACACATACAGACTGTATGAAAAAAATGGACGGAGCTTCTGGGTCAGAAGCTCATCAGATAGTTGCCTGGCATCTATCTAAGGATAAGGAATCATTCACAGACGTCCCATCCTACTGCGTATAGACCTTGTGTAAATTTTACCCAATCAGCATGCACCAAAACCGGCCACCACTGCAGCTACCTGGGGTGTCCACCAAAGCATTTTTTTACACCACCACAGCATGCTTTTTTTTTTTTAAATTGTTTTTAATGAGCGCGCCACCCTTTTTCAAATTTCAGGAGCGTGACTAGGCGCTGAGTGTTTATTCTGCGCCCAGCGCAGTGTGTGCTGTTTTTTTCTGGTCACCAGAAATTTAAAAATGTTCAACTTTGGGTAGAATGCTATGCTTGTAACTTTCAAGAAGAGGCGGGACAAATGCACTGAACCACCGACACTGGTCACTGATTGGTCCACCCTTTGGTGGTTGAAGAGCAACCACTAATACGAGAAGTGTATCCTGTATATAATCACAGTGGAAAACGGAAGTTGTGAGCAGTGGTTAATGTGGAAGTGTTTTAAAGGGCAATACCATCGAAGGCCCCTGGGGGTTGGCTCAATAAAGCCTATGACTCCATAGATTCTCATTCAACTTCTCAGAAATTACCAAAGTGAAGAAATATTTTCCATAAGTCATTATCGTGTCATTCACTAACTTTACTCCTTCTGATTAAGTTCTCAGAAATCTTACTGAAAAATAATTCTATAATCAATTAGATATAGAGCCTCAAAGAGCTTTATATTTGTGGGTGTATCTGGTTTGATATGGGCTCTGGCCCAAAATACCAACAGACGAAATGCCAAACTACAGGGTGATTGCCACATGAGCGCACCTACCGAAAGGTGTATAGCCAAGACCCTGTTTGAAAAGAGTGAAAAAAAGATCTTACAGGTAAGATTTGCTAAACCCAGTTTAAACCGAGACATTTTATCAATGTGAGTGGGCTCACCCAAGTAGAGGCTACAGTATGTATAACAAATGCTGTGGCTCACTGACGAGGAAGTGATTAATGATGAATGCTAGCAGGCTTTGACAATATAGCAATATAGGTATTTTCACATTTCTTCTATGCAAAATGGTAGACGGGGACGGTTGCATGTACACCGCTCATGAGGAGTAAACAGGCAATGGTGATATTGACAGAACGATGTCATCACACACATTCCCTCTAGGAGCTGTGCCCTGCCTCCTTCTGAGTATCCGCCAATGAGAAGAAATGAATTCAAAGTTACTCTAGAAAATGTACTTTATTTAATAGATAAAGGAGAGTGACTCAGAATGTAACAATAATATGAAAAATAATAACTGCTGTGAGGTGTGATGACAGACAAAAGATGATCTGTAGGCGGTCTGTGTTGAAACAGTGACATTCACTGTCATCGCAGCTCTCATGAAGATGCTGACAAACAACCAGTAATGTATGCAATGCATCCATCATCTCTGTCACAAACATGAGCATCTTCCCTTTCATGTTGAGATTAGCAGCTTAATGTCAGATGCTGCGTGGCAAAAAATGCTTAACAGCTGCCACAGGTACCACTGCAGGATTTTTCACTGTAGTATCCCCCTCATTTTACTCATTCGCTCATCGCAGCGGGATATTGATCCACTGCACTACGAGCCTGCTACGGGAAAAAAAACCTGTGTGTTGCTGTGCAGCTTGTCTCTGACTTCATGTTGTCACTTATTTCTGCTTGGCTGCTTGAATCATGTGAGGACAGCTTTGGTTAGCTTTGGCTTGATGGGTGAACAGCAGCAGCAGTAAAATTGGAAAACCATTGGAGACCATTAACTAAAATTATACACTCTGAATCAGATAATAGTGGCAGCATGAACATACGTGGAACTCGATAGTGATTTATTTTGCTAGTTTACAGGACAAAAAAAAAAGAGTGTTTTAAAGCGTCACATTATATTTGCATGGCATCACATTTATGAAACAGAACACATCTGCAGGCTATTTGGAAATGTTTTTAATGAGCAAGCATGTATCACGTTATGTCATCCGCGCTCCAATGTGGCAATTTATATCTTTGGCCTGCTTATTGAGTCTGGAAAAGATGCAAGTAAAATATACAGTTTGTATGGCGAGAATCTGTATTTATGAGTTACACCTCACATGCGGGTTATGTAAAGTCAATACAACAGTCAGCCTCTGCAGTGGCTAAGTATCCACACGCTTTTGATTCTACTCTTCAAAGCGAGAGACTGCACTCACAGTCCACACACAACAGTCCTCATAAAAAGAACCAATCCTATCTTATTACTTAGATCTAACCCTTGCACACTTGCTGGATGTTCTGACTTAAGTCATTAAATTCTCCTCTCTGGTATGACACAGGTCCCTCTCTCTCACTCTGAAGTCCACTATGTTTATTTTCTCACTGTCAACAATATAATGAAATGCCACACTGGGAGCATCTCTGTCAGCAGCACCATCTCCTCCCTCAGACAATTACTGCACTTTAGTGTCAAAATGTTGAGCTCACTGTCCATAGAGAAGCTTACCCTGCCTTCCCAGATTAATACAAAGGGCAAAGGTATGGCAAAATGAAGAAATAAATTAACTTCTCTACAACGCATCCCTGCAACTGCAATGTCCACTTGTTAGAACAGTGTTTGTGATAAATGAAGAGTAGACTTGGATAATCGTTCTGGCCCTCTGTGTGATATCCTCACTGCTGTTTATGCCCCGATATTGCTGCTCATTGTCAAGTGTGTATTTAGAGCTACACACAGTACAAGTACTCAGCACAATACACTCACTTTGTCTTACACGGTGAAGTTAGGGTGTCGTGTTGCTCTTGCACATTAGTGGCTCTCTACGGTCCCACAAAGATTTTAACGAGAACCAGTAAAATATCTCTCAGACAAAGGATACTATAGTACAATATGTACTCAAAATAGAAGAGAACCGCAGCACTAATAAAGACAAAGTAATAAAAGCATTACATAATGGGATATACTGGTGCAGTACTTCTAGTGAAAGCATAGATGTGAATGAGCAGGCTTTGATTGAAATTGATCCAACAGCTATGTATACAGCTCAGAAACTTCTACTTCACTCTCATCTCAGTCATTTTTTTCCATTAATTAACAATATTCCTGTTACCCTCCTTATTTCACCAGCATTAGCACTTTGTACATCTGCAGTCGCCTTTTCAAACCACTCCCTACATTTCCACGTCTATTATACCAGGAGCTCTCAAGAGCGGATGCAACACAAAGTTGGAGTGGTTCTCCCCGGAGATCTAATTGTGTACAAATTGTGAGGCTATGTAGTAATTTGCTGTGCTTTCCTGTGGCTGCTGCTGCCACTGGGCCACCTGGGGTCCAACAGAGGCCTGGACCTCTTCCGGGACTGAACAAATCATTACATACAGCTCACTAGTGACCCAGTGCGCATCGCTCATCTTAAAGGACCTTAAGGACGTGACATATGGATGAATGACATCAATCTATCGGGGAAACGCTCCCATGGTGGAATTTCTTTTCCTTGTGTAAATCCAAGTGTGTGGTTCAACTGGCCTATGAGGTTATCTAAGGTGCAGACATGAATGTATTGTGCATTCAAAATATTAAACTTCAGACATAGATTGATTCTGAGTCACTCCGAGTCTGATTGAAAGACAGGAGTTCACAGAGATTTGTGTTAGTGTCTCAGGCTACAGTAAGAAGGCTCATCTATCCACTCCAAGCTGATGGAGTTATGCTTTGGTCCTAAGCCTTTGCAGCATGCGAACACAGATTTCCAAAACGCTATTTAACTTAATTACAGTATATACCGAGGTGTTGAATAACCAATGATAGCAATGATCCTTAATCTAAAAAAAAAAATCCTTGATGCTTTATATCTGATTGTACATTTTCAGTACAGTAAGAGGGAAATTCCGTTTTTTCGTAAAAGTCATAATTATATCTGTGGCATTAGAGGTCTTCATCCCCTACTGAGCAATAAGTGGCCTGAAGTTGCCCTTAACCATGTTTAACCCCCGGTCACTTTCCAACAAGACGTGAAAAATCACAGTGGACACAGTGTCTGAGGAGGTTGCTGACCTTTGACACAGCACTGTCTGTCTGGAATTTCATATTAAAAGTTTGCAGTGAGAAGAGGTTTCCACACAAATCACTGAAATTGATGGTTTCTGACAGAAAGTTGCTCAGTGTTGGGACAGCAACATCCCCGCAGAGTTGCAGCATCAGCACTTACTCTACATACATACTGTATGTGACTGGAGCCAGTGAAGACAAAGTTTTGCAATAAAGTACTGGAAGTGAAGAATTAAACCTAAAAATGTAAATAAGGAAATAGGATGAAGAGGGGGGTCTGATCAAAGTTTAATATTCTGAATGCATACCCACATTAATGCTGCAACTGTAAACTTTGTTAAGAATATTTAAATTAAGTATCTCACTGGCTTTCTGTGTGTGTCTGGATGTGTTCAGTTTTGTCAGCATTATCTGGTAATACAACGTCATACAAAAGAGATTTGTCTATACCAAGATGGTGTAAAATAAATGTAATTGTGGATGACATTAGGTCTCATGGTAGGTCGGAGGAGCGCTCTTTAATCCGTCAATTGTTGTTCATTCACAAACATGTAACAAACTTAAATGGTTCGTAGTAATGTTATAAATAAACATAGGTGTATCGATAAAGGGAGGAAAATGCTGCAAGTCGTCGCATTTTGTGCTTTTCCTGCGCATTCTGCTCTGAGTTCACTGATTACGAGATCTGAACGGTTATTCAGGAAACATCACAACTTACCTTGACACCAAATTCCGTCTTTAAACGTACGATCCGGTGACTGCCAAAGTCGAGTCTGTCCTTGGAGAACCCCCCAACTCCTAATATACTAAACGTTCCTGTGAAGTTTAGAGAGAAGAAAAGTACTTCTACACCAAATTCTTGCGCTCCTGCAGCCCGTAGTACTGTACCATCTGTTGTGCCTGCGCGCGTCGAGCTCTGCGCGGTGAGGAGGAGCGGATAGGATAGGATAGGGGAGGAGAGGGGAGGGGAGGGGAGGGTAGAAGAGGGGAGGGAGGGGTGAAGTGTCCGGAGCGCACGAGAGCGTACTTAGGAGAAGAGGGGTCAGAGACCATCTCAAATGTAACTGAACAGTAACTGTAAATATTTATATTTGCAGCGATCATAATCTTGCTTTAGATTTATTCCGGTATAACATGTCAAGCGGTGGACTGACACATTAAAGCAGTGTGAATTTAATATGAGTCTATATAATATATATGTGTATTGCCTATTGGTACTCCAAACAATGTGCTGGCTCTACCAGACCTCTGCCAAACAGCTGCCAGCCAATCGGAGCTCTTGCTTTGGCTCTGTGGGCTGGACTTAATTATTTTACCTTGTAACAACATAATTATATATTTTAATATTATATATTATAATTTAATGATTTTTTTTTTTTAATTTGAGTTTTAGGGTGCATCTCTTGAATGCTAATTATATGCTAAATAATTCCTTTTAGGGTAGCTTTTAACCCCATTGAGAGAAAGTCTTTTATTATTCCAGTGGCACCCACCAAACTCCAGAAGATTTGGGTCACTTGAAATTGTTTGTAGTTTTGTTGTTTGTTTGTTTTGTTGTTGTCTGTTCAGTTTTTATTTTATACGTTTTACAGGGGTGTTGATTAAATTGTGATGGATTGACTGTTCTGTTAACATAAAGGGTTGAGGACCCAACTGCACGAGCATCCATCAAACAGAAGTTTTACTCACGAGTTTCCGGTATCCAGGTAACCCAAAAATAAACAGCAGCCCAAGCAAAGTTCAAAAATGCAAAGCACAAATCCAAAACTAACATGGGGACAGTCAGGTATCTTAAACAAACTGACAACAGGAAATGAGAGCACACAGACTAAAAGCACTATCCTTATGCTCCAATATCCATACTATCATACTATTAAGTTCAAGCATTTTTATGATGAAGTAGTATGTACCAATTGTACACATACTACATGCAACAGTACATACTTTTTAAGGGTAGCTGTAGTCTGTACTAAAAGTAAAAAGCAATAGTATGGAATTTGGAACAGGTATGAAGGGCAAAATGAGGAGCAGGTGAAACAAATCAGGGCGGGACAGACAATCAAACAGAAGGCAGGAAGTGAAACAAAACAGGAAAATAATTTCAAAATAAAAAAAAAGGAAACACAAAACTGAAATAAAGACTACTGAATAGAAACAAAGTCTAAAACAAGACATGGACAAAAAACAGGGAAAGAAAACAATGAATTAATAAACACAATACATATACATATACATGGAAAACCTTTACTGGCAAACACATACTGCAAAAATACACTTAAACATCCTTTAAAATTGAAGACAATTATGTACCGAAGTGATAAAACTCCTTCGAACTGTTGAATAAATGAAAAACAAAAGCCTTTTAAAAAACTGATTACAGTATTAATCAAAAAAGAGTAGGCTGAAGCCAGAGCTTATCACGCCTACCCTGATCACACAAGACATTTTCCTTTATTCAAATGTAAACAACCTGAATAGTCCACACAATAGCTAAACATGTGCTGTACATCCACATTTACAGACCGATATGATACATTGTATCTAAACATCATACACATAATAAAAATGGATGTATACACTAGTTGTGTCCTACACAGTACATGTATTACATTACACTTGAATAATCCCTTAAATTTCCAGATTGTACAATACATTTTTTTAGTTCATCTTTAAAATTGTTCAGCCATTTTTTGTTTGTTTCCTGTCTTGTTTAGATTATTTGCTTTACACATTATTTCTGCAATTATATGATAAATCAGGCCATTAAATTTTAATGTCTATAATTTAATAAACAGGGGATTAGTTGGTTCTTCATGATTCGGTTTGGTGATCATTGTTATGGCTCTTTGAAAATGGGATTTGTGTTGGTTTTGTATGCATTTATTTCTAAGCAGTGGTTAATGTGTGGAAAAATTCTGGAGGATGGTGCTTTTTTTTCTGTGTTAACGACAATATCGGTGGTAGAAAGTAGTTCCACTGACAACTGTATTGAAGTGGCAGCAAGAATCTGTCTAGGTTGCTGTCATAGCGAGAAATTATGATTCCATTTCTCTTTCGTTTGGGTGAAACAACCCTTTAAAGTGCCAACTTAAGCATCTGACTATTATTGGAGATGAAACTGCATTCTAACATTCAGTGACTTATAAAATCCCTCTAAGGTCCACATGTCCACACATATTACAAATGGAGCATGAGAGGAAACATACATAAAACCAGGAAATTGCTCATGGATGTAGACATTGGATACTCAGAGAGCAGATGGTTTACCCTCAATGTGACAGATACTATGCGAAATGCCCCACGTGTTCAAAATTTTTAAATCAAAGGTCAAAAGAATTCAGTTGCTTCCACAGAAAGTCTAATTTATAGAAAACGAGGCTTTCTAATAACAGTTCTGAATGCTTTTTAAGCTGTCAACACTTCGTTTTTAATCTGTAGTGTGCCAAGCGCATGAAATAACACAGCATTAAAAGATACCTTCGTTCTATCAGCTCGTCAAAAGAACTGGAGACCTCCTCCGAAAGCTTCTGACTCCTCAACCACGTGTGCTCAAATCTGCTGAGGCAGGGGAAGATGGGGCCTCCCACTGTGGATGAGCGGTTTTGGCGGGGCGCAGACAGAACGTTGACCCCGCCGAAGCTCGATGCCATCTGCAGCCACTGACAGAAGCCAATATGCCATACTGGCCATTTACAGCTCCTGCCAACTGGGATCATGATTCTTCAGCTGTTCACGATGCGCTCGCCAGGCTCTGTCACCTTCATAATGGAGTGACAGAAGAGTGTTGCAGCACAGCGGGGTCGCTCATTTCTACGGATCAGTGCAAGAAACTTAAAGTCCATCTCAGCCTTCTTACAGGATTGAGAAATGGGAAAACGTGCTTTTTTCTACACCACATTAACATGTTCATTGGTAACAGTGGGTCATTTTTGTTTCTTTGGACAGGCCAGGCTCACTGTTTTCTTGCTGTTTCCAATGGCTGCTGGGTGTAGCTTCAGTTAAGACTTAACAATATCAATATTTCTATATAATTATTGACCTAACAGCAAATACGTCCTCATCAAAGTAATCCTTTAATAAACAATATCTGAGTTCTAATTTGGAACAATCTTTTGCAAAAGGTGCCAGTGAGTTCACCTGTTAAAAGAGATTTCAATCTCTCACAACCGCCAGTCCACAGGATGCCTGAAATAAAGCCAACGGACAAAAATCTAACAAGTGCAAAACAAGACAAGATTAGTAACGCAGAGGTGCCCTGAGTAACATATGTGTTCAACAGTTACAGTCAGTCACTTTCTCTCCTGTCAGTCACGACTACATCAGTAATGTAATGAAGCAAAGCGGTGGTTATTGCAGAATGTAGACTCAGCTGTCATCTCTGAACACAAGGACAGAAGAGACAGCCGGCGATCTGTCACCAGGATGTCACGTTCTCCAGGACAGAACCACAGTATCTCTTTGTCTTAAATGTGCCACAGAGAGCCTGTGATCGCTTCCTTGGTTGATTTTGACTGGACTTACTGGCTCATAGTTTCACAGTAGAGGAGAGTTACTTTTGAATGATTTAACAACAAGCTTTATTTAAGTTTGTCCTGTCAGTCCAGCTAGAGAGTGTCTTCATAAAGTTCTTTGTCTTCATTCTCATGAGATCCTAATGCGATTATTCCGTTCTGCATCCTTACTGCCACTCATGACATTGTTTATCCATGCTGTTTATTTTTATTTATTTGTTTATTTGTCCCCAACCATCATCCTGATGCTTTTTTTTCCCTATCGTGTGCCTAGTACTTTTGGTCACAGACAGACTGTGCTGTTTCACTGCCTGATATCACAACATCATCCACGGCCTTGTAGCATCGCAGCACTCAAGCTGGAGTTGCTATAGCAACGGGTGATCAGGGGGGTTATTTTTCTGTGTTTGTGAACATATTGAGGAGATGATGGGGAAAAGATGATTTTATAATCAGTCACCAGCTAGATAGCATTTTGCAACCATTGCCCCACAACACCAGGCTTTTTGAAAGCCTGTCGAGTAATAAATGTCAACCTGTTATTGTTCCTCAATACTGCAACATGCCAGGACACTGAAGCTGATGTAATCACTATAATACCTCCCTCCACTTTTGGTAGCCATCCATGAATGAATGGTTCCTCTGGCAGCGAGCAGAACAGATTCTCCTGAAACAAGCTTTTCAAGACAAGCCCTTGTGAGATGTGAAATTATGAAGGGCACAGTGGGATTTGATATCACCCCAACAGAGAGGGTGCCACTGCTACATTTAAAGGTCAGAGCTCCAGGTATCAACAGCAATGTAAGGATTCTATAATTATAAAGTAGTTGTGTGTAAGCGTTAGAGATGTTTTAACCACTAAAAAACATTTTCAAATTGTTTATAGTTGTGAATTGAAGAGTGTTTGTCTATCATTTGCAGACACATTATTCCTGACTGTCATGTCTCATTAAAACTGTAATACAACCTAAGATTAACAGTATCATTTTCTTATGACAATGAGGTATCATAAAATGCTGACTAGTATACCCGGAATGCAATACTGGAGTAGTAGGAGAGTTGAAGTTTGGAAAAATAGAGTTAACTTATTACTTCTGTTTAATAAAGAGAGACAAGCTGCACATTATCTTATTGCCCACATACCTTGTTCACATGATGGAATTTAAAACACATTACAAGCTGTAGTTTCTCTCATTAACAAACATTTGGAAGAAAAACAAAAAGCAATATAAGAATTTGGTTTCTAGTACTATGGCTGCATTAGCATGGGAACACGTTATTTTACACAAAAGAAACAAAACAAAAATAAAAAGGTACAGCCAATTATGTTGTGGTTCAGAAACAAAAAAACGTTGTCTGTTTGTCTTATGTTTCTCTGTCATCATGCAAAATCATGTACAATTGTTTCTGGAAGAAAAGATCACATCAAATTATATTGTTCAATGACCTGGATATTGTTGCTATGAGTCACATCTCTCCAGAGGATGGATGAATGTTTCCCCCATCATAGCCCATCATACCACTCAGAGGCCTCTTTGCAGCCTGTAGATTTATCCACTTACCCCTTTGTCTGATTATTTTAGGATCCTGCATCATCGCTAATGGTGAAATTGAAATTTGAATTAGAACAACGGATAGGATGCAAAGACTAAAAGTAAGGTCTTATCTTTACTGTTATATAATGAATGCTTTTCAACAATTTTGGTGGCAAACAATTGCCTTTGTAAAGAGACAATGTGAGAGTCTGCTGACCTCATAGGTGCATTTTAAACTTTATTCACTTGCCATGCATTAACATGCACCCAGCGAGAGGTGGATCTATACTTGTGTTAAAATATAAAAATGGAAATTTGGGACTTGTGTTGTATTTTTTAATCCCTCAAAGGGATTAGACATGCCAATTCTTCAATGTCTCTGAACACTTAACAAATCCCAGTGTATATTCTTTGAGCAACAAAGGGATTCTAACTGATTTAATATTAGAGGGTGGCCAAAGATTGAGTTTTCTCATGCTAAAATAAAAAGCAGATCAGAGGGAGTATCACTTGCCATTCCAATCTTTGAGTGTGAATCTGATTACTCTCCAGCAGGTGAGTGTGTTTGCTTCAAATGTTACAGTTCAAGAGCTCAGAGCTTTTCAATGCAGGCATAGAGCCAAGTGGAAGAGCTTTACAGCATTCAACTGTCTTCATGTCTGTTTATTTATGGCAGGTACTGTATATCAGTACTTGCCAAAATTCTCTGTGCTATTTCTGGCTACCCTGAAAGAACACAGTAAGCTCATTTTTGTCAAAGGCTTTGAGGGCTTAGTTTAGATTATATGAATGAATACCCGTGGTCACTGTGCTGATAAAGACTCAGATTTCCTTCTAGGACTTCTGTAATAGAGAAAAGATGTGAGTGTGATGAAAAAAATTAAGCTGTGCTAATAACATCAAACAAATGAATCATAATGACAAAATGAATAGTTCCACATTTTGTCTCTACAGTATATATCAAGCTGGAATGAGGAAACAGCAAGCCTCGCCCTGTTCAAAGGTAACAAAATCTGCTTAGATTAATGTTTGGCCCTATTTCCGTACCTGGCAAAGCATAGGCACAGCACAAATCCAGGCGCACTGGCATTTTCAAGCAGCATAATAGAGTCTTTTTCTATGCTAGCACCAGGTTGCAATTTTCCTGGATCAACGCGAACCCAGTTGCGATGAGATTGGCTGAACAGCACAACGGGGGGTGTGCCAGTAAAGATTCTGTCTTTACTTTACCATGTGGTAGGTGTCGAACCTAACCACATGGGTTTTGTCACTTTTGCACCTTACTTTTCACACCTAAATTAAGTATAATTCAACATTGACATGGTTTCCTCTAGTGGATGGACAGGTCTATTACACCCTGTGGCATGATACCAGGGTCACCAACAAGGTCAGCAATGCTTGTAATTAGACACTCATGTTGACTTATCCACTGGTAGTCAAAGTTGATGTATTTTTTTTTTTTTTTTAATTTTTCAAAAAATGATCCCTGGATAGTGGCATGACTATGCGACTGTGACTGATGAGACATCAGTGTCTGCTTCATCGGTTGCAAAACTTTCTGTTCCCTGAGGTGTTTAAGCTAAAACAGATTAACAGAATTTTCAAAAGCCTCCATTTTAGAGGTACAAAAATTCAGAAGTAGTGTGGACACTGGGCATAAATATAGCCTCATTGTTTGGCACTCACCTATAAACAGGTCATATCCTCAGGCTCCCTGTGTAAGCCAATCAAATTTTATCAGAGGTATGGTTCGAAATACCAACATAAAATCAGAATATAAAGCTACCACATTGCATCGAAGTGACACAAAAATGTCAGGATCTTTGACTTTGTATGACATACAAACTGTAGGGAAGGATATTGTACTTCACTTGGTTTTATCATTTACCGACAACTGTGTTTCAAAGATCATGTCACAAGATGCATGTGCATATCTCCAACTGTGAGTGTGTCTGCAAGCCTGCGAGAGACTGAGAATCTGAGGGTCGCTTCAGCGTTCATTAGATATAACAAGGATTACATTTCAAAGCAGTTTTTCTTTATTGTTTGTAGCAACCTGCCAGTGGCTAAAGAGATAATTCAGTTATTAAAAACATTCTTTCTGGTAAATAGTGTTGCCTTATCTACCAAATATACAGTTCAGATAAATGTGATGCAGTTTCATAATTCAAAAACATACTTATTCTTTGAAAACTGAATGTATAATTTCTAAAGCAAATACAAATGGCAGGAGCTCCAGCTGTACCTTTTCATCATATCATATTCCAGAGCCCATCTGTCACCAGGACCCTCACTAAATCTTATTGTTGGCATCCCAAGGTAACTTCTTTCAGTGATCAGTAGTCATAAATGAGGGCAATCTTTACACTAGTTCTTAATCTAGGGGGGAGGGGGTGGGCACCAGGGTGTGTCCAGTGGAGGAAGATTGTCGAGGATTGCAGCAGGCAGTGAAGGAGATGGTACAAGCAGCTGAACAGGGCTGTCTCTGGATTTGGCAGAAAAGGAATGGTATTGGTGGTCATGTATAGCGGGTATGATCTTGTGGCTTTGAGCAAAGATAATGTAGTCAAGTATATAGGCACACGTCATACCAGCAAGGTGGTCTCTGATCTTCGTAGAGAAGAAATTGTAGTGGTGGTCATGTGTAACAGGTATGAACTTTGTTCAGGTATGCTTTGAGCAATGATGACATTGCCATAGTGTGTAGGCACAAGTCATACTAGTTTAGATATAAAACAGATAGAGCAGGGGTGGTGGGGGTGAGTATTGAGTATTCACCTTGTTGATAAAGCCTTTGTACTAGGTGGTGTCTTACTTTGGTGGATAAGCCGATCGTGCATAGTGTTAGCACAGCATACTGTGAATTAGTGAGGCGTTTGGTAGGGGAAGACAGGTTGTAATTTTGAGTCATTGACCCTTGCGGTGTTATTCTGCACTAATATGGCATGTATTTTTTATTTGAAAACTAAAGATGATGGCCCTTATGAAAGGAAAGCACTCTCAAAAACATTTCGATTTTGAACAGTACCCTGCAATTCTGCTGAGCACCTGTAAAAGTCATCACCAGTCTCTTGTGCCAGGCTCTTCATGTCCATCTGTCAGACTGAAATCATACCACAGGATCACAAGGATGACAACATTGTTTTAATCCTTTTATGAGGAAGAAAGTAAGATGATGAAGTCCACATTATCAACAAAAGATGTTTGATTGTGTTTGACATTACATTATACTGCTTTTACTGACCTAACCCAATAAAAGCTAAATGACAGGATTAACTCCACAACCCTCTGTTGAGATACGGCAAATATCTGCAATTAATCAACAGAATGGCCACTAAAACAGCCACTTTACTTTTGACCCTCCATAAGATCACTGGAAAACAAGATGAAAAATGACCTACCTGCCTTGTTACTGGCAGTCATAAACTGCATCTGCCTTCCAATCATAATCAAAACCTGGCCACTATTTTGTTTAAAAATGAGAGTTGTTGTTTTTTTATCATAATGCTGCTATTACACAGCCCAGTCAGCATGATTCATTGTAGTAGTAGGACTTGTTCACAAGTCTGTTTTAATGGCCAAAAGTTTACAAATCAGGATTTAACTTCATGAGTGCCTCACTCTGAAAACCCAGGATACACACATAGGAGCCCTTAACACGGATCTGCTGGTTTGCTCATGTAACCAGAATCAAGTTAACCTGCCTTCTAAATTCTGTGTGTAGTCAGTTCTGTGATCTGAGATATGCTCAAGTCTTTCCAGTCTCCCTGTGCTGCTACTCCAACATTAATTTGAACGTTGTGTGTTCTGAAATGGGGAGTTCCTTTGAAAAGGGTACTTTGTGAGGAGGATGTGGTGCTCCCTGCTGGGTGGTGACCATCTGCAGGGCCTCTGGCGAAGAACAGGTCATCCATGTGAAAATGGCCTTCTCACTGCCATGCTACTGAAATACTGCTCAAGGCAGAGGAACACGTGTAGCCGATATAGCTTCATTCATCAGACATACTTTTTGCTACTTACTGATCAGGTGTGTCTAGGTGGTACAGTGTCCAAACACCCACTTACTTAGTTTGATTCTGGGTAACAGTACCTACAGCTTGTTTTTTTTCCCCAAAGAACTCTATTGACAGTGTTTTTGGTTAAGAAGCAAGTGAGGGACCACATCATTCTCACTGCATTAACAGGTATTCAGAACTAAACTGGTGTCAAAACAACGCAGGGGGTCGAGATGGTCAGGGTGTATCGATTCAGGGGCTGGTTAGACCGTCAGTCAAATTCAATTTGTTTGAAACAAGTGGCAACCAATGTTGATGTCCCACATTGGTTTTGGAACTGCGGTTTAAAAGCCTCCAATCTGGATGTCACAATCTTACTTTTTTTTTTTAAGCTAGAAAGGATCCTATTTGGGTGAGCTGGGGAGGAGCGAGGAGTTCATCTGACAGAGAACTGGAGGACACTTCGCCATTAGGTCCATGACAGTAGGTCCATTTTTATATATGGTTTGAAGGCTTCTCTGATGTCAAATCAGTGCGCACAGTGTTAATACAATGAGACAGAATTTTACAACACTAGTGGCAAAAGTTGTAACAGGTTCCTTTGGTTATACACAGGGGTCATTTATGTTTTTTGTCACATGACTATAGATGGTCTGAAAGTGGCTTTAGTAAGTCATATTGGCCTCAGGGCCCAGAGTGAATGAGCTGGAGTATCTCTCTGATAGTATGAGCATTCATCTGTAGAGCTCCTTGCTGGAAATGTAACTCCACACCCTCTCCAAGCCAATAGTTGAGATAGCAGGAACAAAAACCACTGTACAGCAGACTTGAACTTGAATTCTGATAAAACGAGAAGAAACTGAACATGGCAAATCGTAGTTATTCAAAACATTTTGCAGCCACCATTACATTCATGAGCCATACTCGCTGCATACTCGCTGCAATAAACATTACATTTCATTTAGCTGAGCTGTAAACATCCTTTACATCCTTGTGATGGCAGTGAACTTAAGCTGTTGGCCTTTTGCTGCCATACTGCTCAACTCCCAGTTATGCTGACAGTGCTGCCGCTGCTGCTGTTCATGTGGCATGTCATGAGCCCCTCCTCCACCTCTGCATCCACCTGCAGGCTCTGAGTCATAGGGGGAAGCCATTATCGTCACTCCCCAGTCCCTGCTGTGCAACTTGATGCTCCCTTATGGGAAGGGGTGAGGTCACAGACAAATGTGACATATTCTTCATCTATATACTAATACATAATAACATAATGACACATTCCACATGAGGTGGCTGGCTAGAATATTGCTAAAGTAGAATTGATGTAAAGACAAAAATGTATTTTGTTCCAAATGATCGATTCTGGTAGTGAGGGCAGAGTCGTGTCCAGCTCGATCTTTTTCTTATGGATCAAAATGTAAAATCCATATAAAGAAATTAAGAGGACATGAAATATCCTGCACAGTTCCTACTACTACAATGAATCAATGCTCACTGGGCTGTGTAATAGCAGCACTGTGATAAAAAAACAAAATAGTGGTAAGGTTTTGATTAAGATTGGAAGGCAGATTCCGTTTATGACTGCCGATAACAAGGCAAATTGGTCATGAATTGTCAGTTTAAGATCACAAGTTTCTTGTGAACTTGTTATCAAACCCTCATCTGCTATCAAACCCCAGTAAAGGATGCTTCTGAGTGCCAAAAGTTTGCCGTATGACAGTTTTGCTCATACCTGAGGTCATGCGTGAATTTATAGTTAGCTGATCTGAGTTGCCCTACGGTGAACTACCTCTGAATCACAGCTGCCTCACCAACATAGGTAGGTTCACAGACTGATGGTTTCCATGACAACATTATTTGATAAGCTCTCTCAAAGCGATCAAAAGGAGGGAATAAAAAGCCACCTACCTAATAAGTCATAGAGTGGTGACAGCAACTCTGTCACTGCTTTGTGTAATTTGGACTTCAGTTTTGCACAGTGACAGAGCGTTTATTCAGGTGGAGGGCAATTATGTCTTTGTGAATCAAAATCCAATTGCAGCCGGTGTACACAGCATTCATATCGAGGTGCTGCCACTGATGTGTCACCATAAAGTGTCACAACAGATACGAAAGAGTGAAGTTATCAGAGTTATGTGATATGAATGATAATCTACACAGAGAATCATTTTAGCCTGTTTGAGGGAAAGCAGCAGTTAAAAAAGTAATATATTTCAACTGTGTATCTTTCTGCAGTTGACTCTGTATCAAGCTGAATCTTAACATAAAAGTATTGGTAAAAATTAGTTTGTGCATCAGCTTCAAAGCTGTGAAGATTGTATGAGAGTGGTTTCACAATAAATTACACACCTTTTGTGTCCTTATCTCTTCCACTCATGCACCCTTCTTTCCATGATTTATGGTCTTGCGTTATAAAAACGTGTTTGTGTTGCATCACTTCAAGAATAACACACTTTTCCCTCATTTTTGTGTTGTATACCAAAACAAATCATGCACTTACTCTATGGCAGTGTTGAAGATGATTCATCAACATCAACAATTAAAGGCAATGATCACAGATTGGATGATATAACTTTATTGATGCAACCATGGCAACCTGGAGAATAGGATCCAGCATCTTGATAGTCTGTCGACGCTGCGACTGGGCAGCTTTGTTGCATAATGTTCTCAACCTTTACTTTGATGTGTTGCACTTCATGTCTTTCTACCTGCAGTGAATATTCATGCAAAGTCAGAAGGAACATTGTTTGCATTAAATGGTGAGTGATACAGGAGAAGAGTCAAGGGGGGCAAGGCCAAAGTTCAAGTCCTGTTTCAACATCCTTGTGGCATTATGTGCACATAAAGCTGGCATTCCTTTGTTAGGTTATGATACTGTTATTCATTGCACATGCAATTATTTTCACTGCTAGCTTGTTGCATTCGAGTGAATGCAGCAAGCTAGCAGTGAAAATAATTAGTACACAATTTTATTTGCATGCAGAGCGGATAAGCTCAAAAAACTTTGCAAACTACTTCCAGAAGCCTCGAGCAACAGTTGAGCTTCTGTCAAAGCCATCTGGTGCTCCTTTAATAAAACGTGTTTGAACTGTGTCACATCTTTTTTTCAAGCGGCCTCTCCGTTTACGCCATGCGTCGCAGAAGAGAGAAAAGACAGAGATTGGCAGCATGAAGTGAAAATGCAGTGTGTGTCTGTGTTGTGTAAAAGCTGGTGGCAGTGGGTGGGTGGTTGGTCGGGGATAACAGTGCAAGGAGAGAAAGAATGTCACCTTAAAATGCGGCGCCTTCCTGCTATCATGTGACCGTCATTTCACCCATTGTTCGTTATTAGAAACAGTTTCATACTAAAGCGTGATGAGTGATAAAAGAGGACAGCTACGTTCATACGTTTTCAAGAAGTCTGTTCAAAGATCTTACAGTGAGATGCTTCTGGTTTTCAGCCACATAAGCAAATTAGTCTTCTATGGATTTGTAGTCTGTTGGCTACACAGCCAGCAATAGGAGATGCATTTATTAAGACACTCTCCTTTTGTGTGAGGTGCGGTGTGGTGTGGGTGTGGGTGAAGAGATGAGTGGGGTTTATTGGTTAAAAAAAAAAAAAAAAAAAAAAAAAAAAAAAAACAGAGCAGAGGAGCTGACCTTAGAAGAGGACACTTTCTCTTCACTTAATTATCAAGAAATTCCTACGAGAGAAAAAAAAGTTCATCTGCGCTGCAAGCACTGTGGTTTCTTATCCTGCTCCACAATCCCCTTCAGCACTCGCACTTATTGCATTGCTGAAATGCAACCTCAGCCCCTTTGTCATTTCCTCATTTAATGATGCTCCTGTGGAAAAAAAATCTGAAATTTTCATCTGCATGCATAGACTTTAAGGACTACTTGTGAATATTTCAGCACTATGTAAAGTGCCATGGAAGTGCCATGGAGAAGATTACATCATCACTTTAATTCCTATGAGCATTCCAATGATGTCACAGCAGTGAGAGTACAACTTCCCCCCACCCCTTCCCATTACAGCCAGCGTGTAGCTGTCAAAAGTCTAAAGGGATGGAAGGACATTGGATGCATGTTGAGGAGAGTGATTTTTTTTTTCACGTTGAGAAGAGGTTCAAAATGATTCCTACATGTAGCGCGAGATTATCAAGACTTGCTGTATTACTGCTTCTTATCTTGAGCCTCCCACAGTGCTTGATGTGTCTCATTAGAAAACAGTTACAGATGGAAAAACATAAACATATGCTCACAGATTAATTTGGATGAATTTCAGCTCACACTGGATGTTCTGAGAAGCGCTGACCTTGTCACACAACACATATTTCATACTTAAGCAAATTCAATATGGCCCTAAGTGGAATCAGTGTGCGAGCAAATTGTGCTGAAGATAATATATCAAATAACAGGCTAAATCCAATTTCACAAACACATCCCCTGGAGGTAAGACTCAGATAGCTTGACTGGTGATCCTTACTTGCACACACGCGTTGAGGGCGTGAGAAGAAAGAGGCAGCAATGTCTTATAATAGATAAAAGAGTAATTGCATTTTTAAGGGAGGAAGCATCTTTCATTTTGCCACTATCATGTCTGCTCGCAATGGATTTTCTATCTATAAATGAACATCTTTCGATGTCACGGGTGTTGAGGTCAAGTGCCGCTACTCCATCAATACACCTTTATTGGGCTGTTAATCCAGAGAACGTTGAGCTCAGACGTAAGTGTGAAGAAGAAAGATTACATCCCACAGGTCTCCCAGACCTAATCACACACACACATCAATACATGATTTGTCCATGTATCTTTGCAAACAATACATACGGTTAAAGTCCAGTCATTTTTATTTAAAATGTAGTACACTATTTTCACTATAAGCACACAGTTCCAGTGAATGAAAATATATACTGGATAATATTGTGTAGTTAACATACAATAAATTGTTACTTCTAGTACCTGCAATGCAGGTAGATTTCCTAGATAGTCTGGTACATTGTCGGCAAATTAAACCCATTCTCATTAAACAGCTGATTGAACTCAACAAGAGTTAAGAGAGAAACTGTCTCACACACTGTGCATTCTCAGTGATTCTTGCAAAGGTTCAGCATGTTTACCTGTCAGCAAGCTATACAGTAAAACTCAAAAATCCCTCCAGTCAGAGGTCTCAGTGAGATACTGAAATTCAGTATTTCACAAATACAGAGAGCCTTCAGGGTAAGATCTGGCAGCCAAGTATATGGAGAACTAAAAAAACACTGAACCCACAAAGAAAGATAGATGATGTGTTCAGCAACCGTATGCAGTAACTTTGCAGCAAAATACACCTTAAGAAAAATGTATTGGGTCTACTGGCTATCTCTCTACAATTACTTTTAATAAAGGTTAGGAGAGATTATTGACATGGAAAATATGATGATTTACCAGCATGACTGTGTGGCAATGGTCATAATTGGGGACATACTAATGATCCGGTGCTGTAGTTGTTGGCATGTAAACGCAACACTATGATTTTTTTATTTATATTTATAAAATATAAAGACAAAGTATTTAAGCATAATTTGCTCTCGTTAGTTCACTCAAACTGGCATCCTGTTCTCAGTTTCTTATGCAAATTCTAGGATTGCTCATTTACTTTGCACCTTTGCCTCTCCAGTTAAGCACTGCAACCACTGTTGAGTTTTGTGTTGAGTCTACAGTGTTTTCAGAAAATGGCCCAATCCCCACGGTATGACTGACAAAATCTGTCACTTTACTTTTTTTTCATACCAGCAGTTTGGTGAGAGTAGTATTGTTAGTTTGTTAACAAGATAGATAACACATAAGTATAACTATCACAGTAAGTAATTCTAATTCTATTCTATGCAAGAATTAAATCAAACACCTCCTGTGCTGAGGCTAGTATAAACAATGGCTGAAGTCAATGTCTGGTAATACAAGCTGGATGGATATACAACAATATCTCAAATATATTGCCTTAAATAATTAGCATATAATTGCATGGCTTGTCAATTTTTTTGGACTGATGTTTTGACCATGCAGTTTACTTCATTTGTTACAATGCCTTTGGCCATAAAGAAAAAAAACTAAATGAAAATTCTGCTATTTTTCAGATTTTTCCATGAATGTGGTGTTTTAAAGTGTAAATAATTGATCCAACGACTTTGGATAGAAGAATTTGGACATTTTTCACAAAGTTGAATATAGGTAATAATCCCAGGGGCGGACATAAATGTTTAAATCCTCATTTGTCCGTAGTGTCGATTTGTGTAGCTGTGTTCTGCCTAATGTTCTTGCATTATCAGAATTACTCCTGCTGCAGTTGACCATTTTCTTCTGGAGAACCACACTAAATTGTAAAATTATCTTTACAGAAATGTTGGTTTGAAGGTAGGTACCAAGGTGTTTGAGTTCAAGCTTTTTCTTCGGATAGCTGACATTTCCCACAGTTTCTAATCAATTTCATTCATGTTGCCCACAGTTGCTCGCTCCTTCTAAGTAAACATTAACTTCTGCCAGTTGCCTCGTATAGCGATGGGGCAACAGACAGTCAGCCCCACCTGGCATCAAATTTGTGCCATCCGCTTTCATTGCCAATGGCTTTGGGCATTCATATTATTGTTTTCCCACTCTGAGGCAACATTGGGGTGTGAGACTATCATCACATACTCCAATCCAAGCACAATAACAAAACGTGATTTCAAAACCATTCTGTCCAGCCACTTACCTTAAACTGTGGTGAAATGACAAATAACATCAACAGAGTTATTATTTTATGCTTGTAAGGCCCAAGTTTAAGGTCACAGTGACCTCATGTCCTCCAATTTTTGGGAACGTAATATTGCAAAAAGACCTGACGGAATTTTTTTTAAGTTTAGCACAACCGTTTAACCCTCCTGTTGTCCTTGGGTCAAAATGAACCCGCAGCTGTGTTCAACCAATTTCTATTTTATTTTCATATTTTTTGGGATCATTGGTGACAAGAAGGCTGTGAGGGTTTCTTTAAAGAATGATGACCAATGACCCCAAAAAATATAATAATATAGAAATACAATAGAACTTGGTTGAACACAGCTGCGGGTCATTTTGACCCAAGGACAACTCAAGGATGAGCTGCTTAAACTTTGATGTTCAAGGGTCACTGAAATATAAAATATCTCAGAGCAGAGCACAGAGAACAGAATGGTTTAGTTAACAATCCCCCTCCCCAGGTTGAACAATGTCAGTCACTGACTCCCTGCAGAAATTCCCTGGACGTCCCCACTGGGAACATTAAAAGAAACCGTCCCTGTGGCGAGACACGCATTAACACATTGGCACAAAGACACACCTCTACTCATGGAAGAGAAAGAAAATGAGAACTGTCCACCATTTTCTTTGAAATATTTTGATGATTGATTAATTTGAAACCATACATTCATGAGCCTATTTATCAAAAGGATAAACATCATCAGCTCTCGCTCCCAAAGAGGAGCAGTGAATCAAACTATTATAAAACGTAGGTAGTTTAGACCTAATAATGTTATCACACATCATCTTGTCTATCTCTCTCTTTTGCTCTGCTCCATTCTTTGTCTATTTCTGCCATGAGCCATACACGCAACAACACCAACATACAACATCACCTTACTTGGCTCTCTGACTCCCGGCTCCCTGGCAGAATCTATATTAAGCTTCATAACAAATACACTTTTCAAAGATTCACCACTGTTCTGGTGGAATTATAATCCAGTTGATTTGACTATTTTGCTTTGAGCCCTCTGGCCACAAATACTGTTGATCCCTCGGGCAGTCCAGCTGCACAGTGACTGGTTTCAATGGTGAGAATAGAAAGCTCCACTATACTCTCTCCAAACATATTCATGGTAACAGCACAGGTCACACCCTGTATATTTTTTGTGTTGAGTCATTATCTGTCTGCTATTGCTAAAATTTTGGACAGAAAAAATATCACAACAGCATTGTGGTAGACATATCAGTGTGAAAATGTACAGCAAATGGACGGAAACATTGCCTCTGCTTCACCTTGTGGACCATCAGGAAGGCGAGACCATAATATAGCTAGCAAATCAAACCCACCAGATGATGACCATGAAATTTTAATGCCAGCGCACAAATGCAGGTTCTGATTTAGTTTTGAGAACAACAGAAGCAAAAATTAAGGTTATACTTAATGCCAGATTGCACACATTGTGGGATCTTGTGTTTTTGTGATCATCGTGTTTTAAAAATTTGTTAATGGAATCATTTTCAACCTTATCTTCAAAGCCGGTTTTACATGTGCATAAACATGATTTGGCTTTGCCGGGGACATATAGTACAGTGCAGACACACCAAACAAAAAAAGGAGCATCTTAACTCCTTTATCTTTCATCCAACTCTCAGAAATAATAAGCTAAAAGCTGTTAAAAGAAAAAACACAAGCATTTATAATGAGGTAAACACAAGTGGCTCCAGATCTGCAGTAGAAAAAAAGCATCATGCCTTCTTAATACCCAAGACTAATGGGTAAATTGTTTTCATGAGACAGTGCCAGACTCGTGGGCAGAAGAAAAGGATTTAAGCATTTGTTGCGCTGCTGCAGCAAATATCCAGAAAAAAAAAAAAAAAAGATTTGTTGGTAAAGACATTTAACATAAACTGAATATTGATGAGGCAGGAAGGGGCTTAGCTAAACCAGGTTGAAACAACAACACAGATTATATCAGAGTCATATGATAACCGTACTAACCTACATCACTGCATGTATCACCCACTCTGCTTTGACCTTTGAGTATAATGTGAATTCTAGTACAGACTGCTTTTGTTTCTTGCACAGCCACCCTTCCTGTTGCCAGGATATTGCCTAAATCTGTGGTGCATACAGTTCACAACTCAACCCTGTCACTTTCAACCCTGCAGGTGAAATATCAGTGACCTGCAGCCGAGCTCAAATAACACACAAATGTCAACCACAGGTGGTATAGTGTTTAGGTATGAATTTTGATGCCATGGAGAGCCTCCTTGTGTCAATCCACTGGGAATGTTTGGACCCCCTGCTACCTGTGAGATCTCTAATGTGCATCAGTGGTTAAATGTTACCAGACAATGTGACAATGGACCCCTGGGCAAAGACACATAAAAGGGCCCCCAAGATAGGAGCAAGACACCCAGACTGAAAAACATCATTAGAAGTTGTTTTGCAACTCTTTCCATCCCTCGTTTTTGTTTTTGTTGTTGTTGTTTTGCTTGTTGTTATTTTTTTGGGGGGGAGGGGGCAGGGGCGGGGTATTTAGCATCTTTCATAAGTTGTTTTGTATGTGTGACCAAGTTATAATGTACAGGACCCAGAATAAACTGGAACTTGAGACCAATATAGCCAAAGATGCAAGTTTTATTACATTATAAAAAATAAAACGTATCTCCAGTTGACTGGATAATCCAACTAAATTACAAAAGAGGCCTTAACACAGGGGGATAATAAATGGGTTGAAATTAACGATGTTAAAAAAAAAAAAAAAATCAAAACATAAATTAGCAACCAAGAAATAAAGAATGTGGGTCAAAACGGCACTGTCAGGGAGGCTGGTGGAGAGTATGGTGTACAACAATAAAAAAAAAAAAAAAAAAGGGAAAATTAGGCAACTGCAAAGTAGGCAAGCAAAGATGAAACACCACTGCCAACAAACTAATTGGAACTAAACCAAACTATTTAACAGCACAACAATATGCTGAAGCTAAAGAAACTCAAACAAAACATCCATAAAGACTGCCACCATTTGTTCTCCCTGGCAGCCCAACTACAGCCACACTGGAAGGAAATGAAACAGAAAAACAGCCCAAAAATATTTTGTATTAAGACAAACTAAAACTTAACAAATTGTGGAAAAAGAACAGTGGCTGGCTTCTCTGAGAAGTATCGGGTAAAAGTACTAAAGGAAATAAAAACAAATGAATATACAAAAGAAATTTTACAACAACATTTTACCAACTATATGCAGTGGAGACAAAAGGAAATACCTTCCAGGCCTGAAATGAAGCCCTTCCCCTCAGTTGGAAACTGAGCCTGGAGACTATTTATAAAAAATTAAAAATTAAAAAAAAAGGCAAGTTAATGTTATGTTAAAAATAATAATTGATTAACACATCTTTTATTTTATCTTAAAAGTTAAAAGACACAGTTCATATTTATATTTTTTTCACTACTAAATCCATTTTTTTACAACAAATCTTTTAAAACAAAGGGGAGCCTACCAAAATCACCACCAAACAAAGGCTGGCCTCAGCTGGAGCTCAGGTGTGCATGAAAGAGGCCCAGGTGAGCTTCCTGACTCCCTTTATAGCCTCTGTCCTCCCTTCCTGCCTGGGTCCTAGTGCTAGACTTGTATATTCCCATCCACATCGGTCTTCGTAGTTGTTTTGCACCTTTATCTGTGTGTCTTTGAAGTTGTTTAATGTATTTTTGCATTTGCAAAGCGTATCTTTTTGGTTATTTCATGTCTCTTTGTGTTCAATTTGTGTCTCTTTGTAGTTGTTTTGCATTTTACTGTAGTTGCTTTGTGTGTCTTGGGGAACGTTTAGTGTCTCTTTGTAGGGGTTTTGTGTCTCTTTGTGGTCTTTGCATGCCTGTTTGTGGAGGTTTTGTGTCTCTTTGTGGTCTTTGCATGCCTGTTTGTGGAGGTTTTGTGTCTCTTTGTACTTGTTTACTTGACTTTCCAATAAAAGTGTGAAGTGTATTAACAACAGAGGTTCCCTTGACCGCCTTCGTATCTGGGCCTGTGCCCAGTTGGCCCATTCAGCAATCCATCCACACATGCATGTGCTCAGATGTTGAGATGTAGACTGAAACAGGTGTAGAGAAATAACACCTGCCGGTCTTGAAGGGAAAGCTAAGCTCACATTCCAGCACCGAGGGGCCACTACATAATTTATTCACTACCACTGGAAAAGACAAATGAAGTCCTGAAACAAAAACAGTGGGTGTCGTGGGATGCTTACATGAACTGAGAGGGCAGAAAAATCGACATTGTAGGGAGATGAGATGTATTGTAATAGTGAGTGGAAGCTAAGTTGAGATGTGAATTAAGCCTGCTGCTCACTGCACCCTACACAGTGTCTGCATTACAAGCAGCTGGTAGGTGGTGAGATGTGTTTGACGTCTGCTTGTGGGCAGATTGTCTGCAAGTTTTTTTTTCAAGGAGATGAGAGGCTGTCCATTGACTGGGAAGACAGACTGCCTTCATACAGCCAAAAGTCACACGTGAACATCTGCTGTAAGAAAACATTGGTTTTTTTCAGACTCTTCTCAAGACTTTGCAGCTGGTTACTATAGTTATGGGAGGTAGTGGATACAGCTGAAAATACAGCTGAATGATGAAATTATTAATAAATGAAAACAACAAGTTTTCAAGCAGGGCAGAGAATGCTAATAACACCCTGCCTTAAAAAAAAGACAATATACAGTGGATGCAAAAATGACATGGCTGCATAAACATGTCACTTCAGTAGCTGTTTTGGATGAGGTTCATTTAGTATTTCATTAACAGATGAGTGTATTTTTGGCCAAATGGATAGTGCATTTGCTGAAGCAGAAACTCTGAATATCCTCCCTCTACTGAAATATTTTGGCAACATTTTCAGCTGTCCTTAATCCAAGACCCACAATGGAACTATTCATCCAACTGTGCCTAGTGCCTCTTTTTATTTGAGGTTTATGTTTAAAACTGATAACCATGGCTCATTGAGAACCATTGTTCTGTATGTCAAGTGAAATAACAATAGAGTAATCTGCATCCCAATCCTCCTGACACAGATACAACATTGTTTAATAAGGCAAGAGGTGGTCAACACCAATGCAATTCTCCTATTTTTATTTATTTGGATGATTTGTGCAGTAAATTATTTTATATAAAGGTTTTAAAATTAGCAGGAAATCTGGAATTATTGATGCATTTGAGGCAAAAACAAAAAAACAAACTAATGGGGGAGTTGGAAGTTTATTCATTAGGAATGGAGTTTCATCATTGCAGCTATTCTTTGATGATGTCTTGTCATGTGATAAGATAAACACCAGATCCAAAACAACGCAATTAATTTTGCTATCCTGACTCAAGGAAGGGAAAGTAAAGGCTGAAATGTAACCTGTAATCTTTCCTTCAAAGTAAGCAGTGTTCAATGCTTATTTGTTGATATGTTGTTGCAATTCCAGACAAATGGTGATTTATTTTGGACGGCTGCTCCTGCTCATTTTATACACACTGGACCAACTGGGGGACTTCACAACCCTTCTCGTTGATCTCTGCTGTACTACTGGTGAAGCATCCGTAATCAAGGGCTCTAAAGCGTCTCCCAAGCATCACTTTCCAGTGATGATTTTCTCGGTTCACAAGAGGCTCTCAGATCAGCCCATATAATAAAGTGCCCATTCAAAAACAGCGGGAGCTAAGTGTATTCTTAAGCTCACATATGGAACAAAAGGAAAGGATGATGATAGTGGCAATGATCATGAGGATGAAGATGGCGAGGATTAATAGATTCCCCAACAAAAGATCAGGGGATCCATGAAACTGATTGAATGACGCTGACGTCAGTGGGGTCAAAAGTGCAAGGAGGTGTGGGGTGGGTGGGCAGGTGGGTGGGTCGTGGATCTGATGGTAGGCAGACCTGTGGAGCGGAGGCGTGATTGTGGTGGTAATGGTTTTTCAGGTGGGGGAAGGGTTGGTGTGAGTGCTCTTCATTGCACTTGTGTCGGTTTAATGACTCCGCAGTATGATTGCTCAGGTTAGTCCACACAGTTACGTAAACCGGTACTCTTGTCTGTATGCTAGATGTGGTCGCCCTGTTGTTGTGAAGTCCAGCTGGTGCGATACAGTAGATTATAATAGGATAGTTTTATAGCTAAATTGCATGACTTTGGAATATGAACAGCTACCTGCAATCTATTCTTGTGAAAGATATGACAAATGTGTAGGGCAATCTAAGCCTTTGTGTGACTATGTTGATAAAGCAATGCAGAAATAGCACATGCTTGTATTTGGGTAAAACATTTTTTTTTTATCAAAGCAAACAACAATCTATCTAGAAGTAAGACTGATAGTATTAAAGACAGTGAAATGCTTACATCACTTTCTCCGTCAATGTTCTCCACTATGACAGTCTGTTATAGGCCTAGCATATTCTTATGAAAAATGTTTGCAATGATCATGTTTAACAAATGCTCTTACCACTCTTTAGTTAGATCCTGCAACCATTTATACCATTTTACCTCTTTACATTGATGATGGATGGTATATTGATTTGCCAGCAACAGATGGGATTTTTTTTTTCACAGGAAAAATTGCCATTTCATTTGTCTCGCTTAAAACGCTGTCTAATTTATGAGCTGTTGTTTGTGCTGTTAATGGGTTTTTAACAGATGCAACCTGGTTCAGAACCTCAGTTGGGAAACAGTATCTGAGGAGAGACACTGAATTATTTTAGCTGTAGCACTGCCTGTGTAATTTTATGCTTTTTTTTCTTCCACAGTCAGATGCATTTCTAAGAACCTGGAAATGCATGATATCAAGTTACTCTGTGGCGAGCATTGAACGATGTGTTAGACAGTCAGTGCAAGTGCATCCAGTGCATTTGGGAAATTGTAGCTTTCTTTTACTTCATAAATTATAACACATCTCTCTTTCCTACATGATAGTACACCACACTAGATTTATATTTCAATCAGTCCCATTCATGAGAATATTATGTTTTTATTCCTTGTTGTGATTGTGTTAGTAAATAAAAATGAAAACATTCTGCATCATTTATCAATTGTATTGTATGAAAATACTAAAGCGTGTCTTGGAAAAATGTCATTAAGGGAATCAAGTGAGAAAAAAATCATGGGAAATGAGCCAGAACTTGCCTTTCACCAACTGTAGCACATGCCACATAATGATACTTGGTGTGAGTGGATTCAAACATCAGAACTGACTCGGTTAATATGGCTTTATGTATTCAAGGACAGTATCCCTCCATATAACTTTAACAGGCCTGTGAGGGAGCAGGTCATAGAGGGGCCACTTTGCTTGTCACCCTCTGTCGCTGTACCAAAGGGCGACAAGCTGAGCTCCGAGGAAGCTCCAGAGCTCCCCACACACTTTAATTAAAGACTTCTACTGGACAAGATGTAGCAATTACAGTGTCTCCTGAATTACTGTATGTCCCTAGGGAGGTGCCAGGAGGAACTCCCACTCACCCATTAATGTTTAAACTGGCATGATTGAGCTGAATTATTCAGTGAATCACTCCTTTGTGGGTAAGTACCTCCTTGTGGGTTTGGTCCTCAGGCTTATGGTCTATGTAACTGTACAGGCAGCTGAAGTCGCTTTGGTTTGGTCTGTGGTTGTTGTGGTCACAGGGTGATGGCAATGGGTGACAGCCTAAAGAACAGATACAAAGGTCAACTCAGTATTAAGAGTGGGACTCGAGAATCACTAAAGGTAAGATGTCCCTTGATTGTTCGCTCCATTCTTTGAACTGGGAACTGATCCATAACTAAATGGCTCCTGGCTCTATTTACATGATCACCATTTTAAACACTGACAGAGGGAACACTCACCAAAAGGCATACTGTAGGAAAAAAAAGTAGGTTCTGCACATGTTTACCTCTTTGTAATCTCAGACACAACTTCAATGATTGAGGTGAGTTAACTGCCTTAAATGTTCCCATGTGTTATTACAGCAATAGTATTTTAATATTAGAAGTTGGATGAATATTTACCCATACATCATAAGAAAAGGCTTTGCATCACCTGGACGTATGTTTGGGCAAATTTAAGATTACAGTTGGTATAGTTTATTGTAGCTTATTGCACATTTTCTGTATCTAGCAAAGACAAACACTCACGACAGTTTTTACCTGCCACCTGATTATATAGAGATTTGTAAGAGAATTTAGGAAGTCAGTGTGTATGTATTATAATGTGTTAATTTGTGAGTTATAAAATATAACATATATTTTGGAACATTGGAAAGATCCAGGCTAACTGTTTTCTTCAGTTTCTATGCTAAGCCAAGGTAATCACCTCCTGGCTATCCCTTATAGACAAACCAAAGAGGTGTGTCAATCTTCTCATCTAGTTTTTGAAAAGAAAGTAAATATAGAGTACGTTTTGTAAAATACAATTTAAATCTGCACAATGCTATATCTTATGCATCTTACTTAAATAAGGCCAGTTCTTTAATCAGTTATTCTTAGTCCTCATTATTTATGAACACATACAGAGGACAGTGCAACAAAGAAAAAGTTAGATTTTTGGAACGCTTCAGTTTACTTTGTCATTTTGTTGATTTAATCTGAACTTGTTGGGGAAAGTGCATTGTATGACCCAATGGAGCTTATGTAACATTTCAGAAGAGGTGCAATTTTGCCTGCAGTTCAGTTTGACTATGCACGCACACTATACAGTATATCTGATTCTAATCCATTATTTACAACATTTCTTCCTTTCACAGAAGCAATTCAAACAGCCTTCTTTTTTTTTTTGTATCTGTTTTGAGAAAAAAATCCATCAAAAGTCAACAGACTTGGCTGCATGTTCTTACTATAACTGGAACCGTTTGTAGAACATATCCATTTTTCCAGCAAATCTGTTGCAATGTGCAAGTAAAGCCTGGGTTATCTATATTGAACCGAATTCTGGCATTGCTTCTGGCATCCTACACATTCTCATTGTGAAAACAGCAGTTACCTTGGTAACAAGAACACCACAATAAGGGCATCTAAGGAGACAAGTAAATCGTGCTATGCCGTGGAGGCTGGGGCCGTGTGATAGATTTACGTAATCAAGGACATTTACAGTACAGCCACTCTTACCGTGATCTTGAGCATCTCCATAGCAACACGGGTGGTTGATCTATTACATGGACAGATCTGTGTCTCTTCTACTAGCTTACACTGACCAAGGCAGATTTAATTCCCTGCAGCCTTCCCAGAATTTAGCAAGTAAAGAATGAATTGCGAGCACTGACTCTAACACATCTAATGACAGAGTTTCCTCAAAATGCAACTACACATCAATGTTTTCCTAATGCATATAGGCCCGGGGCAATCTTGAAGGGATAATTGGATGAGTTTGTTCACCTAAGCCAACAGATGTTACTCCACAGTCACAGCTGTTGGCTTTATTTGATAACAGAATACTTTAGAGGAGATTTTAAAGCTGTTATCCCAATAGGAAAATAATGCAAATTCACACATTTTGAACATCCTGCTTTGCTTCATTGGACTGTGAAGAATAAAGAAACTGTATTTGTGGTTTGCATTTGTCATAGCCTGTGGCGCTATGCTTTCTTTTCTGATGACATTTGTTACATTCCAGGGGCTGAAATTGTCCCTCTGGGTTTGGATCTGTCAGTTGTAGCAGGTCAGGAAGCTGTTCTGGTTTTTACTCGCAACTTCTTAATCAAACTCCAGTTCCAGGACAGCTGGGACAGGTGCTGTATAGTTGGCTTCATTAGAGATCCATCATACAGCGTGAACTTTATGGGTGGAAGTGTGTGTGTGTGTCCCAGTAACAAGGGAGCAGTAGACTCTCTCTACAAAGCCCATCCAAAATCGAATTACAACCACCCTTGCTCCTCTGTGCAGCAGAAAGCATTTGGTTTGTAGGTATACCATCACTTAGAAAGTTAATCTATGAAAAGATATACTACATATATAAAAGATACCGTTGTTTGGCTACCGTAACAGTAGACATGTCCGGTGCAGACCAACAACAGGGTTTTATGTGAAGAACCTCATTCCAACTGTGGAGCATAGTGGTGGTAGTATAATGGTTTGGAGTTGCTTCACTGCCTTGAAGACTGGGCAACTTTGATTCAAAAATAAATGCTGTATCAGACTGCTTGAAGATATCATGAGGGCATCTGTCCAAAAGTGGAAATTGAACTGTAAGTGGACCTTTTAACAGAATAATGATACAGTTTGGCAAAAAAAATTTTTTTTTAAAAATGGAGGGTTATGAAATGGCCTTTAGTTGCATAATGGAAATTATAGAGTCAACCTTAGGGACTTGACAAATAATAGGTACTAAAATTCAGGATTATCATGACTTCTGATGCACAGATTTTGACCATTCTTTTTTTAATTTTACCTACGACTATTGTGAGTCTTTGAAGTGAAATAGTTCAGTATCCATTTAACTGTGGAGATTGGTTGTTGATCTTTGTATATAATGGATTAAATTCACCTTTTTTGTTTGTGGCACAATTACCTTGCAAAGACCAAGTATTGTTAAATTCATATTGGTGCCACTTTACTGAGTCCTGCTGTGTATACACTTAATCTCAGGTTATAACACATAATAATGCAGTTGTAAGCAGATATAAGGACATTTTAATTAGGAATTATAATTTTTAGCAAATACATTTCATAAATAGTCGCCTCTACTTACAGCTCATACAACTACATCTAGTGTTTTCTTTCCACCGTCTAGTCAATATTTTGTTTGACTTTAAATGTGTTCATTTCAAACAACTGTCAGATATACCAGACATATGTCAATGTTCTGAAACAGCAATAGAAGTCCAATATCATTTAATACCCATAAATCTAATCAGTAGAGAAAATCTATTATCAAATACATGGCTATGAAAATGACACATCAACAAAGAGAGGTATTAAATTGAAATAGACTTGTTTCTGACGCAAATAGGCTGTCACACTTGAATACATTTCGCAATCTCAAGCTGTATCTAAGTAATCAGATGCTTCCAGTCTCTTGGAGTGAAATGAGTAACAGTCTAAGCCTCAGCCCCTGCGGATGTGACTAAATTGGTTTTATGATGGTGACAACGTGTAGAATTTATGTCACAAAGGAAGCAAAGTTTCCTAATACAGTCATGTTGTGGTGTAACACAAATGCAGCTGTTCATGCCACTATGTATAGTTCATACATAATACAATGTTTTTGTGACTTATTTGCAGTTTAGCTTGTCACTATGTGTCTGGTAGCACATTGGGACCATGCTAGTAAGGAAACACACACATCTCAAAGAAAAGAATAATTCACCAATTGTCTTGATTTAAAAAAATGTTTTATATATATATATATATACTGTATATACGGAATGCAGAAATATGAAAGTGAACTCAGTAAAGTGTTTTTGTGCAGTGGAAATATTAGTGAATGAACCAACTTTATCTCAAAGCAGAACAGTTAATATAACTGAAATACAGAGATTAAAGGTCAGTATTTGATTTGGATTTTTCTGAGAAAATCTGACACAATCCCTCTGTGTTGCTGAAGTGTCTAAAATAATACAAATCAGCATTGTCTTGTAGCTATGTTTCATGTTTCCCTACTGCTATGTATTCTTGCTCTCAGTGTCTGAGTGAATCTAGCTCAACACACCATCACCTTTAAAGTCACATATTAAGATGGAATGTATAAGAACATGAGCACAAAATGTATACTCATAACAGGAAATGTAATAGGAAGTCCATGCACAGTTTAAGATGTGAGTAAACAGGGCAGCTGGTGAAGCGTTGAGTTTCTTGGCTGCAGTGATTTAATTGGCTCATGTAGAGAACAACAACATTTTGTGAAAGCACAGAGAGCAGGTTGAGTTGGAATACACAGATGAGGCCGAGCTGATCTCTGCTCTTTTGCTTTGTTTATTACTTTCACACAAAGAAATGTGGAGCTGTCCATGGCGCTGAACCTGCAGCTGCTGAAAGTGAAATGTTTGTTAGTCACATTATGCCATTTCCTGTGATGTGACAAAAAAATATATATATATTATGAAGGAAAAGGAATCACTTAATAAACTGCATGAATTTCATGAATGTTAATTATATTTGTTCATTCAGTGAGAAAATTATTTTCTACTTTCTTTCCCAATATTTTGCCAGCTGCTCAGAATGGGGTTTTCTGTACTTCATCTATTTGTCCCACTACAGGCTGTTTATGTGAGCTGCCTGTCTTGCTGAGGGCGATACACCAATACTAAGTGTCTAAACAGACTAAATGATCACCTGAGCTGCCACTAATTAAGGTAACAGAAAGCCGTTATACTTCAGGGTCTGCACGATATGAAGGTTTTCTGAATTTGGTTCATCTAAGTAATGAGCATCTGAGACGATAGGAATAGATTGATTAAAAAATATTTATAATGCACAATATATTCAGAAAACAACTCATAGATTGCAAACTGCACTAAAGGCAACAGATGGGTTCTGGAAATAGAATGTTAAGGCTTGGACTACATGTCTTTTATGTGTCCAGATTTCTATTTCATAAAGTCTTGAAATAGAGCAGATGAACAGTCTTTCTCTCTGTCCTCTAAATCACCCTAAACGAAATAAACTCTCTCCATACAAAAACTTGTGAAGTTTCCACATTACCATATTTTACGAAAGTATAAGAGATTAAAAATAAGAGAATGATAAGACTGAGAATAATGAAACAGCAAGAAAAAAAGGAGATAACTGATCAAAGAAAGGAAGATTAAAATGACTACTAACCAAGGGTACTTATTAAAAGGACTGTGCAAAAGCTGATCATTTAGTAGCCATTACTCCTTCCCTCACCCAAGGTCTGTGCATATCACTGTTCTGAACTCAGGAAGACTGTGGCTGTCTCAAATTGTATACTTGTATTCTCAAACTGGCCACTTTGAGTGCACAAGTGCGTTTACACTGTCAAGTATGGAAACACTCTATGAGCACTTGAACGATGTACATTCAACAAATGAAATATGTAACGCTGGACACATTTCACCCTCAATGGTAGCTATCTTGGCTATGTAGCAGAAAGGGAGTGACCACAAACCTACTTTCAAACTACTTTCAAATGTTGAGGAAGCCGCAGCTGTTATGGAACACAATACAAATACAAGTTGAACACATCCACACTAAAGGGTTTATTTTTTTACTCTGCATCATTTTACTGCTGTTGAATAGAGGCCATCAGTATGGTTATTGGGTGTGTTAAACAGAGGGCATGAAAACAAATACATTTTAAGTGAAATGACTAAACAAGACATGCAAGCAGACATGTTTGCAGGCGATGCGTTCAAATTTTACGTACATTTCCAGTGAGTGCACGACAGTGTGGGATTTGAGACAATGCTACCCTGTCGATATACACAAACCACACAATTATGACATTTAAGCCTACTCCATGTAAGTGTACTAACAGATGTCGGCGAATTGAGACGCAACATCTCGCGGCTCTGTGAGTCTGTCCTCATGCATAGCAATGCTTGGAGATAAATGCTACTAAGCAGGTGTAAAGTTTACCATATTGCTCTCTTAGTTTACTTTGTTAGCATGCTATTTGATAATTAGCAATAATCACAAAGTACAGTAATTCTGTTTATCATAAGGGGGACACTCACTCTACACCATAAATGTGAACCTGAAAGAAAAGTCAGGGCATCACCAGTCATTAAGATTCATCATTTGATAATCATTTAAGTTTGCATCTTTTTCTTTCCAATGCACCTAGCAGTTGTTAAGATATTTTAGTCTGGACCAAAGTGGTGGCCGAACTGGTCAACACTGCGAACCTCTGAGCTCTTCTGCTAACATGGTTCAAAACTGAGCCATGCATCAAAGTAAAAATAATCTTATTGTTCCTACTGTGTTATTTGAAACAGCAAGAAGATTATCAAAAATGAGACAAGATAGAAAGAAACCATTTCATACAGAAAACAATGAGGAGGTTATGAAGAATATGTTAAAATGTCATTTTGGGATTGCAGGCCATTTCCAGCAGAGCTCTCAAGGTGCTGAAATGCCCGAATGTCCAAAACTATTTAGGAGGTTTCATTCAAATATCATTTTTGTGGTGACAGGAGACAAGCAGCTCATCCCCTCCCATGACCTAATCTACCAATACACCCTAAAATGTCAAAATGACAAACCTTAGGTAGGATTCTCACCCGTTTTCAGTGAAGAGATTTTTGATTGAATTTATCAGTTTTATCATAGAAAGGTCCTTTTATGGTGAAACTCTTTTGCTTTTTGTCTGTGTAGCAACATCAAAAAATGAAGTCTCATTTCCACTTGTGGTTAATGAACCAGATTTTCGAGCATTAGTCTGTACTAAGCATCCACATTTAAAGTAGTAATCATCACAGAAAATAGGGAACACAGTGGCATGCTCGATGAGCAGTAACCACATACTGTTACGCTAAAAAAAAAAATGTATTCAGAATAATATATCAGTACTAGTACAGCTGAAAATGTGAATGTTTTTGTTTATTTTCATTTTTTTCCAAGTTTCCATTCCTCATTATACAGTGTATAATATGAAACATTTTACCATGCCATGGTCTTTAAAATGCATTCACTACACAGTTTTCAAACACAAAACCTGATAACTGAGTTGCATAATTTATAGAAATACGATGTGCAAATGAAGCTGGGCTTTCTACAGTTTGGCTCCTGATTTAATTCTGTAAAACTAATTATGCAAGTCAAACTCAGTTTTTCTGTTAGAATCCCTGAGAGATAAGCATCATGTCTTCGAGGTAAAAGATGTATGATAATTTACTGTACAGATTGCTTGCTTTTCTGGTCTTGATGTGTCTTTGTTGTTTCATAGTTTTGCATTGAGTTTAGTTAAAACACGTTGCACCATTCCCACAGCAAATTAGGAAGTTCTCAAGCACAACATCATAAAATTGTATTGTCTTTCCTGAGCTGTCTTCAATTTTGTTGTAGCACTGACTTCCCACCATAAAGAAAATGAGACCTTTACACCAAGGAATTGTAGATCTTAACCTGATGAATCTCCTAACCATTGATAACTAAAGGTAGATAAGCTCTTACACAGTCCACTACTACTATTTTTGTTCCGGAAATGTTCAACTCCAAGTTGTTGGTTGCTCACATGGTCCACTAGGAATGAAACCATATTCCCATGAGCTGTTTTATTGTTGTTAGAAATTAGGGTGGTATCATCTGCAAACTTGCACAACTTAACACTTTGAGAACATGTTGTTGTTATGGTTTGAACCTGTTTTCTCAGTTCATTAGTATTTCATATTTATTCATTTGTTTGGTTTTATTTTTGTTACTTTATGTTCAACTTCTGCATTTGAAACCAACCCAGCTCCGCTCTCCTTTTGTTGTTGTTTTTCTGTTAGAACCCCTGATCTTTGTTTCTTTTAATAAACCCTTTACCCTTGTAAATCTTGTGTCGAGCATTTGGGTCCAACCCGCTCCAGAACACAACATATTTGTTCCTAGTTTCCTCCACTCAAAGAAGCCCTAGATTTACTGAAACAGGGAAGTTTGGACTCCCAGTTGGGGAAGTCTTAATGGTAAGTTCATAAAAAAAAAAAAAAAAAAAAAAAAAAGACATACTAAACTATATAGCCAACAACAAGAACCCTTGCATGAGTTGCAGGTATCTGCAAACTGCTAAGTACAATGTTCTCCCACTTTCTTTGTCTCTACTAGCTTTTGAGGAAAAAGATGTCTCTTTGGCTGCTAGATGCCCTGCCATGTTTGCCTGAATGCTGTTTGGTTCTGGTAGGTAATTAATAAGTGATTGGGGTTTTTTGCTCATATCTGTCTGCCACATCTGCAAACAAGGTTTAAGAAAGAATTTAGCCTGAACAAAAGCAGTTTAGTTGGTAAAACCAAAATAATAAATGGAAAGATGCTAAACCATAGAGCTATTGATCAGCACAGTTTTACCACCAACCAAAAGTGTCCACTGTAGAATTGATGCAGAGAAAGACATGGAGAATAACAGCACTCATATTCAACATCTACAGTGTGATACCTTTTGAAGGCAATCCTTCTTTTCCTCCCTTGAAAAATGCATGTTTTGCAGCTCTTTGATTCTCAGTTGCCGGAAGCTGAATCCTCAGGCTCCAGTGAAACTGAATTTCTCCTCTGTGAGAGAAGAAGCAGCAGCGGACTACTGTACTGCAGCACAAGGACAAACATGTATCTTTTGAAATTCACTTGAGATAAACTCATGACCAGTACAGTTAATCTTCTGACAGACAACTCCAATCACAAAACAGCTAAAAAAGCTCACAAACAAAACAACTGAGTGTCTTTCTCCTGCCTCCGTATCTCTTTCATGGAACCATCGGCTCATAAATTATATGTTTGTGTTAGAAATGTCATGCACTTCTGCAGCTGTACCTCCAGAGCTGATAAGCCTCTGCGAAAGTGAAGATATTACAGGCCTTTCCTCCCTACCAAACAAATATAGTAAGACTGAGGCACTTCTGTGATGGCTCCAAGAAGGCAAAATGAATTAAGCTAGTGGGGGTAGACAACCTTGTGAAATCTATTTTTCACAACTTTCATTTTGGAGGTAGAGAGCTGCATTGCAGTATTGTTACACCCTTTGTTTTTTTGTTTTTGTTTTTTTCTTGCCCTGTGTAAGAAAGAAGCAAGCAGGCAGATGAACAAGAACTCCCAGTGCTCTGTAAGTAACATATCAGCAGCCAGACTTACAAATTGCTCAAGGCATCTTTGAATCAACAAGAGGAACAGGTTGCACTGCCAACAGTAGGTGTCTGTTGTCTTGCATAGACTCAGTAGAATCATTGTTTACTGTCTTGTACCTCAGTTTAAGGCAGAACTGTGATCATCAGTTGTAGACGTGTCAGACATAGTGGTGGAACTATTTTTGTGAAGGAGAAAACTGAGTAAAGTTGATGGGATTCATTTCGAAGTGATTGTACTATACACCATTGATTGCAGCTTGGTGTATCTAGCTGTTATATGTACGCTGGTGAGTAGAAAACAGTAATGTGTAGTTAATGAAAGAGTACCTGCTACAACAGAGACAATTACCACACTATTTCATCATTTTCATATACTGTAGCTCTTCAGAAAGCATGACCTGTGCTGAACTCTCTGTTGTTATTCTTAAAGCCCAAGTGTCTGAATCTCATTATCTCAATTAAAGTTGTATTTTAAAATATCTTTTGAGAAGCATGGGGTAATAATATGCATAGAAATGAGCCACCAGTGCTTTGCCAGTTTGTTGTTTGGTACTGGACTGTTAACATCCAATCAGTTTATAAGAGGTTTATTGGAGCTTTGTCACTGAAAACATCTGCTGGTTGCTAGAAATAATGTGTCACACTTTGCCATGCCCAGGTGTTTTAGGATTAGTCACCAAAGCTACTTGGTTAAGATCATGGTTTGCCTTAAAGTAAGTAATTTTACATGAGCATTGTTGCGTAAATCACGAAAGTTAAATTCATTCTGCTATTCACTTACCATTGCATTTTTCTTTTTGCACATGTTTTCCATTTGTGTGTGTGTGTTTTCATACTGCATTTCCCTTAGTTTGTGCTGTCACTCTCAAATGTGTTTTTCCCATGGGGACCTTCATATAAAATGCAGGGTTGAGTGATATTTTTTTTCTGTTGTCACTATTAAAACAATAACAGTGCAGCTTTATACAATGTTTACAGACAACATTTCACTTACAAGCTTTTGTTTTTCCTGTCACTCATTTTTCCCCCATCAAAAGACAGGCAATACTGATGAATACATTTTAGTCTTCCAAACCCCACAACCCCCATATATACCCTGTCCCCAATCCAGTTCCTTCCACCAATCAACAATATACTAAGGCTTACCCAAGCAGAGCATCCTTAGTTGATAGAAGATCGTCTAGCTTAATTTGTTAACATTAAGATTATGTTTGACCATTCATTAATGATTATTGCTGATTTTTGCCAAGTAAGAATTTTCCAAAACGCTTCGAAGCCAGTGAATTCTTCAAATGTCATCTTATTAGATACTGCCATGCCTGCCAGCTAGACTTTCCATGTTTTTATTCCGTAAGGTAGAGGCAGAAATCAATTTTCAGCAGGCTGGTAATTGTACCCTTGTTAGGTCAGTAAGGGTACTAATAACCTTCCCACAAAAAAACGAAAACCCATGGACACTCCCATACAGCATGCATACAAGAGCTAATGTTCCGAGGGACAGCAATGAGCGATATGGGTCAAGTACCAGTCCCATTGTCTGTGGTTTTACTCTAAACTGTACTGCCATAATCACTATACCACAATGTATTTGTTCCAAATTAACGCATCCATTCCCCAAATAGGAAGTACAAAACAAATCCTAGAAACTTTTTAAACAACCAGAGCAAAATATACTCCCCCCTTTGAACGAAACCAGATAAGTCATGAATCAAACAAACAAATTTATACAAATAATCCTCAATTACCCTAAGAATAATCTACTAAATAAGCAACTGCAATTGTTGTCTTTGCTTAAATCTGGTACAAAGGAGGAAGAGGGCGCAAAAGATTAGAAGGAAAGATGAGAGACTTTGGCTACTGTTGCCGAGCACCCATCTATTCCTGATGATTGACAGGTTTTTCAGTGGGAGAAAAGAGGTGAGACTGTGTGTCACTGTGTGAAGTAAGGTGTCAATGGAGCTGGAACGTTAAGTCCAATAGAACCGACAGAGGCGATGCTGCCAACACGTCAATGAACAGAAAGTGCAGGTGGAGTGTTTGTCTGTCCTGCTGTGCAGCTAAATAGGTGATGTTAATCACCAATTACTGTGAAACCATCTGCGGTCATCTGCAGAATGAAGTTAATGCCAGCTGTCCACATAATGTATGAAATCTTTTGTTCTTGTGACCAGAGTTTATTACAGGTATATAAATGGAATTACAGTGTTATCGATGACCCACAAACGGCATTAAGTAAGCATGTTGACTCTCTTTTTTTTGCCCTTTAATACACACCTGAGAACAGATATGAGAATGTCATATTCAGCTGCACTATTGCCATGAATTGTAGCTCGTGCCTCTGCAGCAGTGATTTGACCACATAGACTGTGGTAAGCCTTGAAGCTACTGACAGAATCTAACATTCAGTGCTGATGTTTCAGGGGGTAGCTTTTTTTTTTTCTCTTGTCAGGCTTCATTGTTCATTCGGTTTGGAATATGTGGGCTTGACATTATGTCATCTGCATTGACAGTGAAAAAGTACACCATCAAGCAACTATTTGTGATATTTGTTTGTTGATCATTTTTGCTCCTAAAGTGGCTGATTCATTTGAGGGAGTGTTTCATCCACATAAATGTTACCACAGAGTTTAGATCATAGGTTCCCAAACCTTTGAGGTGTACCATTATCTACTAAACCAAATTTCCAGAGTAATTAAGTGAGTATAATTTTTTTTCATGAAATAAGATTCACTGATTTAACCATGCTACAGCCCCAGAAAGGCTAAATCACAACAACAAAGTGAAAATTGACAAATACATTTACATATCTTGTACCACTCCGAGGCTAAACTGCCAAATCCTTCTTCTCTGCAGTTTTGGAAGATTCATCTGACCCGTCAGGTCCAGTGTTATCTCATTGCCTCTGGGTTGTTTTTTGAACATTTCAAAATGAATTCTGTTCCGCTTGCTAATCAACGATTGACGTGTTCATATTAGACTGCGTCAAGCTGACATTGAGGTTATGCTATTGGACATGACGTTCTGTCACTCTACATGTATAAACATAGGCAAATTTTAATTCCTAAAATTTGAAATAATTAACAACCATTGTTTTCATCATTGTAATGTGATGTGCTTATTTAATAACTGTCTGTAATAAGATTACATTTAATTATATATTTGGGGATTTGTTCCAGTTTGAGTGCAATTGTTAGACCTTTCAGCAAGGCTCTTGAGTACCATTTGGAAGAGTTTCACATCCCGCTAGTTGTACACGTACAGTACCTCAGTTTGGGAGTTACTGTTTCAGAGGACCTGAAACAAATACATCACAATGGTTCAGCTGTCAATTACATGTCATCTGAACAGCTGTGTGACAGAAATAAAGATGAATGATTTCAACATTAATTACATCTTTCCAAAGCAAAGCAGTTTACCAGATATGGAAAGGAAGTTGTATTGTGGGGGTTGGCTCAAGCATTTCTGAAGTTTATCCCATAGTAGAGACTATAAAAGTAAAAATATCACTTTAGACCCAACTTTATTTAGGCATAATACTAAAAAACCTGTGACACAGATGTCTCCAGATATTTGTGGATGGCTGTAGTAAGCAAGTATCTAGACAAAATATGGAGGCCTAACTCTACTGGGAAGAAGCCACAGCTATTTTTATTGTACGTTGAATTATACTTATTCAGCTGGCAGGGATTTGTTTTGCTGTCCTCCCCCACTGACTTTGCTATGTTGTAATTATTATGCAAGTTGCCGTCACAGGGATTGAGGAGCTTCAGGTTTTCATTAGTTTTGGAGATGAGTGCTAATTTTCCCTTAGTCGAGAAAGCTTGTATGTCTAATCTTGTGTATAGATGGATCAAAAATATATTTTTTTATCACATACATGGGCAGGAAATGTTGCTCCCAAAGAGCTGAAAGATCCTCATTGTCTATAAGATATTTATTTGGCTCTTTGTTATTAGTTTTGATTTTGCAGCTGAATGTTGTTGTAAAATCAAAGGTTAAAGCAAAGGACAAAATGCATTTGTAAAAGATGATGCTAGAATTTGGCCACTGGTTACCAATAATTGTTGCTGTTGTCCACTTCAATGGGAAGTAGGGGGAGAACAAACACACAGGAGCCTTTGACAAGTCATCGTCTTTATCCTCCTGTTCTCGCCATCTGTCTCCATCTCCATCCATCAACTGTTACCATGACTCCCACTGCCGTCTCTTGTTTCAGTTGCATTGGCTGGCACTTGTGCTTGAAAGACATTCTTTTTAATTACACTCTCTGTTTTGTAACTATCTTTTCTCCCAGAGGACTTGCTGGAAAACCATAAATGTAAGTCAGCTTCAGGCTAAGGCATTTAAAAGAAGCCTTAATGTTGTCAAAGTTTCTGTTGATTTATACGTTGCTATTGATTACAAACAATGTTTTTCTGTGCCACAGCTAAATTAAAATACTATTAAAATCCATTACAGCATATGAATTGAGGTAAATATTCTAAATGTTTTTAATATTTTCTAATGTAAATATATCAGTTGGAATTAAGAGGTATTCATTATTTCATCTTGTAATCATTTTGTCTTTCGTGAAAATAACACTATAAACATATTTTTAGAAATGATAAGAGCCAAAGTTTGCTTTCCAAGATGCTTCAGTTTGTCTGGTTCAGCTGGTGCAGTATCCAACCTGACTAGTGGATACTGAACACTTCATCAAGAAGAAAACTATCCAGAGCCATCTCTGTGGTGTTCCCGGAAATCACTTCTGCAATTTCCATGAGAGCTGTTATATCGGAAATATGTGACCGTCACGAGGGAACAATTTTTGCACCCTAGGGTGCTACTGGTTGTGGCAAATGGCCTCATATTTCTTGGCTGGTATGCAACTATGCATATAGTAATTAGCAGACAAAATGACTCACTCGATGACTCCTCATATCATTACAAATGCACCGCCATGTTTAACAGTTGGTAACAGACATAGTGGGTTGGTTATATCACCCCAAGTGTAAGCTTTATGGATGTAGGAACACACACACACTATTATACAACTAATGAACATGCAATTTAATGACTGCCCTGCAATCACTCTCTTCACTCTTCTTAGTTCCAAAATCATTGGGGATGGCCTCAGTTATGTTGCCCTCAAGTTATACATTGTATTATATATTAGCTTTAATTTGTGTAGCTGATAAAAATGACACTCCTAATGTTTTGCAAAATAACTGGTTTCATGTTTTATCCAAAGTAACATGAGAATATCAACCAGTTTCAGACAGAAAACAGCTAGCACAGCAAATACTTTAAAACAGTCACTCATATCTCTGGCGGAGGTCTCTGCGGTAGTCAAGAAGCTCCTCGGCTGCAAGGTGTCAGGGGAATATGAGATCTGCCCTGAGATGCTGGAGGCTTTGGACAGTGTGGAGCTGTCTTGGCTGACACACCTCGTCAATGTAAAATGGATGTCGGAATCAGTGCCTGTGGACTGGGAGACTAAAATGATAGTTCCCATTTTTTTCAAAATTGGGGCCAGGTTTAAGGGACCAGGGATTGTTCTCTGCTGTTTGCAGATGATGGGGTTCTGTTGGCTTCATGAGACATATCTTGGGTTGTTGTTTATAAGTGGGGGCAGGATAGACCAGGAGATTGACAGGATGAGAGGGAAGTCTGGGCAAACTTGCTCTACCTGCTGCCACAGTGACCCAACCCTGGATAAGTGGAAGAAAATGGATGGATGGATGGAACCCACACCTGCTACAAGCATAATTTTGTCCTTATTGTGTCAGAATTTTTTTAAATTGAGGATCTTAATATGTTTAGCACCTGATTTGAATGCTGAATATATGTATCTTTCACATGAATTACCAAAACAATGCAAAAATACCTCATTCTGTTTGTTGTTTCTGCTGTATGACAGAGAAAAGTATTTAAAATTACTGTATAAAAAATTACCACAGCCAAGACATCAACCAAAAATAAAATATACAGTTTCAGCAGGAAAAGCTTGACACTGAATAACAAAACAGAGTTGAAAGCATTGTAAGGCAGAAATTCAAATAATTTGAAGAACTTGTTAGCATAATGTGGAGAAGAGAGGGCCTATTGTGAATGCCTTATGTAATAGTCACCCAGCACTGCCACTCCACAGATGGTCCAGGAGAGGTAGGCAGTTGTACCAGCACATCTATTTCCACATAGCAGCAGTAAGAGCTCTTATCCCTCTCTGCAAGCCCACACTCTGACAGGAGGCTGAGGCACTTGACGAGCAGCAGCGAGGCCAGATACCATGATTAAAAATGGATGCTGATGCGAGAGAGAATGTCAGCATGATGCTGCCATAACACACTCATATAAAAAAAAGCAGTCAGATTGCTGTCTCTGGATGTGGCGCTCATTGGTGGGTTATTGATTATAGTGTGTGAGCAGAGTGTGCTAAGAGACAGGCTGGTATCTGGAGATTTGCATGACTGATGCGTTTTTCACGAGACTGTGCTTGTCAACTTGTCAGCTCAGCAGAAAAAAAAACACACATGCTGTACCTGATGATAAATGGGAATTTGTTGAGATGTGATCTCTAAAATATTGAATACCTGTGGACCTTCATGCACTTTATGGAAGCATGAATAGGAAATAGTTCCTCATTGTGAAATTTCTCCAACTGTGAGGTCTATGGAGAGGACAGCGTTAGTTTCCATGCATGAGAAATGCAGCTGGCTCTGCCTGTTTGTGTATGCAGATCTCAAACTCTCTCACCAAGTTTTTTCTGATTAGGGTGAAACATCAGGAAATGTGGTGCAATGCTGACTCAGATGAGAATTACTGTGTATGTGTTTCAAGAGATATTTGATATTTGCAGCACTACCCTCAAACAGAAACAAATCAAAACACAATCATAACAGAAATATACATATACGCAGTGTGAAATTAAAAAAAAATTGATTTCTGCTAAAAAAAAAATTAGTAGCATTAGCACAATGTAAAAACACTCTATTCTTGGTGCATAAGTATTATAAGAGAAACTATTTTCATAATACTAATGGATCAAACAACATGAAACACATAGTGATGAACCCAGGAAGAATTATCAACCACCTGTGCTGTTCTGCTCAGCTTCATGGTGCATCGTGACTTCTTTCAGGTCCCTGTTTTAGTTTTTGGATTCACAATTTTACTGTTTTGTTTCACCATAACCTCTTTTACATGTCATTGGCAGCCTCAGTAAACAGACGTTTACAGCAGAAAAATCCTCAAAAACTGATGTAGCGTTACACTCCTATGACACTGTTGGACCATGGATGTATTAAACATTCAGTGTGTGGGATTTAGGGGGAGCTTTTATCAGAAATGTAATATACTATTCATCATTTAATTTTCATTAAAGTATAGAATAACCTAAACTCAAGAATTGTTGTGTTTCATTATTTCAGAATGAGCCCTTCAAATCTATAAAGGCAGCAGGTCCTCTTCCACCACCAACAACCAAAGTTGCACAGTAATGGTTTTATAGTAGCCCAGATGGGACTGATCAAAAACATTTGCAGTTAAAGGTGATCCATTCAGTTTTACAGTCTTTTTTTTTATAAAGTGAGAAAAATGTATTTTGGCTGGCAAGGGGATTTTCATTGCATTACCTTGAGTGACCACTCTAAAAAATTAGTATAAGGCTGAGTGGCAGTGCCAGCATCCAGCTCTGTTGATACATCCATGTGTTGGATGCATGATAGACAAATTCCTTTCCCTTGTCAAAACCTGATGCCTTTATTACCCACAGACTAATCCAATTTTGTGTGTTTTGTAGGCTAATGGCTGCGACCCTAAGCCTGGAGTTATACTCTCTTTTAGTCAGCGTTTGCGTGTGCATGATATGTTCCTTGTGTTAAATGCGTCCATTTGAAGGTTTATTTGATAAGACATGTATGTAACACGTCTGCAAGATATGCACATGAACAGTCAGGGCAGGGATGTGACAGGTTCAGGGGATAGTAGCAGCCACAACAATGGCAGAAACTTTTAAGGAAAAATTGTTGGACAAAGCCTTAATCTGCCTGCATCTGTTCACTGTGTTATTGATGCTACACAGTGGCAAATGTGCTTGTCAGAATAGCTGGCATTGCCACCGTCACAACACACTTGATTTAGGGGCCATCAAGGCTCTCGCCACTGTTCCTTTTCTGCTGTAATCTGAGAATTAACAAAATTGTAACATTCTCAGCTGTCTCCATGTTATTGCTTACATGAAGCAAATCCAGATGTCCTACTTACTGTATAGCCTCATTTCTCTGGTGTTCCCATTAGTGGCACCTTCAATAACATGTACAGTTCATTAGCAAATATGTAAACAATACAATTTTTGACACAGCCGGTTGCCTGCATGAACGAGTGGTTAAAATGCAAGTATATCTCCCTTCCTTTAAACTGACTGTGATGAATAAAATCTGTGGATTTCTTATTTAAAACTTAAAAATATGTCAGGGTTTTTTGTTGTTGTTGTTGTTTTTGTTTTTGTTTTTGTTTTCTGCTTCTTTCTGCTACCACCATGTGGTCAAGAAATCTTAGTACTCACTATTGGCTTCCTTTAATGTGCAAACAGGTGGAGCTAATATATTAATTATTATATGTACTACAATGTATTATATTTCTAAAATGATCATGTAGGATGTTAAACTAAAGCTGTTAAAAAAATCACATAAAACACAAGAATCTCAAAATTGTATTGTAATTTGTCAACTAAATGAGATTTTCAGACTTCAGTGTATTAGGATACACATTTGTGTTGATTACATCTATTTATGTCAGTGGCAAATAACATCTTGGACTCCTGAGCCACCCCAACAGTTTAAATAAGCCATTGCCAAGCCTGAATCGTATTCATTAAGCTTAAACCAGCCTAATAGCTTTACGCATGCACCCTGCTGTCACTGATTAACTGCTATGATGATAACTGGAGAAAATTGAGCACCCTATCACCTCATCAGTTTCCTATGAAATGAAGGATGCAGATTAAAAAGAAAATTCCATCAAAGTAAATGAAGACGCACAATAGCTGAGAACTTCCATTACCAAGTGTGGCAGTTATACAGATGAGACAAATATGTGCTCTCTTGCCTGCTATTGTGTTCCAGTGTTATCACCCTGTACACCCACAAGCATAAATTGGTGACATAGATGTCCAAAAAGGATGGGTTTATCATTCGTTTTTCCATGCACTGAAGAAATACAATAACCGACTCAAGGAATTGGACTCTCACAAAGCCTGCTATAATTGAGCTCTGCCTCCTGCTGCTTGTACCAGGCAATTGTCCTACTGGTGGCTATTCTTGGTGACTCATTCGAATATTGATGGCCAAACAAAGCACATCCCAGCCATTTAGGTTAGCTGAAATACTAGTCAGGTGGTGAATGGCTAAATGTTTAACACTGGGCATATTTCTAGATGTGCAGCTTCATACTCAGCTCTTATGCTTACACCACCATATGGTTGTCTTTATAGGAATAAGGAAGCAGAGATTTCATTAGAAAAATATTGATCGTCGTCTATTGTGAGGAAAACACGGTATCACATAATATGTGATGTTTGAGCCAAACGGAATTCAATGGTCTCACTATGAATAAAAAGAAAGAGACTAAGCATGTGGGGAAAGGCTGAATTTTCCTTGACTGCGGAGAAAGATGGAATGGCAAAAACATTGGCAGGCAAAGATTGTGAAGATGGTAATGATCACTTTGCATTTTGCTATCTACTTCTTAATAGTAATAAGTCGGATCCCTCCTTTTGCCACACTGCTTCCAAGATAAGACATCCAAATGAGATGGAAAGATGAGCTTGCCTTAAGCCAAATGCAAGGTAGCAGAGTATTGTTAATGAAAGAACTCTCTAAATGTCCTCTGCTTTGGGCAAGGTATCATGAATTCAATATGATGAGAAGGCTGTGATGTATTATGCAAAAACTTTTCTCAATATTTATTTGCTCAGGGAAAATTTACTGTAGATGTTGGTTTTTTTCAGCAATCCCTTGTGTTTCTCCCCTCCAACTTTCCCATATATGCATGATGGCTGCTGCTCAGGTCAGCCTTTGGCTGGGAGGTTTACCCAATGAGCTGCTGCATTACAGCAACTAATGTTAACCTTTCAAAATGCTACATATTTCCGCCTCGGTCAAACACATCTAATAATAATTACCCATCATGAAGTTCTGCTCTGACAATAGTTCAGTGTCTTCCCACTGCAGTGAGTTCTGCTTTATTAGCTTTACTTTGGTTGTACTAAGTAGATGCTACTTTTTCCTTCAGAAATCCCTGAATTATTGAAAACCTGAATTCAGTGAGGTGCTAGGAACCTACCATAGGGACGTTCATTCCATTCAAATGGTCTCATAGCTGCTGCAGATTCTTTGATGACTGCTGCAAACGTCCAACCCTTTTCCTCGCAAACAGGCCCCACAGGGTCTAGATCTGGTGACCTGTATCAGGACCTGGAATTGCTGTGTCTGTATATAGATGTGTAAATCAAAACCTTTCTCTTTTAAATATTCCTGAATGTAATTTCCCCTTCGAAGGACAGCTGTAATGCTTTCTTGAATATTGCATGAAGTGCCTAATGGAGAGGAGGGGACACTAATCAGGAGCAGGTTCAATAAATGTTTTGTCTGGGGCAAGGAATTATTCAAATAATACACAATTTAACTCAAACTCATGGAGATTTTGTAAAACCTGCTGTATATAGATTTGTATATAATTCGATTCAAGTTTTTCACCACCATTTTTAATACAGCATCAATGCCTGGTTTGGAAAAAAATCTGTGATAATATCAATTCTCAGATGCGAAAACATCTCTAAGTTGTGTGAGTCAGGCTACACCCACACCATCATGCCATTTTGTGAAGCAGGTAATCATATTGGCTCAGAAGAATCACCATGAAAAAAATGTTGTACCCGTGATGTAAGTGTTCTGCACAGAACAATGTGTTAGATAACCAACTACAAGTCAAACCACATGTCAATATCCCAACATTAATCATCCCAATGTAATATTCTCAATGATGTATTGATCCGGTTTCATTTTATTTTCCTGCGGTAAGTTTAAGGGTCAGTTGATTTGTCTTTATTGAACTATACCATCGTCATACTAGCACAGAGCATCAATTAAGCTTCAAACAACAACCAACGCATTTTTGTTTTGTTTTTATGGCCAAAGAGTGTGTGTTCTTAAATAACACCAAAACCCCAAAAGAAGCCATAATACCAAGATCCTAAATGGTCTGGGGGCCTGAGATCTCAGACAGTACTGCAACAAAACATCAAAGTTTATGCTCATTTGTTCCAATTTACTGTGGTTTGTAACGCTAAGAGTGTCCAGGGTGCAGGTGTCCCGGTGGCTCTGTGAGGCTGTATAGTGATGCCTTTAGCTAAACGCTAAATACTGCAAGAAAACCAGGGAATCAGCATGGCTCAATCTCTGTAAATGATGGCTATCTTTTTCAAGATCCCCAGCGATAGATCCAAAGGTTGTTACTTCAGTCTCAACCAAAATGGTTGAGCTACCAACAAGCTGACCAACTCATACCAACTTGCCTGGTTAGCGCTCAGAGAATCTTTGTTTAACTTTCCCTAGCTTTGATGAAGTATCTTACTTCAAACTGAAAAATGATATAAACACTATAAAATGTGATTTAAACACTATAATAAAAAAAAACTAATTATTTCTATTGTTGCAGCCAAAATGTTCAAAGTAAGCCTAGCCGGTATATAGTTTGCATGTCTTTTCCTTTTTCCAGGAGGACCCCTGACTTTAATGCACAGTTCACACTTCAGTGATTTAATACACTCTGCACTCGAGCACAGTGTAAATGAACCTGAAGTACGCTCTTCTTTCTTCCCCTGTTTACAATTTACTACTAAGGACTACTAAAATGACTGCAACAGCTTGATAAAGATTAATGGCAGCAGGAAATCATTAATCCTCTCCTCCATGTTCGATCTAGACACAGCTATAAGTCCCAATCCAAGTGCCTTAAATTTGGGTAGGGAGGGATCCAATCTTATTTTTTATTTTGTTTTACAATAAAAAAAAAAAAAATAGAAGCGATGTGTTGAAAATTGCTGAGGGAGCTTGGTACATTAAATATGAAATATATCTTGCAACCATTCATAAAATACAACAAGGACCACAAGGAGGAAATCATTTTCTTGAAATGTGATCTACTGAATTGGTTTATATTCGGATTTTCCTAATGTTCCTCTCTTTTGCAAAAATGGAAAAAATGTTTGTTTGAAATTATTTGGAAATAGAAGGTTGTTCACTTTTTTCACACTTTTTTTTTTTACTTTTTCAAATCTATGCAAGGTCCCCCAAATAAAATACATCAGCTGCATGACTTGAACTCCTCCATTAGCTCTTGGGTAAAATAAGTCAGACATGATGCTGTAAAATCAATAGCTTTTAACATCACCATAGTTCAAGCGCTGGTACTGGAACATTATCAGCTTGACGTGCACATCTCCTTTCTGCTGTCAACATTGGCTGGGGAGAGAGGAGTTTGATTCTCTTCTTCTTTATAAAAAAGAAAAGAAGTTAGGTGAATTATTAATGGCTTGTATTAAAGATGCAGACCAGAACTCTCAAGGGAGTCAAGTTTTTCTACACAATGCAAAACTGAAATTGGCCTAACAACTGCCTGCTTTCTCCTTGTCCGCAGCTTGCAGTGTGGCCCCTGGCCAATGCCCAGCTCTGCTCAACTGTTGAGCAGAGCTGGGCATTGGCCAGGGGCCGAGACCGCTCAAAGACTAAAACTGTTGCTGGTTGGCTCTACACTGTAGGGCATCATTAGTATAAGTCACTTGCACAGAGCTGTTGTTGCACAAGTTGAAAAAGTCAAGAGGAGTTGCCTCCCACGTTCAGAAAGTGAAGTGAATTTTAGAGGTGGCAATGGAGATCAACATTGAGCCCCAAGGCATATGTGCAAGTTGTGCATGATTCAACAAATTTGGATTTAAGGCAAAAAAAATATTGCGCTGACTACACCTTAATGGCGAAAAGGTTTTAGATGTACAAACAAAAGAGTATTTGGTTTTACATTGTACCCTAATCCCAAGCATTTACATTGCCTGGTGCAAACCAGAACCCAATTTTAATCCGTGAATATATGGGTCTGGGGATGGTCCATAGAGAATCGTTTGCAGACGTTGGGCGTATACCTCTGGTTAATTTTAACCAATCAGCTTGCACCGAAATCGGCCGACACTTACCTTACCTACCTTGTCCACCAAAGTTTTTTTTCCTGAGCACAGCGTGTTTTTAAATTTGATTTTAAATGAAAGCCAGCAGCGTGACGAGGTGCTGAGTGTTTATTCTGCGCTGAGCGTTCAGCGTTTCTTTCCAGTCACAGAGAGTTGCCCTCGTTACTGTCACCTGCTGTCCAATCACAGTGAAGGACTGGTGGGACAAACGCTGTTAATCACTGATACTAGTCATTAATTGCTAATTAAACGCTAATACTGGCAGAGTACCCAGACTGTCATTCACAGCGAATAAAACTGAAGCTGTGAGCCCCAGTCGGGGCGCAGGCAGGCCAAAGCAAAGTCTGAGGTTTTACTTTGTTTTACCCCATCAGTCTTTTCGAGACACATACCATATTAATAGAGCTATTAAGTGGTGAGACAGTGTTTTGTAAATATTGATGAGCATGTTTCGAATACCCTTAAGTGTTCCACAGGGTTTCATACTTAGTCCTTTTTTTTTTCATGTTCCCACACAGCTATCATCAAATTTTTACAGCTCTGTGGACGATACACAACTGTACATATCCCAACAGCTTAAACTGTTTAACAGAGTGTCTTGCAAAGCAAAAACTAACAACTATTTGAAATTAAATAAGAACACAACTGTAAGCGTTATTTAATGCTGATTTTGGCCGTTGTGGTCTGGCCAAAAAAAAACATAATTAATGTAGTAAATGATCTAAAGCTTAATAAACCTATTCAATGTATATAATCTAATGTATTTAATGTCAGTAAAACAACTTATCAAAACCTAAACCGTATCTTGCTCTTTCTTTACTGGTTTGTCTTTCTGCTTGTACTACAATCCTCCTTTAACTCTTTAACTTTTATTTTGACAAATTGTTGTATGGAAGTCCTCAGTGGTTGATACTACAGTAGGTCAATTGTGTCTCCCCTAATCTTAAATGTTGCTATCAGTAATGAAACATTGGTTAAGTCACCAGTTAATACAGACATTGGAGAGGCACCTTCCAAACCACAAATGTAGAAAAGCCTGCCAATAAATATCCATCGTCTGTTCACTACTTTAAGAAACATCTTAAGGCTGTTGCTTTCATTCTGTCTCGCTAAGAGTTTTTAATTATTTTATTTTATTTCAATTTGTATTTGTATTTCTGCCCTGTTTTGTTTTGTTTTTTAATCCAATTTGATATAAAGCAATTTAGGCTGTACTGTAGTAAGGTGCTATGTACTGTAAGTAAAGTTTATGATGATTAATGTATTATCAAGGAGGACTATGAGACAATTAAAGGTGAAAATAGTGGTCAAAGCTATAGTTCCATCATCTCCAACAACGGAGATGTAATGCATTAACTTATTTAGCCAGTAAATGATGTGGTGTCCACACAGGAAGTAATACATTGAAATATTTCAATAAATGCATCAAGGCGGGGAGAGCTGGATTCATCAATTATGGCCATTACAAAAATATTAAGGTCCAAAGTATATGCAATTTCATAATCTCAATTAGTTTCTGCGCAGCTAACATGAATTCACTTATTCACTATGGTCGTTTTTGGCAAGGTGCAAGGATCTATAATTTAACAGATTTTAACTTCTTCAATTTCACAGTGGTACTTTTATGCAGAGGATGGATGGATTCAAGATAAACTGTAAAACCAAATATATTGACAATATTCAGAAGGATGATATTGCTAGTTCAAAATAAGTGTGTTTGAATGCAAATGCTGAATGTGCCCAAAGGGCCTTCTACTCCTTCTTATTTTAGTAGTTTCCGGCTGTGCATATGATGAGCATTTTTGCTCCACTGCTTCCATAGGGTTTTTTCACAGAACTTTTTTAAGCCTGCTCCTACTGGAACAGAAATCAAGAGCTCCCAGTTTGCCTCCACGACTTATTTGTGAGTCTGCCATCATCACATAGCAATGGAAATAATTAGCCAACCAATTTCACAAAGACTTGTTCAGATGCCCAATGCTACAGATTGCTCTTCCTCTCTGCAAACTTGACACAGCATTCAAGCACCGGTTATTTATGTTCCCTCTGATGATGCTGCCATAAAGCACATACAGCACATGGACATAAATCCCAGACACTTTCTGCATCATGATCAACCAGCATCAGCGGTCTTCTTTCATACTCTCTGCATTTGTTTTTAAATTCATATCAATAGGAGAGGGACCTAATGGTGAGTCTATCTCAGGAGTAAAGATATGATGCTTGAGATGGTCACACAGCTAACAGCAGCAGCTCTCTTCACAGATAATCCAACAAGGAACAACAGATGGATAGAAATAGGATATAGAGAAAGAGGGGATCAGGGTTACCTGGATTTTTCTCTAGTCGATCCTGTGGGCTCTGACCTGCAAAATGTGTCCTCACGCACACACACACACACACACACACACACACACACACACACACACACACACACACACACACACACACACATTTTGACAACATAAGCTGGGCTAACTCTCTCTGTCTATATCAAAGGCCCCACCATGCAGGGGCTGACTTTTGTTCACAGCAGCATGAAAAAAGAGAAAACTTTATGATGTCTATATCCCTCTGGTTTTATTTGACTGCGGTTTTGTTGTAGGGAAAGTGTGCTCATTGTGTGTGCCATCTGTTTACAGCACAGTGAGTTGCTACTGTCTGTTGGTGAGATATTTTTGGGGGGTTTTGTTTGTGAGACTAAAAGATGGTTTGTCTATGTTGGCTGTTTCTTCAGCTCATTTTATTGAAAATGCAGTCATTTGCTCCTGCCAAATGTCCGAAGGAAGAACAAATGAAAGGAGAATAAAATACAAATAAAACTGGTCTTCCTAAGTGTTCTTGTCTGTTTTTAATATCTTATGTGGTTTCTAAAGGGCTTATTGGTTGGTTTGCTGAGATTGGGTCAGTCATGTTGCTATGCTAATGTGAAAATAATGAAAACACCACACATAAACTGCTGGATATACTGTAAGTGCAGGGTACATTGTCAGGAGCAGGTCAGTGGAAATGAAGAGTACTTTTAACAAAATACTGACCTCTAGTGGAGAACTGTAATAAAGCACTCAGAAAGTTCAGTGCACAGCGATAATATACAGTGCATCAATACAGCATCAGTGAGAAAAACATGTGACTGTGACATAAATCAAGTGCAAATGGCAGAGTTTGCCTTAATTCTCATATTTACTCAAAGTCCACAGCATGACAACAAATCTATAAACAAATAAATATGTAATTGCACTATCTCAAAGACATTTTGTCAGAAATACAAGCAATAGAGTGATGTCAGATCTCTTTTAGGACATGTGGTCAACATTTTGCCTTTTAGAAATTTGATTCAAAATATATAGAACAATCACTACCCTTCAAAAGAATTAACAGTAAACATGGCAATGACATACCCTACATATATACTGTATACACATGGGCTACGCTACTGTAACAGTAGTAAAAAGTAGTGAATATGCTACAGGATTTTACTTGTTTGACATGGACATGGAAGAACTTTATCTTTATAACATCTAAATGAATACCAGTTGGACAAATTTTTTTTTTAAAAGGATATCTGAAAAGTGGATCAGTTTAGCATTGAGTGAGATTTGGTTACTTACAGTATTTAGCTAAAAAAAAAAAAAAAAAAAAAAAAAAAAAAAAAAAAAAAAAAAAACTGGCTAATTTAAACAAACTCTTTTTCCATTGTTAGCTTTTTCCATTGTAATGCTAATTTGCATTGCACGGAAAGAATTGTTCACAAAACTTGTTTTCTTTGGCCAGCCATCGAGTCAGTGTAACACAACTGATTAGCTGTATCATATTGTCGATTAGAGGTGAAAAAAATACCAAATTGAATTTCTTTGTTTTAATAGTTCTAATGGTGAAATGCTGTTTAGAGCTAATTGTTGCCATCCAATACTTCATACATATTCATAGATCTCACGTCCAGGCGAGCCATTTCAAGGAGAGTAGTCTGCAGTCTCCATGTATTACATCAGCAGGCTCCTACAGTTAGTTTTACTCTTTTCCTCTTTGGTTCAGATGGAGCAGGTAACAGTCTTCTGTGTAAAAACTCTTCTATTTATAAAATAAAAATATGTCAGCTCGACACAAACAGTGAAATGTTAAGGTTTGACTTGTCGGATAAAACTTCATGCTTTTCCAGAGATGTTTGTAACTAACATCAGCAATTTAACATTAGCAAGATATGGGGTAAATTAGAGTGGAATTCAACTTAATGCTAATGTTGTTAAAGTATGATTTAGTATAAGTATATTTAGGCTAATGTGTTTATCGTGGGTTTAAAAGGTTATCATTCTCTTCCCTTTGGCTCTCAGACCCTGGAACCCCCCAGACATGAGGTCCACATTCTGTACCAGCTGAAAGTATCTTCCTGTCACTTTCATGCACTCAACCAGTAGACAGTAGGCCTATCTCTGTTTCAGAGCCTTTAAGGTAAAAGGCACGAGTGTGGTGTGGCAGACGTTTCCTGTGTTCTCTTGCTGTTAGCACCAATACCAGTTTAAAGTGGAGAGAGGAGGAGAGGTGGATCAGGAAAAGACTGAGCCTGAGTCTTCAACATCTGTGGAGTCATATTCATCAGCGGACTCTGTGAGGGCAGGGTATGGGCGTGGCTGGTCCAGGTTGACATAGGTGACATTCAGACTGATATAGTGTTCTCCCTCCAGGCCTGACAGGATGGTGGAGACGGCTGACACCAGTGTAGCAAAGCTAGGCCTCAACTCTGGATCAGGGTCCCAGCACTGGAGCATAATGTTATACCTGGAATAACATGGACAGAGTCTGGCTAAGTAAAGACACAATGGCCGTATTAATGACTAGCAATAAAACAATCCATAAGGACGTCCACATTTAATTATCGTATTACCAATACCTACAGATTTCAAACTCACAAAATGGCGTGTTTTTATCTGTATGAAGGCAAATGGATCTTAAAAACTCTACACACCCACAGATTATCTACACAAGGGTTTTACCAGTTGGGCCTGAGGACTGTATGGCATGTGCAGGCTTTGCCTGATTGACATCTTTTTGACCCCACTATTTTGTTGCACCAGAATAAATAAAAAAAACAAAGTTTCAGTTGATGTCAATTTAATGTTGAAGAGTCCAATCAGCCAAAATTGTAGATCCCCTCCAGATGTGTATTTAGACAGATACAAATACAAGTACTCTGCTAGGAGCAATGATTTGTGTCTGATATGGTTATTACAAAAAAGTTCAATTGTTTTGTTAAACTTTTTTAAATGTTTGTGTCCCTCTTTAAAAATGTCATAATCTATAAATATGTAAAATTATTTGTATATCTAGAGTTTAAATGCTGGGTGCAAGATGTCTCCTACTTCACTGTAATGTCCACTCTCAGTGTATGAGCACTGGGGGTTTTAAGGTTCCACATCATACTTGTTTAAGGTAAATATTGGACCAGGAATAGTTTACGAACTATTTGTGATTTCACAAATCATGCTTGTAGGCCCACCCCTTTAAGTCTGATTTTCAGATTGCCTTGTAATGTTAAACTTGGCATCTACATCATTCTGCGCAGTGATGCTCAGAAATTCCAAAGTAGGAACAAGAATAAAACCCCACTTTCAGTGTAAGGGGACTTTAAGTTGTCCTGAATATCAGTGAGTTATAGGAACAGTTTGAGAATTCAGGAATTATGCATATTCTGTTTCGCTTTCCAAAGACTAGAAAGAGAAACAGCTAGCCTGGCAATGTCCATTGGTAACAAAACCAACCAGCATCTCTGAAGCTCACTATTTAACACAACACGAGTGGCAACCAGTGGAGAGTCCCTGGAAGATAATGGACCCAGCCGAGATATAGTTCTGCACATAATCTGGGTAAATTGAAAATGTTTGTTTCTGAATCTCACTTACACAAATTTATCAACATGTAGCACATTGAATAGTGACAAATAGAGAGGCTGGTAGACCAATTTTGTTGCGTTTGGGCAGAACCAGGCTTGCCGTTTTCCCCTATTCACAGTATGTGCGGTAAACTATATGAGTTGCTGGCTCGAGTTTCATTCTGAATAGTCATTGGTGAAATGTCAGTGATATCAACCTCATCAAACCTTCGTCAAGAAGGCTATTATGAGTATTTACCAAACTGTGCAAATATTTCTCTAATGTCCTTTGTTGATGGTCTACATGGGTCCCTGGGTAAAACTTTTCAATGAGGCCTCAACCCATGTTGGATGTGTGACAAGGCCTCAGTGGACAAGCGGTATGAATGGTTCATTTATATAAGTTGTTAAGCAGAAGCCTACTGTCCAAGCAACTTATCATTAAAACGGCTAAAGAAAAGTCACACGAGTGTATGTTAACACAATTGAGTGTGTGTGTGTGTGTGTGTGTGTGTGTGTGTGTGTGTGTGTGTGTGTGTGTGTGTGTGTGTGTGTGTGTGTGTGTGTGTGTGTGTGTGACAGAAGCAGTGTTCTTCTAAGTATGCTCCAGGCATACATATTAACTGCAAACGGAATTGCTTAACTATATTGGCATACAGAGTAGTAGACAATTTACGAGTTTCACACTACTGAGTAACCATTTGAACATCTTGTTATTACTATTTGGACTTTGTGCCCGGATGTTTTCTCTTTGGCCTTGTTTCTGTAAATCTGTCTTTCTAAAGTATTAGTGGTCACATTGAAACAGTCCTTAACTAATAAATGTTAACTAAAACAACACTTACAATAAGTTCTTCAACAAAGGTGGCAAATAATGCTACTTATCATTCCTGCAACTTACAAAGGGTCAGGGCAGTACTGTGGTTGGTGAAGCCTCCTGCCCTTTAGTAAGTAATGTGTTATGTCATATGGGTCCACCTCTGGGTAGGGGCTTGCTCCCCTGGTCAGCATCTCCCACATCAAAACACCGAAGGACCACTGCATCAGGAGAGGCAAAAGTCATATAACAAGTACCATCACGCATGTACAGAACTTAACTCCCATCCATTCAGTAGCTTAAAATTGTGATGCCAGCACATATCATCTCCTTTTAACCAAAAACATTTAAACCCACTGCAGTGATTATTATTATTATTGCAGTAAATAGTATTATGCACACCACATCTGACTTGGAGGTGAATTTCTGCGTTTGCAGGCTCTCGATGGCCATCCACTTGACAGGCAGTTTAGCCTTCTTGTGGTCCTGAACACTGTAATACTCCTTATCAAAAACATCTCTGGCCATGCCAAAGTCTGCCACCTTCACTGTATATGACTCGTCCAGCCTGAAGACAGAAAAAGTAAGAGGAGGTGAACCAAAGTCTGTACCATAAAACATCCCAAAGTCAAACCAAAAAGCCAAACCGAACAGAAATTCAGGTCTGAACAAATTGCTGATTTCTCTGCATATTTTGGGGACTCACATGCAATTGCGTGCGGCAAGATCTCTGTGCACAAACTTCTTCTGTGCCAAATACTCCATCCCCTTAGCAACCTGCAGCCCAAAGCCAATCAGATCCTTAACGGTGGGGTTCTAAACAAAATCCACAAACACAGAACAAAAACTGCATTTAAAAAAAAGTGAAATAGTTTGTTAGGTAGATGGTTGTACATAAATCATATTATGAATTTTCACTGTTTTAATGTAGGCGTCTCACCCTCTTTTCACAGCGTATAAAGTGCCGCAGGTCCCCGTGTTTCATGTATGGCAGCACCACTAGAGGGAGCCCTTTCTGCGGCAGGAGAATGCCCAGCAGAGACAGCACATTGATGTGGTGGAAACCCTTCATTATGATGCCTTCTTTCAAAAACTGCTCCACCTCTTCCACATCTGTTATTCCTGATGACACACATACATATAGATTATTTGAAAAGGAATATTTTTAAACGCTCCCCATAACAGAGTGAATCTGTCATTAAATGTACTCAGAGGTCATCATAGATACTCTGTTCCACAACAGAGACTTTCTGATGCTTTCCTAAGGCCTATAAATCAAAACTCAAAAGGTAGACATTACTCAACTATTCAAAGACTTGACAGCACAGTGGATTTCTCTGTTGTTGGGATCTGTGAAGTAGCCATGATAGACAGTTCCAAAATGGCCTGCAGGAAAAACAAAAATGACAGAGACACATGACAGAGGACAAGTGTTGTCCCCTCGAAATACAATAAAGCTTTGGTTCCATGACAAGTTTTTTTGTTGTTGTTTGTTTCGGATAGAGACAGAGAGGTTTCCTACCCTTCCCTATGATCCGATGATGCTGCACAATAAGCATCTCGGCAGGAATAAGAACATCCTTCACCTCCTCCAGCAGCTCTGGCCTAAAACTGGAGATAGAGATCTTTTCTGCTGGCATGAGGGGAGTGAGGGTAGGATCTATGCTGCCTGCAGCGTAGGCCAGGCTGGGGAACACCACCGGCCCCACCAGCGGGGTGGGAGGACTCAGGGACACTACTGGTAAAAGTCAAGAGAAAGAGGCATACTGTGAAGAACTGTTTGAAGGTACCTACAACATTAAGGTGGAGAATATTACATGTGTGCTTAGTCACCTCTTCTGTAGTCTCCAACAGGCGACAGCTCCACATTATTTGTACCAGAGTAGTTAGTACTGTGGGCCAAACGTGTCTCAACCATGGAGGCTGAGAAATATTTCACAACACTTTCTTAACTATCAACCCCGAAAGAGGAACGAATGTACATCCTACATACAAAACTTTGAGATTTTCTAGTTGAAAGACTTGTGTGATTCATCTCAAATTCCCACCCACACCCGGTCACAGTTGCATAAACAAGTCTGATCAAGGTCCACAGTGAGAGCGACAGAGAGAGAAAGAGAGTCGCTGACCTTTCTTCTTCTTCCTCAAGTGTTTCATGACGACAAAGGCCAGCACCGCTCCAATTACCAGAGCTGCCAGGATCCCCAGGACAATCCCCACCATGTAGTGGTTGCTGACCCGCACCACTGTGCCAACGTTGTGGACCTGACCGTTGATTGAGATCTGGACAACAGAGTCCATCACACCCAGAATAAGCATCATTATTGTTTGCCAATCCATCAGTCTATTATTGCGTATAGTTTTTCTCTTGTAACTTATCACTGCAGAAGTATACATTTATAAGGGTTAAACTCTCCTCAATCCAGCATGCTTGAAGTTTTTCTTGTAGTGCAAGGTGACTAGTTCTTGACAAACACTTGCAGTATTTAGAGAAATTGTAATTCACGTTTTGATAAAAGCACTTTTTCTGTCTGTCTGTATGTTACAAAGTTAAATATGAAACTACCTCCAGCAGCTGGTCAGGTTAGCTTAGCATGAAGACCGGTAACAGAGGCAAGCCTGGTTGTGTCCAAAGGTAACAGAATCCAGCCAACAGTGGCCCTAAAGCTCTAATTAATACCTTATATCCAGTTTGTTCAATCCCCACAGAAATGAAATATAAAAATTACAAATTGGAGATTTACAGCAGTTACTGCGAGATTGCTTCTTGGCTAGGCACAGTCACTTCCTGAAGTCTTGATCCAGCTCATCTTGGATAGAGCCAGACTATGTGTATTCCTCTGTTTCCACTCTTTGTGCTAAAATAAGCAAACTGCCTGCTCACAGTAGCCTCATAGTTACAATACAGAAGGGACAGTTGTGTCAGTTTTCTCATCTTGCTCAGGACAGAAATCACATTAGCATATTTCCTAAAATAGTTTCCAGTTATTCTTTTAAGCTAATTTGACTAAACTATCTACCTTACAACTAGCATCCAGATATGCTGAAGTCAAAAGTGGAATTTATTTTAGAATTTGCTCCTTCTGACAATTTTGTAGAAGGTCTTGATGACATTAAATTGAAATACACAAAGCAAATATTTGCCAATTCTATCTCATGACTAAGTGAAGGGTTAGTGATACAATGTAAAAAAGCGGTTCGTGATCACTGACCAGACAAGGGGCCTATACAAAGAGGCACCACGTTGCCTGTGGAATCAAAATAAATCAGTCAGTTAATCAACATCCAAACGCCAAGCAGGACCAACCTTCACTGGTAGTCCGTCACTGGGAATTGTCATGTTCCTGGGGATCCTGCAGGTGATCTCATTATCCAGGACTTTAGCATCACAATCAACACCTGCCACCGTCATAATAATGGTCATACAGGAGCTGACCAGGTTCAGCTTTTGATGCTGTAAACATAGAGATCAAATCAAGATATGAGACATTTATAAATCTGTGACAAATTTTACAAACTCACATTGATTGTGTCAATTCAAATTGAAATACCCTCACAACTTACGTGTAGTGACACTTCATCAAAGCCAGGGTACAAATTTAGCACGTGTCCTTCTGTTTCAAAAGGTATGGGCTCGCCGTAGGGGTGATAGGAGAACTCTTTGTTCCAAAGGCCCAACGCTCCATCCATGTCAAAAGACAGCTCTCCTTCCTCCGTCTCATCCCTGTGGAACCCAGGAGTGATACATTCCATCCTTGTGGCCAACGACTTGCCGATGCATTCCTGGAACAAAACAATGTAATAATACTTTAATGCTCGTTCCAGACAGTAAAATGTGAAGACATCTGTCTGAGGGGAAATCAAGTAGTTCTACAACCGTATGAAGAATAATGCATTTTAATGGTTCTACTGTTATGAACACTGTACCCTCGTCACAGGTTTCAGGTGACTCTCATTGGGTTTAAAGCGGATGATGGTGCGGTAAACAGAATCCAGGTTCTCCCCTTCAATCACAATCTTTGAACCCCTACAGTTCAAAGACAAAAAGAGTTTAATCAGGGAAAATAAGTAATTTCCTGTTACAACTGAGAGAGATGAGACGGAAGATACAAAGGTGTACTTTATTCTCTTTGTCTTTCCAGATCAAAATACATCGACGCAGCAGCTATTTGTGGTGAGGTCTCCATGGCCTACCTGTCAAAGCTACAGTCGGGCAGGACGGCTGTAATCTTCGGGTTCTCTTTGTAGTAAAACACCTTTGTTGTGAGAACAGGAGACTTGTCGATGAAAACACTCAGAGGAACATCCCTAACCTCTGAGATGGGTTTGGACAGACATATGATGGAAGACACGTTGCCTTTAGGCTGTGTGACTCTGCAGAGAGACAGAGGTGTGTGTCAATTAAAACACTTTAACTGTAGCAAATCAAAAGGCTTCAAAATACTGTATATTTTGCAAGTTCAATAACATCGCCAAGAGAAAATAGTTCAGTGCTGAGTCAGTCTTCTACCTTCTAGCCAGTAGTTTTTCAAACTGTAAATATTCTACAAACAGGTTTGAACAAGTTTGCTTAATAGATCACAGCAATGGAAAAAAAGGAAGCTGTAAGCATTTCATCTCCTTAACCTCTAGAAACTAGGGCAAGTACAAAAAGTTGTGATGCAAACACTTTATGTGAAAAAACACGTCAAATGTGATGTAAACAATTAAGGAAATATATTTACAGACCTTTTTATAGGGCAGGGCACATCATTAAGAGTGACTTTCCTGGTCTTTCCAGCATCTAAGTGAGGCCCAGACACAGTGATGAGAGTGCCCCCAACACGAGGACCATAGTTTGGCTGGATTTCTGTGATGTTCGGAATCTGGAGGGAAGGTTTATCTCAGATTTTAACAGGTTTTGATACTTATTGGATAAAATTAAGAATATTTTTAGCTTGAGATTTTGTAATAAGCAAGATAATAACAATAAGATTACCACAAATGTGAACCCTGGCATTTCTGCCTTCCCGTCAATAGAGTAACGTCCCTCAACTTTGCCCTCATGCACTTCCACGGTAACGTTCACTGGTTTGGACAGCTCAGTGGCCCCAGAGCGAATCTTACATACTAGACTGCACAGCAGTACAAGAAAACACTTGTGTCAGCATGTCTGTGGAAAATATAGTTTGCTGCAACAGCAGGGAAAATTTCATTTCATGGTGGAATAAAGCTGCTGGACTGCAACAGGAGACAAAAGTTGCATTTGTTTCAATGGGTTTACATTTGATTGAGATTGTTTTTTTAATTTTTAGTTTTTTTAATTTTGGGGGGAAAATATGATAAACAAAAAAAATCTGCTCTTACATGTACACTTTTTAATCTTTCTAGCTTTGTATTAACAACATTTTAGCCACAGATGTGCTTTGTGTTTCTAGCTAATTACCAAATATAAACCACAATGTGAACATAGAAAAAAAAATACCTCTGAAACATCAGCGTGTTGGCAAAACCATGTCTTGGTCACAATTCCTTAAAGTTTAAATTTGGTATTTTGCATACAGCAGTTAAAATAAGCATTGAAAACGTCACCATTTTTCTCAGTAAATATATTTCCAAAGGCGCTATTGACATGAAATTTTCACCAGATGTTGGTAACAACCCAAGTAGTCCATACATACAAAGAAACCAAAACAAATAAGTTCAGAAATTAAGTTATGTGTAATAATGTAAAATGACACAGGGGAAAAGTATTGAACACGCTTACTGATATTTCTTTAATACTTTGTACAAAAGCCTTTGTTGGTAATGACAACTTCAAGACGCCTCCTGTACGGAGAAACTAGTCGTATGCATTTCTCAGGTGTGATTTGGGCCCATTCTTCCACACAAACAGTCTTCAAATCTTGAAGGTTTCGTGGGCCTCTTCTATGAACTCTGATCTTTAGTTCTTTCCATAGATTTTCAATTGGATTCAAGTCAGGTGATTGGCTGGGCCATTCTAGCAGCTTTATTTTATTTCTCTGAAACCAATTGAGAGTTTCCTTGGCTGTGTTTGGGATCATTGTCTTGCTGAAATGTCCAACCTCATTTCATCTTCATCATCCTGGTAGATGGCAGCAGCTTTTTATCAAGAATGTCTCGGTAAATTTTTCCATTCATCCTTCCTGTGCATCCTTCCTTGCCAGTACAGTATGCTGAAAAGCAGCCCCACACCATGATGTTCCCACCTCCAAACTTCACTGTTAGTCTGGTGTTTTTAAGGTGATGTGCAGTGCCATTTGTCTTCCAAACATGGTGTGTATTATGGCATCCAAAGAGTTTAATTTTGCTATCATCTGACCAGACTATATTCTCCCAGTATTTCACAGGCTTGTCCAAATGTTGTGCAGCAAACTTTAAACAAGCTTCAACATGCTTTTCTTCAGCAATGGAGTCTTGCGTGGTGAGCGTGCATGGAGGCCATGGCGGTTGAGTGCATAACTTATTGTTTTCTTTGAAACAATTGTACCTGCTAATTCCAGGTCTTTCTGAAGCTCTCCAGAAGTGGTCCTTGGCTCTTGGACAACTCTTCTGATAATTATTTTCACTCCTCTGTCAGAAATCTTGCGAGGAGCACCTGGTCGTGGCCAGTTTATGGTGAAATGATGTTCTTTCCACTTCCGGATTATGGCCCCAACAGTGCTCACTGGAACATTCAGACGTTTCGAAATGTGTCCGTAACCAATGCCATTAGTATGTTTTGCAACAATAAGGTTGCGAAGGTCTTGTTGTTACCAACATCTGGTGAAAATTTCATGTCAATAGCACCTTTGGAAATATATTTACTGAGAAAAATGGTGACGTGTTCAATACTTATTTTACCCGCTGTATCTGCACAAACATTGTCCTAAATGGACCTGATCACACTGCAGCAAAGCTATGTTCTGTTTACTCTGAAGGCTTCTGGTAAAGAAATGACAAGATTTGTATTTTCTCCACACAGCACATGAACAAATTGAGGGTGTATTTTCCACAAAGTTATTCTAGTATGTACAGACTGTACCAGAGCAAGCCGTAAAGGTTACTCACTGTGTGTTGTTGCTTTTGACTGGAAGCACAGTGCAGGGAGTCTGTCCCAGTCTGACCTGATGGGTCCTGGAGGTTATAGCAGGCCTTAATGGAGACTGGAACTCCCATCCACATACCGTTAGCTCTGTTTGACCATCAGGGGGAGCAGTCCGTGGAAAGAACTGCGTCAAGCAAAATATATAGTACCACCTTCAAACTTAAAAAATGTTTAGGTGCACAAAGGGATGTTTTGTATCCTGCATTACAGACCAAACCTCACCCCAGTGATCCCAGGTGTGCATGACTCATTCCTCCAGTGTCTGTTGCACTCGCTCTTCCATGAACACAATCCAGAGCACCAGCCACAGCTCATGAACTTTGGGGCCGTCAGGCACATGGCACAAGTCATGAAGTGTTGACAACCTGGTCCTCTCTGGGGCACCTGAATCATCTTAAACAGAGAAATAATCATTTTCATTTCACAAATTCATTCTTGGGACAAATTCCCACAGTGCCATTTACTTTGTCATATGAATGTAACTATAAACAGTTGCATGAGAAATGTTCTTTCCTTTTCTTTTCCATGACATTGCTATTCCCATCCTTTTTTTTAAGCCAAAGAGGCCAAAACCTATTGGACAGTAGCTAACTGATTTCTACATGTTGAGCCAATCACACAGTTGATAACACACATACAATACATCAGATATAAGTAGGATTTATTTATATAAGCCTGTGAGCCAAATTTCCATCTTTATGAAATTAGTTGCCCCCAAATCAAATTTAAAATTTCAATATTACCTTTCTTTTTTTTTTCATAAAAGATTGTTTTGTTATTCAGTTTCAAAATACAAGTACATCTAATGTAGATTTAAAGGAATGCAAATAGAGCACCCATTTAAATACTATAGAAATGACCTGAATTGACTACTTAATAATTGATACCTTTCATGCAGAGACATGTAAACTGATACTGGGCCTTGTTCAGCACCAGGCTCTTTAACATATCACCTGGACAGCTCCCAGTGCTGAAATTATTGTGGTAAATTTCAGATTATTCACAATTAAAAAGAAAAATATTTATATCCAATATATTATCCCTTTAATTCACTCTCTACAGCAATTTCTTAATAAAAGGATTTTTTTTTTTTTTTTTTTTTTTTTTTTTTTTTTTTTTTTTTTTTAAGCAGAACCAAAATCCCACAACTCCCCAGTCAGGCATCTTCCAACCTGTTGTTTTCATTAATCATCTTTTTTTTTGCACAGGTCTGAACACTGTTAGCAAAAATTGTATTCTCTGACAGGGAGTGTCTTAGGCTGTAGTCTTGCTTAACAAACAACATTAAAAGGTGCTGAGCCCAGAGGATCTTCATTTGCCACGGTAATATTCCTGGTGTCCCATAGGAGTACCTCAGGACCCATGTGATGACTGATCTACTGTCAGCCTTTAATATCCATCCTGCCACAAACTACAAAGTCACATCAAGTTCATTGATTTTCTTTAGCCTGTAATTCCTTCTCAAAGTCCCAGGGGTCATAACGTATCCAAGCATGCTCTTTCCAGAAGGCAGGAAAACAGCCAGGAAGGTCTCCAGAGTATTTCAGGGTCACAGACAGACAGTCAGTCACATTCCTCAAATCATTTGTAATTATAATGTAGCCTGATCGAACCTGAGACCCCCAGCCATCAGGTGACAGTAATATCCACTGCGCCACTGTACGTGTTTAGAAAGTTTGCCACCAAATATTGGTATTCTCTCACTTAAATAAACCGTAAAGGGACCGCAACTGTACCTTGTCTCCAATCACAAAGAGAAGATACTCTGAAGAGTACACAGCAGCAGTGGAGGACACCCTCTGGTTCTCTACCAAAGAGTAATTGGCAAAGATAACAGGGCTGGATCTTGTCAATACAAGCTGCCAACACAGACACAACAAAGGATTAGTAGTGGATCATAGTAAGTCAAAAATGACTACAAAATAAAGCAACAATCTTTTAAATGCTGGTGTATACCTGGAGCAGACGTCCAGTCGAGGTGCCAATATGGGCAACGGTCTTGTTCTCTATAGTTGTGACCAGGAGAGAGGTGAGCAGGACGTTTGTCATTTGCCTGTTGAAGAGGTCCACCCTGTAGTATGGCTTTGACACCATGGTAGGATGGTCTCTGCATGTGGCGTTGTTCTCCATGCTCTGGTACGAAGGCCACAGGCAGCAGATGATACAGAAAGAAAGAGTGAGGAAGAAAGTGAAGCAGAGATTGCAGTCAATATTATTATTACATCTGTTTCAAACTGGGTCCACAGCAGGGTCTGTAACAGGTGGCTCTTCCTTTTTAAAAAGAGAGGAGAGTGAGGAGTTTGTCCTGAAGTGTCATGGTGTTAGTGTATTTCATGATTAATGTAAAAAAACAAAAACAATGCATAATAAGCATGAATGTTTATTCTTGAGCTTGGAAAAAATGCTAAAATAAAACTACCTATTGAACATTCAGCTTCAGACAAAACCACATCCCATCTGCAGGTGAAGTTTGCTCAGTATTCATGGAGGTAGATTTGAAGAAAAAAAGAAGAAGCCCAGTACCATAAGTGTGTAATATACCCATCAGTCCACTAGAGGATAATGTCAGGTTTTGCCTCGCCTAGGTGTGAAAAGTACACGCATGTATCACCAGGGTCGTAAACGAACGTCATGTGACGGAGGTCATGTGACAAAGAATAAACAGTGATGAAGTCCGAGTAGGAAGGAAGGCCCCTTACCTTCTAACCCAAATCATGATCTTTTCTGAAACCTAAACACTGGGTTTTTGGTGCCCAAACCTAGGGCGCCTTACTTTTCATACCTGGACAAGGCAAAACATGATACTGACACAATATTGTCCAGTACGGTGATATGTATTACACGCTATGGCGTGATATTTGGGTTGAAAAAAGCCAGTAAGGGAATCTTGCACTGCATCATTTTTGTTTTAATTATTGTTTCCGGGGTCAAGAGTGAACTTTCATGCTAAACGTATAACCCAACATGGAACAAATTCACCTTCATGACAACTGAGCAAACAAACTCCATCTGCTGCTAAAGGCCGAATGATGAAAGTTAAAAGCTTGTGAGTGGTACTTGAATTTTGACAAACCAGTTATATTCACAATTTAATGTACAGGCTATGTATGACAAAATCATCATTTAAATACGTATAAAGGCTTTTTGATGTTACCAATAAAACCGTCCACCTATGTTAAATTAGTAAGCATATTACAGAACCTCATTTTCTTTAATAATTCTTTAAGACCATTCAGATTTTTTTAGCGTTTTCCATATCTAATCTGATTTAAAACAGAGTTAAAATAATGACTTGCCAGCTCAGAGTTTATTTAATGTGCCCCAAAGAATTCCATGTTCTCAGACAATACATGATCTTTTGAAAATTTTACAGATCTGGTCGGACAGGCGCAACTATTTGGAGCATGTTGCTGGTCAACGGGTTGACCATGAGAAACAAAGTTCCTGGCACACCACAACACAAGACCAAAAGGGTTATGATAATACTGTGATTATTGATTATTTCATAATGCAAAATGCCGATGAGAGATGATTATGTGAGAGAGAGGGATTGCCCTGTAGCTATAGACACAGAGGAGGGTGGATCACTGTTTGATTAAAGGGAGTCTTCCCTTTACAAGTAAACAGTGGATTACATCTCTGAAGATAAAATGTAAAACGAAAGAAATTACCCAATGAATAGTTGTCTTAATATATAAAAGTGTAGGGGAAAAAGGGGAAATAAACATTTTTAAAATAAGTAGGCAGTAAATACGCATTGGCTGCTGTGCATCCTTCACCATCCAGTCTCATGAAGCAACCTTAGAGCTAAAGAAAGGCAAAAACACAAACAGCATTGCTTTTGACCGAAGTCATTCACCTCCCTATCCCACAGGAGCATAAAACCTTGGTTATGAATCAGTTCCCTGAACCAATTTTAAAATATACAAATAAAAAACTGGTAATAAATGGCCAAATTTGGAGCCAAAAATATACTTTAACATGTAACACCTCTAAAATGACATTAAGACCAAGTGTGCACAAGAATATGATTAAAAACTAAATTCTATCCTTCGCTAATCTGAGACCATATTAAATACGCCATTAAAAATCCTCTACATTATATAATCCATTGGTCCTCGTATGTCTACATGACTCAGTAATGTATTGAAAAGCACAAAAGCTGAATATTTGTGAGGCACAGATGACATCTTGATGATGTTTTGAGTTGCTGAGAAATGGAATAACCAGGATTTCAGACTGTTGGACAGTCCTACAGACCAGCAGCCAAAAGCAACACAAAAGATGCCTCTGGAGTTCATGACTAGTCCAAGTTCCTCCAAAGGGAAATAGAGAGTGAGAAATCCAAAATATATTGTGTTCCACCAAACTTAATCAAATGACTTTGTCCCAAACTGTCATCTCTGAATCTAAAACCTGAAATAAAAACCAAGTCTAAATATTTAACTTCAGAGTATTAGTCTATTTTCTTATTGACTCAACATCTAAACTATGAAATCATAACTGCAACTGCAATAACAGCAACCCAGTCCAGGAAATTCTCATAAATTCTCTCACTGAATCAGATTTACTTTTAGTACGGGAATAGGGAATTACCACAACCACCATCCCAAGTCTTACCCCAACGAGCAGCAGTGAACAACATTCACAGAGAAAACCAATATCATGGGAAACATGCAGATAAATAGCCATCTTCCCATGAGACTTAACATAAGAAACCAAACACTAACATATTGTAAGACCTTTAAAAATGTACTGTATGTCTAAATGCAGACACATGTCCTGAAAATGATATCCTCACACCAAGAAGGAATGAGGCAAAACCTTTTTTCTTTTTTTTTTTTACTTTGATTGACTTTTTCAAGAAACCTTTTCCTGTCCGTCTTGAGAAAGTCACTGAACAGACACAGAAAACAAATGATAACTACCCTCAATACCACATGGCCCCCGTCACATTCTCATTCCTTCAGTTTCTTCTGAGTAATGACAAGTGTGTAGGAGGACTCCAATTTTATTTTTCCATTCAAAAGGCAATTTATATCCCTGTTCTCTTGGATGTAAGACTGAGTGCACGCTGAATGCTCCTACAATTGGTTGTACTTGCATTCCTCTACTGACTGGGATGAAATGTCCAGAATATTACTTCACAGAAATCCCCAGAAGTAATCTAGAGGATCTGATACATGATGACAAGGACAGCATGTGCAAAGTAAATGATCATTTCTGGTTAAAGAGGAAATCTTTTAAAAGGTTCAGATAAACTGAGGCACCATTTTTAATTGGATGAAATCATATTTCAGTGACTTTTAATGTGTTCATGACTTTCTCATTAATTAAATCAGCTCCTCTAGTCAGTTGAGCAGATCGATAACATACATACGTCTGCCAGCTAAATATGAGGCAGTTAGCTTAGTTTAGCTAAACACATTGCAGCTCCAGGAAGTCAGCAAATATGTACACCTTTGTTTTGACAGTTATATGATAAAAGATATAATGCGTTCATTAATGAGCTTCATGAGATGTAGATAAGAATTTGTTTTAATTTTGAAAAGAGCCATGCTAGCTGGGGTTTCCAGTCTTTATGCTTACGCTAAGGTCACTGGTTCGTATTTTTCAAGATGTCAGACTTCTTTAACTGGATAATCTTTTTCTTTTTTTTTAATGGAGGAAGTGCAAAATTGTAAGATTTCAATAAACCCCTCAGATCAATTAAGTTCAACTGAGGACAATGGTTTCACTTACATTTTACATAATAAACTACAGATTTCTCAAAGGAATTTGTGCAGCTGGAAAAAAAAAACACCGGGCTGCCTTTTTGCATTTCATCTGTGTTTCATTTCATTAGTCATGGTTGGCTCGTCCTCTGCATATAACGTTGCTTCTGCCAGTAAAACAACAACAAAAAACAAGTAAAATTAGGGTTCCTATTCTGTCATCATAATGTCTTTCCCAAAATCATGACATCCAAGAAACTCCTGTAACTCATTATTTTCCTCATTTAAAATGTTACCATCCACTGTCCATGTACAAATAAGCAACTTGTGAAACTGATTTCATCCAGCTACAATGAGTTCGAAGAGTCTGTTCACCATCTTTTTAGTGATTCTGCACACCAAGAGAAAGGATCCCAGGCATACTTTAAAGCTCCACACCCGTGGTAACTACCTGCACAGTCAATCAGCACACTGTGATTCATATGAACGGGTACAGGACAATACCTTTGATGTTTTCTATTTTAAGTGAGGACTAAATCTGAAAGTCAGCGACATTGTTGGGATTGCATATATGATCTTATCTCCACATACTTTCCCACCAGCTCACTATGATTCACACTCAGCTGGATATACCTATGTCTTTTACCTGCGTGGCTCCTGAAGTAAACGTGACTGGATATAAAATATATTAATAAGGTGGAATAGATGTTTGTTAGTTGAATGATGGGCTCACCTCATGTGGACAGCTCTCACAGGGCTGGAAATGGCAGAGCCCTCTGGAAAGCTGCTCTGGTCCAGACTCGCAGCAATCATCCACCCCATCAACGATTGCTTTGTTCACATTGTCCATGGGGAAGGCGCACAGGGCCGAGTCATGCTCCGTGACCCCGTTGTCATCAGTCACAGCAAACACCCCGTAAAGGATGTCATCCTCCTCCTCTGCCCCCAACTCCTCTGCCAGTTCCCTGCCTGCCTTGCCAAAATGGGCTGCCTGGACCACATTGTACACAACATCCTTATAGGGTTCCGTGGCTACGTTCCTCCTCCTGCGTTTTGGTTCAAAGCGACACTCTAGGATCACCTCCCGATATCTCTTCATCTCCCATTCATTCCGTGGGAGACGTCCCAGACGAGTCTGGAATGGTGATGAGTACTGATCTGGGCTCTCTCTCTGGACTGAAAGGAAGTAGACAAACTCCTGAGTGAAAAAGCTGTAGACATATTCAATATGGTATGTCCTCCGCAGAATGGGGAGGACAGTCAGGCCACGCACATCACTGTAGAAACCATCCTCTGTGGCCATTGGTCGGCGAACTGATATCGACCTCCTGCTGTAACGCTGGGTCACGCTGTCATTCACAGAGGTAGCGACAAAGAAGTAGACAGTCTGACCCTCCTCAACCATGGAGACTTTGGTACCAAGAGGGCTCGCCACACAGTCGGGACAGTAAGCGGCAGAGTTTGAATCCTTTCTGAACAAACACTTAGAGAGGGAAGGTGGCTCTCCATTTTTGTTCAGCTGGTGGAAATAGCATACACCATACTGAGAACTTCCACAAGAATATAAGTACATAAAGAGAGTATCCAACAGCAAAACTTGATTGTTTGTGTCCTCTGGTAAATTGTGATCCTTTTCAATGTCACACAAATTACATATCTGACACTCTGGGCTTCCCGCTGGCCCCGTGCGGAGCTCCCACACCTTCTCCAAACTTCTGTTGACAGCTTCGATCACATTCTGAGAGGCCACATAAACTTCTTGGTAAAATGAGTTGTTGACGATATTCTGGATAGGACCCCGGGCCTGGAAAAAGGGCATGGTGTACACCACGGAGAAGTTGACGGGGCTGGGTGCCAGTGAGGTACAGTTGGCCAGGGTAAAGGCCAGCAGAGTCTGGAGCCAGATACATGTCCCCCACTGTGTGGTCCAGTGGACCATCTCCACTCCGGGGTGCGGGGGGAGGGGGGTGCAACAGCACAGACAATGTTGGGTTACCTCAAGGTCAGATTTCGGGACAAGAACATCTTTAACACCAGCCACTGATTCCTGTATAAAGGAAACAGAGTAAATCATAAAATCATTCAGAAAATATTATCTACAGCTGTACAACACAAATACGACTGCAACATTTAATAGGAGGCTCAAGTCACGGGAAGGTTAGCTTTGCTTAGGATAAAGACTTGAAGTAGAGGAAGCAAGCTGGCTTGCTTGGCTTTGTGCAGAATTCAAAATCCACCAACCAGCTCCTGAAACAGAAGTCCTGAAACAGTGACTTCATGGACTATTTCCATCCCCCTGAGGTTGCCAGGCAGCCAATGTCAAATCCAGGAAGTCACTGTTCCAGGCCAAGTCTGGAACATACCCCTCCGTGAACCTGCAAATTGTAATGTTCACATTATTTTTTTTTTGTACAGACAAACAACCAACCTATAACTTGACAGTTAGTGAGCTTTTGAACTGTATGTAGCTGTACTTTTTTACATTTGGACATAGCCAGGCTAGCTGTTTCCCCCTGCTTCCATACTAAGTTAAGATTGCTAACTGTCTTCTGACAGCAGGGTCATACTGAATGGACAGGTATGAGATTTACCGTACATCAATCTTCTCAGGCAGCACAGTGGTGCAATGGTTAGCATTGTCGCCTCACAGCGAAAAGGTTCCGGGTTCGAATCTGAGGCCGGGCCTTTCTGTGCGGAGTTTGCATGTTCTCCCTGTGCCTGCGTGGGTTCTCTCCGGGTACTCCGGCTTCCTCCCACCGTCCAAAAACATGCACCTCAGGTTAATTGGTGATTCTACAAATTGCTATTAGGTGTGAATGGTCTTTGTTTCCAATTGTCTATAAGTGTTGGCCCTGTGATGGCGACCTGTCCAGGGTAAACCCTGCCTTTGCCCAAAGTGAGCTGGGATAGGCTCCAGCACCCCTGTGACCCTGTTCAGGATAAAGTGGGTATAGATAATGGGTGGATTAATCTTCTCATCTAACTAAAAAAAAAACAACAAAAAAAAACCCCAAAACACTTAATATCTTCAATATGACTGGACCTTTTTTGCACGATACCCAACTCCATCAGCATAATTTGCACTAGGTGCAATTGCACCATTGTTTTATGGGTATATATGTATTTATTTATTTCTTAGCTGTATATACGTCTATTTATGTCTGTCTGTTTTTTTGCACAGAGAGCTGAAGTTAGAACCGCAGTCAAATTCCTTGTGTGTTACATACCAGGCCAATAAAGCTGATTCTGATTCTGAAAAACATTACTTTAACTAAAGTTTCAATGTTTTTTTTAAATCCATCTCATACTTTTCTACAGGCAATGTATTTAGTTTAGATGACCATCTTTGAACAAAGTCAAGGACCATGAGCCTACTATTTGTCATGTGTGAGATGGTAGTGTGCTGCCTGTTTTTGATAATAGTTGAGGAGGAGTGTTGTTTTTCTGAAACCTGTTTCATTTCACAAATAATGTAAAAATATAAAGTTATCAAATGGGGCCTTTCAATAAAAGTACTGTTTTATTGAAATTGTTCTACCACGGGGTGTGCATTTTTTGTTACTGAAGAAAGAGAAAATCAATATAACACTACTTAATTATTCCCTGCACCGGGTCCTAATAGGTCTGAGGGTGACAAACATCATCATATTGGTTGATGATAAAAGCATATGAAGTCATAAAAACAAAAGCTTCCTCTCACTCACCACAAACACTGAGAAGACATATAATATCATCAAACAGAGATCAAACAGTATTGGTCCTGTCCAGCATTGTAGAAGTGAACAAAACTATTATTAATGTGACTTCCCGCATGTCATTCTATCTGGCCATGTTTTTTTCTGGTTAATCCAAAACAGAAATCTCCCTGAGTCATGTTTTTTTCAAGCAAAAGACCTGGCAGTAACAAGTCAAGTTAAAGGACTTTCCCATTTTCTTATCCAGGGTCTGGTTTGCTGTATTTAAATCCAAATGTCCAGTAGTTCATCTTGATCAATCTCTGCACAGCAACCAACTACTCTTGAGTATCAAACTCTGAGCCTGTCATTATCCTGAACAGACGCTGTTAGGTGGATCATTAACTAGACGCATCGCAGGGAGGCTACATTGAAAAAGCACAGCCTCTCTACTTTGCATTCCTGTCACAACCACTACGTGCCTTTCAGGGGGAAAGATGTGCACGGACTGATGGTCATGAGACGACGTGTACCTTTTGAATTCCCAGGTGAGGAAGAAACTGTGTGCTCATGTCCAAGTCTTTAATCAACTCTAATTCTTTAATTTAACAGTAGAAAAAGTTCAGTTTGACCATATTGGTTTTATTAAAACAACATTTATTCTTGCTAGAAGAAAAAGTTTGAAGTCAACAGTTTGATGTCTTTACATCAATAATTCATAGAATCCCACTGACGTTGTGTTACATTTTAACATTTGCAGCTCCATGTGAAACTAAGGTTAAGGCTTGGGGACATGGGCACACATAGTAATGGCACTGAATGACTTTCTTCATGTTCATGGTTAATAAAGCAAATGGTTGAAATCGACTTTCCATTCATTACGCTATTTACAGGGCAGCATGCAGGTGCTGAAGCAGGCTGCTTCAGTGTATTCACTCACTGAACTGATTCCCTACTTACATCAATGAACTGTGGGATTACAGTGAGAGGGATGCAATTACACAACAGCTTCATCCACACCTTGCTCAAAGGTACTTTGGTAGCAGCTAATTAAAGAACAAGAAGGAGCACCTCTCTTTCTTTAATGAATGCATATCCAGGGGGATTTCCAGAGGCAAGCTGATGCACAGTCAATAGTCAATAAATATTGCACCCCAAGGCCCCATTTATTCAGTGGCAGGAAATGCATTCCAAACATGCCACTATATCACTTTATTCTTCAAAACTATCTGAGATTGAATAATGGTGAAGACAGCGTAGTTCAAGACACAAATCAATTGTGTTGATGGATTGTGTTAATGTTGCATATAGTAAAGGCAGCATCATTTTCAGTCTGTGCTTCTTTGCCCTTTGCTTGTCCTATTTTATATTTCTGGAGAAGCTTTTGTTGACAGACTGCCTTAACTTCAGTGGAATGATACCATTGCACTCTGGCTCTGATCCACATGATGTGAGATGTCATTTCATTCAAGTGACTGCACAAACCCTAAAAGGGTAAATAGGGCAACACCTTGCTCTGTGAGTTGATTGGAACTATTATAGTCAGTCAATATTGTGCTTTAAACAGACTGCATTAATTCAACAATAAATTGGTAACAGTCTTAGGCTGACATTACAAATGGAATATATCAACTGGAAATCCCCTCTCATATTATAAATATTATAAGTGATGATGTCACACAGCATTTCATCACAACCTCCTGTGCTGTAAACTTGTGTATTGAGTAAACTTGTTAATGAAACAACAAATTTGTTTATTCATTTTAATACACTATTTCACAATTCCGATATGTTTTGTTTTTTCTGATCAATAGTGGCTGTATGTCTGCTGTGATGGCTATTCTTTTTTTCTTTTTTTTTTGTTCTCAACAACATCTACGGCAAATACAGCGTTGACAGTAAATAGCATATTACCTGTGCACGTTACTGACCTCTTCAGGGGAGCAGCTACTGCCAGTGTCGATCCTTGTTTTACGTTAGAACGCGCAGGGATGAAGGCTCTTCCAGGTTGGTTCAAAATAACACGTTTAGCCTAAGTTTCGGATGAAAGTTTTAGGCCTGCCTTAACAAAGCACCGGTCCGTGTCAACTGTTGGTTTCGGATTGACTCGCAGTGAGTCGGTCCCTCTGTGCTCCAGCTCGCTCCTCCCCTCATCGCCTCTCACTGACAGACAGCAGCCGCAGAGCCTATTTACCCACATAGTGTTGGTTTAAACACCTTCCATGATGCCATAAACTGATGCAGGCAGAATAATACATTTCCAGAACTGATTTCTCTTTATACTTCACATTAAATTTGTTTTTCTTTGGGGAACCTATTTTAGGTCCAGCCACCGATCTATGGAGGCTACCTGTTGGAGCATCAGGGCTCCTTGTGCTATTTTTATCAACAAGTGGACATTATTCTTATTGTTTAGGCAACAGACCAGCATGTCCGGTTGTGTTTTGGGCTAGTCTCCTGAAACATGATGGTTGTTAAAGCAGCAGAGGTGAAAAGTAACAATTTACATTGATCTGCTGTCCCTGTATTTAAAAGTGGATATAAAGTCGTTCCGATTAGCTGTACTTGCAGCAGCTACAACAGTAACATGCCGTTTACAGTGATGCTTCACTATTAATAATCTAATGATGTCATATATAATAATATATCAGTCAGTGGGACCAAACCAAAACTTTTACTTTGATAGTTTAACTATGTTTTCTGCTAAAACTTATGTAGTTGTGGATTTTTCATGCTGTACTTGTAATAACCTATTTTACACTGGTGTATTGGTACTTTTACTTAAAAATCTGATTCTTCCACCACTGTAAAACAGTCAATACTTCGACCATAATGCCAACTACTTGCAGTAAGCAAACGTGTTAGAATCAAGCACGACACAGATGGGACATCTGATTGCAAATCATTTATTTATTCATGTGTTTTCACTTTGCAATTGTGCGGCTGCCATAAATCGCTCTATTGGCTTTACACAATGATTGTTAGTTAAGGCATGATTAGTGGAGGCAGATGTGGCAACGCTAGATTCCTAAAGCAAAGCAGGAAAGCAGGAAATACAATCAACATTCCTGGTTAGAAGCAACCAGAAACTTTTCACTTCTCTTGTTATTAATATTTTGATCATGGCAAAAAGAAAATGAAGAGGAAGATTGATGGGCTAACATTTAGATTCTTTCACGCCAACATTAACAACACGTTAGCACAAATGACTAACAGCAGTAAACAGGTTACAGTCTTTCGCTTGGAGTGGCCTTATTTGCATAAAGAAAGTGCATAGAGGTACAATGAAAATGGTCGTTAAAGTCATCACAATGACAAAGCACAATGGGAATGTGGTTATATAACTTGTGTTATAACAAGGTAATATATTCTACAGCAGCTCTTGTGAAATTTCCAGTTTTTGTAATCTAAATTTAGACGTGATTTTTAGGAATTGAGTGAGTGGCATTAAAAAAAACAAAAACATTTTTCTTATTCTGGGAGGCAGAATAGTTTTGTTACAGTGAAACAATTATTTTTCGACTTCATCGTACATTTCCCAGTCATCGACGGTGCTGATGTTGCTTCCATCTGCTACTGGTATTCAAATTAAAAGTTATAAAAATCTCGACAGCTAAAATACTGCTTTAATTTAACTTGCACAGCCTTCTTTATCTGGGAATTAAACCAGAGCACCTCAAAAAGAAAGAAATGCACAGCTCGGACATTCATTCATGAGCATTGAGAGGACTTCATCATCCACAGCAGTTGTTACCACCAGGTACATTGGGGTTCAGGTGACTGCACTTTGTCTCAGGAGGACAGCCGGCAGCGAGGGCTCAGTATGTGAGAGGACTCAGGATGAAGAGGCGATCCTCCTCCTTCCTGATCCACTTCAGCAGTTTGGTGACAGCGGAGATAGCCAAGGCCTTGGTCGACAGCGGACTGAAGCAGAGGTAGAGCTCGAAGCCGCTCGTCACCTACAGGTGAGAAGGTGCAACAACACCAAAAGCGTAAAAAGGCTGAGTACAATAGCACTATTGTATTTTACCACCACTTTGGCTCAGTTTCAGTGTGAAAACTCAACGAGCCAGACTGATGTGCTAAATTCGTACTTTTCGAACTGTAAATGCTGCCACATGCTCAGTTCTCAGAATACAGACAGATTTGTATGCCTATTACGAAGCGCACACTAGCAATTTCTAAGTCAGAGATCCAGCCTGTGTTTTCAAGCACCATTAACCTTGTGAGTAGTATTACAATTTAACAGTTTATTGTGTTGCAATATATGTGGCAAAACAATTTCTTTTGACTGCAGTCAATATGTGGTAGTGTATCCAAATGGAAACCCAGTGTGACTTCACCCACTGGTTAGTAAACTGCTGTTTTAAAGCCTCCAGTCTGGCATTTTGGCCATCGCCGTCTTGTTTTTTTTTTTAAGCCAGAAGTTTGGAAGAGTTGGGGAGAAGCGAGGGATTGGTCTGACTAAGAACCTGAGGAGACTATGCACACCTACTTATATTGACAACGTGACTGCACCCAGGCATGTCAATTAAAACATCCACGGCACCAAACATACATCTCTCTGAAGCCTAATATCTAATTAATTATGGAATTATTTGCAGAAATAAAAAATTATGAACTTTTTCATGAGGGAAGTCAATGTTTTTTTAATAGGACTCTATTGGAGAAAGAGTTTTTTGAGAGCAGCCCCCAAGTGGCTCTCAGTGGTATTGCAATTTAAGGCACTTTCTATTAGTTGAACATTTCAGACCTGGAGGCTTCGGCTATTTTTATATTCATATAAAATGCGGTTTTATATTACACAAGCTCCACCACAGTATCTACATTAACACAATTACTGCACTTTTGATTAAAAAAACAAAAAAACATATTTTAAATACTGACTTCTGCATAATTTTTCTGGGGGGTTATTTGTATGATATTCAGAATGGAGCCTTGTAGAATTTCAATAACGGCCATTTCATTCTTAAAATATAACACTGATTAAAAGTCGGTGAAGATATATAATGTCGTAATGCTTCGATATTATGTTCTCTAATTAGAGTGGGATGTTTTCACATAATACTTACACCAAAAATCAGGTGCATATATTATTTTTTGTTTGGAATTTGGAAAAATTAAAATGTTGCTGTCAAAGAGTGAGACATTGTAAAATACAGAGACAGACTTCAAACATCTCACTCCCAACTGCAGGCTTACCCATGCCAGTAGGTTTTCAGTTTCACCGCAGCGGTAGAAGGAGCGGAGAGGCCTGGTTGGATGGTGCAAGCAGCTGTGGAGGTCTTGGTACAAGCCCATCAGCCTTTCCTGCTGTTCATCAGACTGGTACACCATCGGAAACTCTGGACTGGAGGATTTGAACAAACAAGGTTTGGCATTAATGAGAAAAAATAATGTCAGAGAAAAAAAATTGACATGTGGCATCTAGATAGCTTGAGTTCTGGAGTCCTTGTAAATTTATTCTAATTTACTTGGTTCAATGCAATAACATGAATTTGAACACTACTACAGAGTTGAAATACTTAAGTAATAGTCATCATTTAACTCCTAAAACATTTCACCATAAATGATTAGCCCACCTGGTGTACAGCCCTGAGCTCTTTGATTTGTACAGGAAGTGCCTGAGCTCTGGGATGCCGACCTGCGACACAGAGTAGCTGGGACATTTCAGCGCCTCCTTCATGGCCTGGTAGGCGCTGCGCTTACTCAACCTCTCCAGGAACCGTTGCTTGCAGTCGGACATGTTGAAAAAGTCCTCTCTGTCAGTCGAAACCAGAATGAGGCAGAGCTCGGATGCAGGCTCCAGGTATGAAATGTGAGCGTGGAAAAATCCCGCCGTGTTGAACTTTGGCAGACAGATCGGCGTCCAGCCTTCACCCTCTCGGAAGGACGAGGAGGAGCCGACCAGGTTGAAGACCAGGTGCAAGTCTATGTGGTGCAGGAACTGGTCTTTTTTTCTGACCAGAGTAACCAGGCGGTCGCCGGCCAGCAGGATAGAGAACACCAAGTTTTGGGCTTTGGCGGCCTGCAGGCTTGATGAGACAACGTCCCTGGCGGAGCTGGCCAGAGGTAGGCAGGTGACGGCACTGAGCAGCAGTCCGGGGTCTCGGTCCAGCCGGTGCAGAAGGTTGTCTGTGAGGTACTCGGAGCCGGCCAGCAATCGGCGCAGGTCGTAGTTCTGCTTGTGCTGGAAGATGTGGTTAAGCTGCGTGAGTGTGAGCAGGCTGACAATCTGGTAGTAGATGTACTGCAGCTCACGCAGCAGCTCCTTGTCTGACTGGCAGGTCCGAGACACGCCCACCAGGACCAGGGGACTCCTGGTGAGGAAAACCACTTTGCAGCCATCTGACGAAAACATGTTAACAGAGGTTATTTGTTTTGACATATCTAAAAACATCCACTTTTAACCAAATCTTACTGCCAAAAGTGTACTCTGACCTGCATGGATGGAGCGGATGATGTTCTTCCCCGCCTCTACAAAGGACACGAGGGCCATCATCACCCCCATGGTGCTCGACAGAGCCTCCTCCGTGCCGTAGCGGGTGTAGATTGGCTTTCCAGCCTCGCTCAGTACAAACACGTGTTTTCTGTGGCTTCGCCACGCCTCGCTGGACACATCTTCCTCCTTAGTCCTACTCTCTGAGGAAAAGTCATTGTTGTGTTGTTCCTCTGCGGTTTTCTCTCCAACCAGCACCTTGAGCTCCTCTGCACACTGTTCTCCGGTTTGGTCCAGTTCAGCCACCCTCAGGGCTTCTTCCTCAGGCTCAGCAGTCAGATCCTCGAAGGACTGTGCATGGACAAACATAGCACTCTTCTGGCCAGCACCTGCAGGGATAAATGATGCCAAGCGTTTGTCAGCATAAGGCATGACTGTGTCCCATAAAACAATATAGCCTTGTTAGAGACAGATTATTTAGTTGTTTTGCATTTGTAGGCAAAGACCCATTCAGGACAGTCTCACCCACTTCGTAAGAGACATTCCCGGATCGTTCCCATAGAAGAGCTGGTGGAAGCTGCTGTGCGCCGCTCTTTAATGGAGGTGAGGTGATTAACCGTACATTTGCCAAACCAACCACTTAGTCATCATCCTGAGAGAATTTCCTGTGTGCAGCAGTGTTGTTCAAAGATAAACTTCAACAAGTGACGGGAAAGTGAGATGTAAATGTAACTGGATATGTTTTTAATTTCTATTTTTTTGGTTTTCGAGAGAAACAACTTCAATGTTGAAGACTGATTGTTTTGGTAAATGCATGTCTTGTTAACCTCCCCACCTCTGCTGAAGAGTACAACTGCGTTCCAAAGCATTCTCACTGGGAGCATCCAGTACTGTCTCCAATGTTGGTGTTAAGACAGTCCCAAATGGGGCTAATACTGGCCAAAGAAAGGGTCTGAGAAAGCTAACAAATGACACTGTTTATCTGATGTCAATTTGCAAGATTTGTAAGAACTCCCTCAAAGAAATGTGTGCGACTGACTCAAAATAAGTCCCAATAACAGATGCTTGACTTGGTTTATTAATAAACATTTTCTTGGTCACAAAAAGCCAGCTGTGTTCTAATTTTGGTGACCACCTTTGAGAGCAACCACATTAAAACATCCTCTGGACACAGCTTATCTAATTTAGAGAAGATAAATAGGATGAGTCTGATAATGAGTCACCAAGATAACGCTGCAAAAATGTCCTGCTCATTTCAAATCGGGGAAAGAGCAAGTCCTGAAAATGTTACATCATTCATCCTGTTAAGTGTTGGATTTGTTCAAGCAGAATGTGATGCAACAGACGTGAGCTCGGATGCTCTTTAACTGACCTGTTACCAACAACGGAATTAGCTGGGACCAGTTGTTTGACCAAGTGTTTTTTTTGTTTTGTTTTTTTTGCGTTACACAACATTTCCAGTCTTTTGTTGTCCTTGTCCCAACTTTCTTTGTTCTTTCAATTTTTGTGAGGGCACTCATTGACATAATGCATCCTGTAGCCCTTTACCCAAACCATAACCATCACAACTTAGTGCCTAACCCAAACCTAAACCGAAATCAAATAGTCTAAACCCCAAAACCAAATCTAAACCCTCAAATTGCCCTGTAAAGTTCTGAGGACCGGCCTAAAAGTCCTCATAAAGTGTGTTTGTCCTCATATATTTGGTTTTTCACCAGGAGTGGTCCACATAAACACAGAGAGACATGCACACACACTGCTCAGTACGAGTCCTGCCCCTAACACTGCATGGTTATAACAATGTAAAATGGAGAACTTTTTACATTTAAAATAGTTCATCCACACCATCAAAACAAGTCATTCTGTTTTTTGTGTAAATGTTGCCTAGAAACTAGCAGCCAGCAGGAAGTCTTACTCGTGGCATATTTCCAATCATGGGGGAAGTTACAGAAAATGATCATTGCTTGAAGCGTGTTTTTAATTTCGTCAAACTACGTATCCTTTCAAAATTAATATTATTGCAGGCATTGGCTACTGCAAGGATGTATTAGTTGGAATTCAAAGCAGTGCATCGTTACTTATCAACGGACTGATGTTTGACTCGTCCAACTGAAGCTCCTTATTTGATTTGATTTTATTGATTTTATTCACTTTATTAATCCCCGAGGGGAAATTTCTTCACTACAGCAGGGGGGCTCTCAGGGGGGAGCTGCTGCAGCAGGCTGCCACTAGCCCGGCGCCAGGTAACCTGACCGGAGGTGCATGTTTTTGGATGTACATGTTTTTGGATGTGCATGTTTTTGGATTTTATTGTGTACTGTAAACGTTGTACTCGTATACTGTAAACATTTTTCACGTTCTGTAAGGTGATCACACGAGGGATGGACCGTAAGACAAGTTTGGCACTTGAATACAATTTCATTCATGCCTAATGTTACTTAATCCACTTATCCAAGCTTACAGACTGTCGGTCAGTCTGGATGCCTGGAGAGAACAAAGGATGGTAAAAAAAAAATCCCTTGTGACTGTGGCTACTGGCAAGGATTTATTTGTTTCTACCGCAGAAGGTTATTTTACAGTAGAAAGGACTTGAAAGTGGAGGTTCACATGCACACGTTCAGTATAACGGAAGTGTACAATCATCTGAGACAAAAACGCTGTGATCCATGTCGAACTGTGGACCACGATAGTTAGATGATAGATGATAGTTAGATGATAGTTAGATAAGTTAGATAGCTCACTGACAACCTGCTGCTCACCTGGTTCAGTCCCCTCCACCAGACCCGGTGTGGGGCTGTCCGCCCTCTCCCAGCGGAGACGGTCTACAGGGGCCAGAGGACCATTTTCCCATGATGCAGTCGCCCTGCTGGCTTCTCCGTCCATCGCGGCTAGTTATGGCGGGGGGGACACACAGCTGGCAGGACAGACAAGACAGAGCTGTAGGGACTAGGACTGAACATTAAAGCACGTGTATGTTGTTGTTATTATAACATGGCCACGAGTGTGCGAATCATTACAATGTTCAGGTCAGACTTGCTGGTGTGAAACCACGTTGGAGAATATAACATGTCCTCTGATTGTATTTACATATTTGTTTCTACTTCCCCGTTATTCTCGGAGACTCGTCAGATTTGCTGTCGCGGAACTTCAAAGGTCAATAACTTGAGCAGATGACCGACGGTATCTTAAACTAGCTGGGTCTCGTTTCACCTCCTGCAATCGCACACACACACAAAAAAAGCTCTCGTGTCTCGTTTGGTTATTTTCACATCATTACCTTTCATTTCCGCAGCTGTCTGAGTTTCATAGCTGTGACTCTGCAACTCGTTTGTCACAGTCGCTGCAGCAAGCTAACTGACGGAGACAAGTACTTCCTGTAACGTGACCTGTGGGATGCGGAAGTAGGAATTGTGGGATTTGAAGTTCTCTTCGAGAGATTTCTAGAGTCGTGAAAAAAAAAGCTGCTTTCATTCCGCAAGCAAAGGAAAAAAAAAAATTGAGAAATCCGTCTGTTATTTCGCCATTGTTCCTTACAGTATGAAATCTCTATTGTTATTAAGCTGACTGACATTGTTGTAATCTTTGATCACGGTGCATTCACGGCACCTCGGGCATCATAAAACTATTGTGCGTGTTTATTTCGATACTCAAATAGAGAACAAGTTGTATTTTAACGGAAGTAGAATAATAGACGTCAAAGAAATTACTTAAGACTTACTTGATCACTTAATCAATATCATATCGAGTCGTAGTGCAATACAATTTGCACGAGGTGCAATTGCACCATTTGTTTAGGTGTTTACATGTATATATGTTTCTTAGCTGTCTTTTATGTTTTATGTCTATTTATGTCTGTTTTTGCACGTTGAGAGAGGATTAATAACCGGACTCAAATTCATTATATGTGGAAACATAACTGGACAATTAAGCTGATTCTAATTCTGATATCTGAGCGCCAACAGAAAGCAGGAATAACAATTCACTTTGGTCTGAGGAATATCACATACATTCATCCCGAAACATATCCCCCCTTGGTAAATAATGGTAACACTGATTGTTTTGCGTTTGCATTTACTTCGCTGTGAATGTGCTTTTGTAAGATAAACCATGAAGAAAACAACAACAACAACAACAACAACAAAAAGGCAAATGAGTAATTTGTTACGTTTGTTATTAAATCATAATATTCCCAGTGAATATATCGTGGGTCTTATTCATTAGCTCTGTTTCCGCGTTTGAAAGTTCGAACCGTAATAAAATACCACGTCAGCTAATTGTAGATATGATACTTGATGAATAACTAACGTTGCAGAAGAAGAGTAGTCTGGCATTACGAGGAGCCCTGAACGCACCATAAGGGGGCGGGACTTGTGTTTGAACGGACAGCGGGGGAAATGAGTCTCTGTTGTGTTTGTGTTAGCTGGCGAGGCTCCGTCTAATAGTTTGACCTTAAGAGAGTTAAAATGATCATTTACAGATAATATTACGGATGATTGAGTTAATGACGAAGTACTCTGCTGTATCTTAACGTTTTCGTTTGGTAAGTATGACGACTGGCGATCATGCTGGCTGACGTCAGCGTCGTAGCTTTTAGCCGATGTTAGGTGAGGTTTCAAAGGTCGGGGGGGGACCGGGACACGGTTTGTGAGTGACGATAAGAAGACGTGTCCTCTCATGCGATCGTCTAATTTTCAAAACAGGTTGTCCCGTGGGTCTGCAAGATGCCTATCCGAGCATACTGTACGATTTGCTCCGATTTC